>NC_057798.1:646058181-646363077 GCF_018294505.1 Triticum aestivum | reverse complement strand
GCATACTTGGAATGAAACCGAGACTCGTCCAAATGAATTAACCAAGTAATACATTTATTTATTTTTCTTATGTACTCCCTCTGTCTTTTTTACTTCACGTATTAGGTTTGTCTTCAGTCAAACCTTTTAAGTTTCCCCAAGTTTATATAAAAAAGTAACAATATTACAATACCAAATCAATGTCATTACATTCATTGTAGAATATTTTTTATATTTACTATTTTTAAATATAAATTTGGTCAAAGTTGACAAATTTTGACTTAAGAAAAATCTAATACGTGGACTAACAAAATGGAGGGATTACTTTCAGTAAGTAAGACAAAGACAACAATCTTTTGATGATCTATCCATATAAATTGGTTCCTGAACTTTTCTAAAGCTCAAAGTATCAAAAGAAGAAAAATGTTGGACTGGAATAATCCCTATCACTAGTAAGTCAACATGCATGGCTTTTGAAATATCAAACCATCGCACTTCTTTATATTGAAAGTATTACTTGTAAAAACTGGTGAAATTACCGACTAAAAAAATGGTGCAATTATTGCATAGTGCACTGTTGGGGATGCCATTGATAGCACTGCTGAGAGGGATAAACTGAAACCACGACTTAAAAAGAAGCAAAGCAATGGTACAACAATAGAGCGCGCCCGCAGGTTTCCGCGCATTTTGACGAGATTCAGTAAGACGGTCGTCACCTGGGGGCGCGTTGGTGCGGTCCTTGGGGCCCATCCCGCCGACGCCGGCCTGCACAGCGAGCGCGGCGGCAGCGGCCAGCCCGCCAACGGCTGCGGCAGCGACCGTTCCTCCACTGCTCGCGGCAAGCGCTGCCAGCATCGACTCCATCGGGATCGTTCGGACTTGCGGAGCCTGGGGTGGAAGAGGAGGAAATTAGGCAGCGGCAGGGAAGCCCGGGACACTAGACGGGAGAGAACTGACGTGCGCGCTTTCAGTATTTATAGTAGTAGTGACGGACAGTGGTCGCTATTTGTGCAGCGCCCACGTGGGGGTCGCGGCGGCTACTCAAAGAAAACGATTGTGCGGCTAACGTTACGGCATCTCCAACATCAACAAGTACGGAAATTCGCCTTAAAAAAACAAGTATGGAAATTCGCAGGGCAGGGTGCGGCGAACCTGCTCACCCTCTGGGCCACCATATTGTCACGCAGTTTGTAAAGTGATTGTATCCCACGTGGGAATAATAATACTCTTTTTTTTTCGGAAAAAACTTTCAATCTATTCATTTTCAATCATGGTAGTACAATGAATACCAGAAATAAAAATTACATCCAGATTCGTAGACCACCTAGCGACGACTACAAGCACCGAAGCGAGCCGAAGGCGCGCCGCCGTCATCGCCCCTCCATCGCCGGAGTCGGGCACAACTTGTTGTAGTAGACAATCGGGAAGTCGTCGTGCTAATACCCCATAGGACCAGCACCACAGAACAACAACCGCCGCCGATAAAAAATAACGTAGATCGGAAGGATCCAAACCGAAGACATACGAACGTAGACGAACAACGACGAGATCCGAGCAAATCCACCAAAGATAGATCTGCCGGAGACACACCTCCACACGCCCACCAACGATGATAGACGCACCGCCGGAACGGGGCTAGGCGGGGAGACCTTTATTCCATCTTCAGGGAGCCGCCGCCGTCTCGCCTTCCTCAGTAGGACACGAACCCTAACAAGATTGAAAAAAAACCCGACTAAAAACGGAGCCCTCCCGCCGGCCCTTGCCAGGATCCACCGCGCCTCCATGGCCCTAGGACCATCGGAGACGAGGTGGACCTGCGCCGGCGCCGGCGAGACACACGAACCCTAACTTTCTTTCTTAGAGAAGGAGGAGGAGGTTCTTTCTTGAATAATAATACTCCCTCGGAGACAAAGTGTCTTAGACGAGATATTTATTTGGGATAAT
The DNA here is from genome assembly GCF_018294505.1 of Triticum aestivum. NCBI lineage: Eukaryota > Viridiplantae > Streptophyta > Magnoliopsida > Poales > Poaceae > Triticum > Triticum aestivum. The sequence continues at coordinate 646,361,154 of NC_057798.1, read as the reverse complement.
TAGATTTATGCCCCTAGATTCTGTCCAAGTCAATTTGTTCTTGTTATGCTTTTGCCTTTTGACCGTTTAACTGTCAGTTTAAAAACTTCATAACTAATTCATACTAAATCAGAAAAATGGAAATAACATACCAAAATGTTTGGAAAAACATCACCGACATGTCAGTATCATTTGCATTCATGAAAAAACTGTTGGAAAATGCCCGTCCGAGTTTTAGCTCTTATGCTACCACCATGAATAGTAAAATCTAAAAAAGTTCAAAAAATTCAAAAAAAGTTGGTGGCAAAGAATGGCAAATGTTTTAAGTGTCTGCCAAGTTTCATTAGGGAATAATATTTGTGGGTGTCGTGGCAAACAAAAACAATCAGCACTCCAAAATAGATTATTTTTTTGCCACGACTTCCACCAATGTCGTTCCCTGATGAAACTTGGCAAGCACTTAGAATATTTGTCGTTCTTTGCCACCATATATTTTTTATTTTTTTAGAGTTTACTATTCATGGTGGTACCAAAAGAGCTAAAACTCGAATGTGCACTTTCCAACACTTTTTTCATGAATGCAAATGACACTGACATATAGGTGATGTTTTTATGAATATTTTGGTATATTATTTGTATTTTTCTGATTTAGTATAAATTAGTTATGAAGTTTTCAAACTGACGGTCAAACGGTTAAAGGGCAAAAGCATAAGAGGAGCAAAATGACTTGGATATAACCGGTGACTTTTGGGAATTAGGGGTAAAGCAGATGAGTGGGACACAACTAGGGCATAAATCTAATTATCCCTATTTATTTTGGGACAGATGAAGTAAATATTTGGTTTTATCATTTGTGTCACTAATTATGTCTCACTACTCAGTTTTACCGTCAAAATTGCACCTGCTCAAAAATGTCATCGTTCCATGAGCTACTGTAAGTGCATCTAGTGCCCCTTAGCGATTTTGGTGTATTGAAGACTTATAGGTTAAGAGACTGATCCGTTTGTGAGTGTACATAGGTCTATAAGTCTATGAGGAGTATGATATTTACAGAGAAAGTCGACCCCTAAAAATGAAGTTCTTCGACTGAAGACTTTGGATTTCTGAAGACTTCCTGAAGACTTTGAAAGTGAAGAAATTGGTGTGACCTTGAAGACTTAGTAATCACTCGAGGAACATGAAGTGCGAAGACTTTTGTTTTCATAGTTTCATTTTCTCTTTCTTGAGTCATAGGAAACACCGTACTGTTAAAGGGGGTCGAGGAAATACTAAGGAGAAATTTCCATGTGATGCTCAACTCAAATCCTACACCTACCAATCCCTTCGAGTGAAGCCATTGGAAATCTCGCATAGTTCAACCATATTCTTCAATGACAGAGACGAAGTTCTTCTGGTCTCTGAGGAATTTGTTCTAACTGAAGAGTTAGGAATTCGCCAGTGCGGATTGCCTACTAAGTGAGGAACATGATAGCCCTGAGGAATTCGAACCTCAAATATTCCGACCGTTGCTGTGCTACACGCCAGCTGTCCCAAAATATCTACCTACCTAACGGTCATATCAGACAAGGGCATTTATGTCTTATCATGTCGGGCTGCTCCCTAGGCTATAAATAGCTGCCCCCCTACAACCACTAGTTGGTTGACTGCTCCGAGAAAAACTGACACTTATCATTTGAGAGCAACCCATCCTCCGAGGACTTTGAGTGAAAATCATCAAGTGAGGAAATCCCAAACCCAAACCTACAAAACCCCAAGTGATTGAGCATCACTGAAGAGATTGATCCTGCGTGGATCCGATGCTTATTTCCTTTGAAGACTGTGCTTCTTCCAGACGGTTAGACGTCAAGGTCTAGAGCATGCAAGAGGAATTGTGGATCGCCGAGTGACCGAGTTTGTGAAGGTTCGGAAGTCACCTGAAGACTTACCACGAGTGATTGGGCGAGGTCTGTGTGACTTTAGCTCAAGGAGAATACGGTGAGGACTGTGTGTCCGGGACTGGGTGTCCTCGAGTTTAAATACTCAACCGCTCCAACCAGATGTACAACTGAGACAGCAGTTGGAAGTGGTCTACCAAATCATTGTCTTCACCGAGCTTACTGGTTCTATTTCCTCAACTCTTTAAATTCCTCATGTATGTTGTTGTATGCCTGTTCATATCTGTTTGAAGACTTTGACTGAAGACTTTCTGAATTTCCTCAGTTCTATTTCTTCAGTCTGTTCGTCTTCTTCCTCGTGTTATCCTGTGTTTACGCTTTTTGTACTCTGTACTTGTCTTCATTTCATCATGATGACTATGTATGTGTTCCTTTGTGTTCCTTTCTGAGTACTTATTCCGCTGCAAGTAGTTCTTCATTTAGGAATTTCCTCGCCAGCAAATTCCTCAGTGAAGAATTCATAAAAATCGCCTATTCAGCCCCCCTCTAGTCGATATAACACACTTTCAATTGGTATCAGAGCAAGGTACTCCCTTGTTCTGTGTGATTTTGGTTTAACCACATGGAGTTCTAGTTATGTCAACTGCAGGATCGAGGAACGTTTCCTGCCCCATCTTTGACGGTCATGAGTATCCTCGGTGGAAGGCCATGATGAAGAAGCGACTCATGGCTATGGACAGCGAACTGTGGACCGTCACCGAGATCGGTCTTACCGATCTATGCAAGATGGCCGAGGCTGATGACATTTGCAAGTACACTCTACTTAACCTCACAATGAAGGATGTCATCTGCTCAAGTCTATCCCAAAATCAGTTTAGGAACGTCATGCATCTCAATCACGCGAAGCTAATCTGGGACCGTCTATCTGAGGTCTATGATGGACATCAAACTCGTCATGATCCTTGGTTTGAGGATTACAAGGAATCTCTCAAGGAGATGACATTCGAACCAGAATCATCATCGTCCACCCCCTGCCTTATGGCAAACAGTGCTAAGGTAACCGAATGCTACCTATCCGAGTCTAGTGATGATGAATTTGGCGATGAATTTGGACCTAGCTATGTTAAACTTGCTTCCCTTGCCACTAAACAACAAAGAGCTTTGGAAAAAGTTCAATACATGCTAAATAAGAGCAATGATATGTTGGGTGAAGAAATGAATCAGTCAAAAGTCTTGGCTGAAAGTCTTCAGGGACTCCATTCCAAGTTTGACGACCTCCAAGGTCATCATAATGCTCTCTTATCTGATCACGAGAAGCTTTCTCTTGAATTTTTTCAAAGAAAGCAAGATCTTGAGAAGCTAAGAGTGTGTTATGAAGATCTTCTGAAGGAGCGCGATTCATTACTTGCTCAACATATCAGCGCTACTCAGGAAGAATTTGTTCCCCCATGTCTAAAGTGCATTGAACATGAATCTTCTAATTCTTCACCTGAATGTTCAAATGCTTCAAATGTCACAAATTCTTCACCTGTCTCTGCTATCACTAATTCCTCATCTGAGGACATTGCTAGTACTACTAATGATGCAGGGATGAAGGAATTGTATACAACAGGCATGTACAAAAGTCTCAAAGGGCTTCAGATTCTTTGTGATGTGCTCAAAAAGCAGATCCTCAACAGAAACCCTAGGAAAGAGGGTATTGCCTTTGAGAGGAAACTCAATGCTGATGGAAAATATTGGAAGCCTGAGCAGTACCCCAAAACCTCATGGGTTGCTGCAAAAGGACCTCCAGTTGATCCATCCAACTTATCTAGCTTTACATGTGAATCTCCTCATTCTTTTGATGACTCATTTGACTCCAACTATAAATTGTTCAAAAATCATAATGGTGAAGTATTTGCTAGATATATTGGGACTAACTACAGGAACGGGTCCCCTATGAAGAAAATCTGGGTTCCCAAAAGTTATCTTGAAATTCTTCAGGTGAATGTCCTCATGACACCACCTGTGAAGAACAGGAACCCCAGATCCAATTCTTCATATGGACCTAATTCTTCACATGGATCAAATTCCTCAAGTGGATCAAAGTCCTCATATGATCATCATCGTGCTAACCCTTCTGTTTCGCAGGGTAGAGCTAAGGGCTATGAATATGTGCATTCTTCTTCAAATCATTATGTTCATAAGTCCTCAAAGAATTTCTTTGCTTATTCATATGCTTACCCTAACCACTCTTATGTGAAACGAAGCGGACTAGCCTCTATGCCACCTTTCTCATATGGTGCTCACAAAGTGATGAATTCTTTGCCACCCCTTCAGATGTGGGTGGTGAAGAAAAAGAACTAATCTCTTATGCAGGGTCAGGTCTCCAGACATGCTCAAAACGTTTGAAGAATTTGCTGGAGACCTGAACAGTGCCTGAAAGGACGCAGGCTAATCATGAAGAAATGAATTTTCATTTCTCACGTCCTCATACTGTTTTATCTGTGCTATTGCTTGATGAAATTGAACTGATGATTACCGAGCTGGCGCACCTGAAGAACATGATGCTGAACAAAATGCTCCTGAAGGGAATGCTGATCAAATTCCTCGAAGACAACCCACTCATCCTCGCATTGCTAACGAAGTGCAAATTGAGAAGATCATTGATGACATTGAAGCACCAGGCCCTCTCACTCGCTCAAAATCTTCACATTTATCTAACTTTTGTGGGCACTTTGCTTTTGTCTCTATCATAGAGCCAACTAAGGTAGATGAAGCTTTTCTAGAGCCTGAGTGGATTCAGGCTATGCAGTTCGAGCTCAACAATGTCTGGGAATTGGTCAAATGTCCAGATCCTAGCAAGCACAATATCATTGGCACAAAGTGGATCTACCGCAACAAGCAAGATGAAAATGGCCGTGTGGTGAGGAATAAGGCACAACTTGTAGCTCAAGGCTACACACATGTTGAAAGAATTGATTTTGATGAAACTTTTGCACCTGTCGCTAGACTTGAGGCTATTCTCATATTACTTGCTTACGCTAACCATCATGATATTATCTTACAACAAATGGATGTGAAAAGTGCATTCCTCAATGGTAAGATTGAGGAAGAAGTATATGTTGCTCAGCCCCCAGGTTTTTAAGATCCAAAGAATCCCGACAAAGTCTTCAGACTCAACAAGGCCCTGTATGGCCTCAAGCAAGCCCCTCGGGCGTGGTATGATACTTTGAAGGAATTCTTCATGAAGAATGGCTTCAAACCCGGTTCACTCGACCCAACTCTTTTCACTAAATCTTATGATGGTGAACTGTTTGTGTGCCAAATATATGTTGATGATATTTATTTGGCTGTACTAACCAACGTTATAGTGATGAATTTGCCTATATGATGAGTGAAGAATATCAAATGTCTATGATGGGAGAATTGAAATTCTTTTTAGGTCTTCAAATTCGTCAATAGCGCAATGGTATATTCTAAAGATGGGAACGGGCCGGGTCGACCCGCTGGGTCACTGACCCGGCCCAAAAATTCAAGGCCAATTGGACAAGTGGGTTGGCCTCAATTGATATATGGGTTAGTGGAGTCAGACTTGTGCGGCCCGATGGGTCAGATGGGTCGACCCAGTTCCCCGACCATCTCTGCTGCCGCTGGCCGCCCCCTCGACTCGCCGTGTACTTTCTGAAGAAATCGATGATGTGCTCACGTGCAGATGGATTATTTGACCGGAAGACACGTACGTAAGAAGCTGAGCAAACTGGATCGATTGTTGGAAACGCCCCTGTACACAAGCAGGCAGGTGGATTGATTTTTACGTGAACTAGTACATGCACGTAGAAACAACCAACAGCTTGTTCGAATGTCACCCCCGAGCATCTCTGCTGCCGCCGGTGTTCGTCCCGCTCGTGCCTCTCGTTCGTCGTCTCGGTCGCAGTCTAGCTCGTCATCCTGGTCGCTTTCCTCTTCCTTTTCAACTTGTCCAGCTCGCCGTCCCGATGGCCTTCCCGGTCTTCAGATTGTGCTAACTAAATTCATGGATTTTTTCATCTTGATTTTGGGCCGGCCTCATATACCCAACGGGTCAGCGAGGCCATAATTTTCTCATGATATGGGCTGACCCATGGCCTCGCATACTGACCTTGGGGCCATGGAGCCGGGTCCCAAGGCCAGGGCCGGGTCAGCCCTTTCCCATCTTGAGTATATTCACATCACAGGAGAAATACCGCAAAGAAGTATTGAGGAAATTCGGCATGCAAGATTGCAAAGGGGTCAACATTCCAATGCCCACAAATGGCCATCTATGCACTGATGAAACTGGTCAAGACTTCGATCAAAAGGTATACTGCTCCATGATTGGTTCTTTATTGTACCTATGTGCATCTAGGCCAGATATTATGCTTAGTGTTTGCATGTGTGCTCGATTTCAAGCTACACCGAAGGAATCACACCATAAGGCTGTGAAGCATATTCTTTGATATCTAGCTCACACACTAACACTTGGATTATGGTATCCCAAGGGCTCTTTATTTGATCTCATTGGATGTTCAGACTCTGACTATGCTGACGATCACGTGGACCGCAAGTCAACGTCAGCCACTTGCCATTTCCTCGGACGGTCTTTGGTCTGTTGGTCCTCGAAGAAACAGAACTGCGTATCTCTCTCCACTGCAGAAGCTGAGTACATTGCTGCTGGATCATGCTGTGCTCAATTATTACGGATGAAGCAAACTCTCAAGGACTATGGAATCAACATGAAGAATGTTCCTCTCTACTGCGACAATGAGAGCGCAATCAAGATTTCTCGCAACCCAATTCAGCACTCGAAGACAAAGCACATCCAGATTCGTCATCATTTTCTTCGCGATCATGTGTTGAAGGGCAATATCTCCATCTGCCATGCAAGAACTGAAGATCAGCTGGCTGATATTTTCACTAAGCCCTTGGATGAGAAGAGATTTAGCAAGTTCCGGTGTGAGCTAAATATTCTAGAATCTTTGAATGTTCTCTGAAATAGGACACTCATTCTAACACTTATGCTGACTTGATGACTTAGATGCGCAACACACGAAGTAACGTTTTTCTTCAATCAATGAAGACTAACCCTCTAAATGTGAAGAAATTAATGAAGAAACTGATTCTCAGAGCCCTACGACAATTATACGCGGTGTCTGAAATCAGCTTTGTTATACGGTGGGTTACGCCACCACCCAAAGTTGAAAATCTTAAAATTTGAGTTTTTCTTCGTTTTTGAAATTCCTCAGTTTTTCAAATTCTTCAACTTGAAATGTCTTCACTATTTCTGTCGTTTTTCTTCAGTTGAATATATATATATATATATATATATATATATATATGAGTTTATGTCCTCTACAACATTCACTTATTGCTAATTCTTCAAGTTGACTTTTTCCGCTAAGTGAATGTGATCGGACCCTTTCTCCCTCTATGCTGATTTGAAACTCGTTCAAAATCTTCACTGTGTCCTTGATAGCTGAAGAAATTGCGAACAGAAACTTAAAACTTATCTTATCTAAATTTTTGGCTTTGCCGCTTAAACCGTTCCGCTTCTCACGATAAATACTTATCCATTCACCCACGATCCTACACGATCGCCACCTCACAGTACATGGGTGACACATGTCACGTGAATGAGAAGAGCCAGGGGCACGTTCGTCTGAAATCCTCGGGCGCACAGTTTTTCACTGCCGCTATAAATACCTCTGTCTTCTCCTCACTTCACTTTTACTCCGCTCGACCCCTCTCTCTCGCTCGAGCTTCCCAAACCCTAGCGCCGCCGCTACTTCATCGCCGCCGGTGAGGAAGAGCTTCATTGCCTCAACCTCGTCGCCGTCGTACTCGCACCGGTTGCAGATCTCTTCACTCCGCCGCCGCCGTAGCCGTCTTCCTCTGCCAAGTTAGGGCGTGGAAGATCTGAACGGACGAACTTCACCTCAACACTTCTCAGTTCGTTGTGTTCTTCACTTCGGGTAATTAAAAGTTACTTTTATTGCCTGCTTTGATTCATGTGTTTTCCTAAAAATCTTCAAAGGTGTTTATTCTTCAAATCTTCACACACTAAACACCTCACATGTTATCTGTTCTTGATTCGTTTCTCTAAGCAATGATTTTCTTCAAGATTCCTCAATTGTGTGGATTTCCAAATCTGTACAACTCTGGAATCTAAGATAAAGAACGCTTAGTGAAATTCTTCAAGACTCATCGGTCAAATTCCTCAAACCTATTCTCTTTTTGAAAATCTTCTGAGAACGCATATGACCTCTCCAGATTCCTCGCAACTATACTTTGTTCACAGGTACAAATGTCCGCTGCTGAATCACTAGGTTCTCATCAACTTAACTCATTTGCAGCGTTCCTCGAAGAAAAGTTGCATACATCTTCAGAAACTTCAGTTGTTAATCCTCAGTTGAAGAAAATGGCTGACGGCAAGAAGCCACAGAAGGGAGGAAAAAGGCCTGAGGTCAACACAACATTTGAAATCCTTGAGGATATATATGCTGGATATTGCACTCCAGATGAGGCCAAGTTTGGCAAGGAGGACAAGAATCAGCGCAAAGTGCGCATACAACGAATTGAGAGGAGATGGGCACGAGAATGGAGGGAGTACAGATATGTTACTCCCAAGTACATGAAGAAATTCGCGCTCAATCCTCCATGCTCAAGTCCTCCATTGAGGCCTGGCCAACTGGCAGATCCCACCAGCCTCAAGCGCGGTGAGGACTATGCTACTGAATGGGCTAGGCGCCAGGCCAAACTAGCCAAGCAAGCAAAAGAAGCAATGAGGAAATTCAATGAAGATTTTGCTGCTGTTGCTAACGCTGCTGAGGCCTCTAGTAGTAAGCCCAACAAGGCTATGCCAAAGAAGCCTGCCCACAAATCTAGTGCTTCTCCTTCAATGCCCTCACAGCCAGCATCTTCAAAGCCCTCACGGCAAATTCCTCAGACTGCTCCTCCTCCGACAAAGTCTTCAACTGCTCCAACAAAATCTTCGGCACCTGTGCATCTTGCCACGTGCCAAAGGACTCAAGGCTTCTCTATTGCCTCAGGAGCATCTGCAAGCTCCTCAGCTGTTCGACCTTCCTCAGCTGGTCCCTCATTGCTGAAGAAAAAGGCCACTGCTAGACGAGGTATTCGACCAAGTCCTCACAAGAAGCAAGTCGCTTTCCAAGTGCCCTCTGATGGTGATGAGGCGGATGATGATGAACTTGCTGAAATCATCAGAGACAGGCAAGCCAGGGCCGCTAGAGCCAAAGGCAGCAATGTGCCACTTCTTCTGGATCCCAAGCTGATCCTCGATTTCATTGACTTATGGCACAAGGACCCAGCTACACCTTTGCCGGAGATGAACCTCACTCCTGGTCAAAGTCATGTTCTCACTCACTTCGTTGAGGAAGAAAAATGGAAATATGAAGAAGGACGAAGGCTGAAGAAAGCGCAATACAAGAAACAACGCTTCCTCAAGGACAATGTCCTCACGCTTACTCCAGAACAACTTCTTGCTGTACAAGCTGAAATCAAGAAATTGAGTGATGAATTCGATCGGTATCATGCTGATTGGAAGGGCGCAAAAGTTTGTTTCATCAATCTGACGAAGACTTTCTCTTCAACTGCCACTGCTCCGGTGCATGTTGAAATTCCTCAAGCTGAAGCATCTGCCCAGCCCACTGAGGAACATGCCAACACTGCTGATGTCAGTATGGCTGCTGAAGAAAGTGAAAATACCAGGGCTGATGACTCCATTCCAACCGCTGATGATATTGCCAGGGCATCCACTAGTGATGCGCCCGAGGAAAGTGAACAAGCCAGGGCAACTGCAATAGTTGTGCCTGAAGAAAATGCACCTCCTACACCTACACCAACTCCAACCCTTCCATCTGCATGAGATGCGAAGAAGACAAAGGCTGCAGAACGTGCAGCAATGAAAAATAGGAAGGCATCAACTTCTTCAAATTCTTCAGCTCCGAAGAAGATGAAGATGCTGATCAGTTCAATTGACAATCCAATTGATGCTGTTCCTATCTCATCAATGCCATCAAAGGACCTTGTTCCTTATGGTGAAGAATATGAGATTCCTGAGGAATTGGATGAAGAAACTCCATCTGCTGCTTCAACAGAGTAGTTGGACGAAGAAATTGAAGTCAGCACCCCAATTCTCCACTGTTCACTCCTCTTCAAGCTGTTCCTCAGTCCCCCGTCGCCACAGAAGTACAAGTGGAGTCTGATGAACATCGTGCAACCCCGTCCGTCCATGAGGAAATTCCAGCCACTAGCGCTGATGAAAATGTAAATGAAGAACAGATGCCTTAGGCTGCCACTACAGAAGAAACTGAAATTCCTCAGCATGAGGAACCTGAGATTGCGATTCCTGAGGTGATACTGCAAATCACTGACACTCCTCAGCCCAAGCCAAAGAATCCCTTCTCCAAGAAGCCAAAATTCAAGGCTGATGATTTCTTCGGCGAGCACGTATTCTTCACTGAATTCAACCCTTATGACAATGCTCGTCTTAGAAGGAAGTGTTTCTGGACAGCCAGCCAGGCCAACTTCTATTCCTCAGTTCTTTTTGACAAGGACAAAATCTTCGATCATGAGCATATTCCTCACATGGACATGGAATCTATGCCATGCTTCACACTGGTTCTCAGTCTGCTTCACGATGCAGGCTTGCTAAATTTCTGCACTGACATCGTTGATTGGAATGAAGAGCTTATTCTTCAGTTCTACGCAACTTTGCATATCACAGGCGATGCTGCTGATGTCAACTCATGGGTGTTGGACTGGATGACTAAAAACACTCACTACAAGGCACCAGCCACTGAATTGCTTTGTGCCTTGCCAATCAGTCCTCCACCAGAAGGCGCTCGCTGTCTGTATGATGAACCTGAACTTACTGATCATTATATGCAAATACTCATGAAGCCGCTGAAGCCAGGACAAATTCACAGGACCAAATTCCTCGTGAAGGATTTGCTCTATGTGCCCAGAACCATATACCGCATTCTGACAAAGACTATCAGCCCAATCAAAGGACATGATTCTTCAGATGAAGAAATTGTGGGGATGATGAAGAATATGCTCTTCAACATCATGCATGGTATTCCTATCAATTACCATGATTTCTTCATGAGGACTCTTGCAAATCTTGCACTTTCACCGTTTGAGCTGAAGCCTTATGCACCATGGATCATGAGATTCCTCAGATCAAGGTCTTCACTCAACTACAAGGCTGATACACTTAACCATGGCAGCTACTTGCCCCCAATTGAAGTCCTCAAGCGGACAATTTCCTCATCTGATGAGAAGGGCAAGTCACCAGTTGTGATCAATGAAGGCATTCGTCCATTGGATGGTCAGTTCCGCAAAGCTGCATCTTATTCCACCAATGATGACTCTGCCACACATGATTCTGCTGCCAATGCTCCAAAGTCAAGTCCTCAAGCTACTGCTCCCCGTGTGATGACTGACCGTGAACTGCTCATAAGTCTTCACCAGAAGGTCGATCGAAACCACAAATGGGTCAAGCGTCAGTTTGGTTCTATTCTTCACAGCATGACTTCTACACACAATGCAGTGAAGGAAAACCACTACTACCTCCATGAAGTGTTTGATCGCACCTGGGCAATTCTGTCTCATCTATATGGCGAAGAAGATCTGAAGCAAATGGGCTTCAAGGAAGACTTTGAGTGGTCTGCACCTCCACCGAAGAAATTCAAGAAGGTCATGGTTCCTTCTCTGGTGGCGAGCTCATATTCTTCATCACGTGCCACGGACGAGCATGAAGATTTGGATGACACTGCAGCAGGCCCTACAATGACTCAAGACCCTGACAACGCTAGCGCTCCTCCATCATCATGATATTCTTCAGGGGCTTAGTCCTCAGTTTCAACCCTTTTGGTCATTCGATGACAAAGGGGGATAAATTTGAGTTAGTCTTCAAGCGGGTCTATATATATGGGCGTTTTTGCTAAGTTACAACTCTCGTTCTTGTGATGACTTTGCTCGATCGAGTTGTAATCTTAAACTCTATGGTGGCTTGATACTTTTGCTGTTTTCTTCTGCATGCTTATTCCTCATTAATGTTAATGCACGCATGCTGAATTACATCAGTCACCATATTCCATCATGCATTTCAAATTCCTCATATTATATGTCAAATGCGTGTATGAATTACAAGATATAGGGGGAGATCTCCATGATTGTACTCTTCAAGTGTGCATTGCTTCAAAAGCCAAATACCTCATGATGCACATCTTCAGGGGGAGTTCTTCTATATCTTGCTATCAATTCCTCAATATCAGTATTTACACTTCACATGTTTTTCCCCATTGAAAACTTAACCTATATTGTCATCAATCACCAAAAAGGGGGAGATTGTAAGTGGATCTAGTGCCCCTTAGTGATTTTGGTGTATTGAAGACTTATAGGTTAAGAGACTGATCCGTTTGTGAGTGTACACAGGTCTATAAGTCTATGACGAGTTTGATATTTACAGAGAAAGTCGACCCCTAAAAATGAAGTTCTTCGACTGAAGACTTTGGATTTCTGAAGACTTTCTGAAGACTTTGAAAGTGAAGAAATTGGTGTGACCTTAAAGACTTAGTAATCACTCGAGGAACATGACACGCGAAGAATTTTGTTTTCATAGTTTCATTTTCTCTTTCTTGAGTCATAGGAAACACCGTACTGTTAAAGGGGGTCGAGGAAATACTAAGGAGAAATTTCCTTGTGATGCTCAACTTAAATCCTACACCTACCAATCCCTTTGAGTGAAGCCATTGGAAATCTCGCACAGTTCAGCCATATTCTTCAATGATAGAGACGAAGTTCTTCTGGTCTCTGAGGAATTTGTTCTGACTGAAGAGTTAGGAATTCGCCAGTGTGGATTGCCTACCAAGTGAGGAACATGATAGCCCAGAGGAATTCGAACCTCAAATATTTCGACCGTTGCTGTGCTACGCGCCAGCTGTCCCAAAATATCTACCTACCTAACGGTCATATCAGACAAGGGCATTTCTGTCTTATCATGTCAGGCTGCTCCCTAGGCTATAAATAGCCGCCCCCTACAACCACTAGTTGGTTGGCTGCTCCGAGAGAAACTGACACTTGTCATTTGAGAGCAACCCATCCTCCGAGGACTTTGAGTGAAAATCATCAAGTGAGGAAATCCCAAACCCAAACCTACAAAACCCCAAGTGATTGAGTATCACTGAAGAGATTGATCCTGCATGGATCCGACGCTTGTTTCCTTTGAAGACTGTGCTTCTTCCAGACGGTTAGGCGTCAAGGTCTAGAGCATCCAAGAGGAATTGTGGATCGCCGAGTGACCGAGTTTGTGAAGGTTAAGAACTCACCTGAAGACTTACCACGAGTGATTGGGCGAGGTCTGTGTGACTTTAGCTCAAGGAGAATACGGTGAGGACTTTGTGTCCGGAACTGGGTGTCCTCGAGTTTAAATACTCAACCGCTCCAACCAGATGTACAACTGAGACAGCACTTGGAACTGGTCTACCAAATTATTGTCTTCACCGAGCTTACTGGTTCTATTTCCTCAACTCTTTAAATTCCTCATGTATGTTGTTGTATGCCTGTTCATATCTGTTTGAATACTTTGACTGAAGACTTTCTCAATTTCCTCAGTTCTATTTCTTCAGTCTGTTCGTCTTCTTCCTCGTGTTATCCTGTGTTTACGCTTTCTGTACTTTGTGCTTGTCTTCATTTCGTCATGATGACTATGTCTGTGTTCCTTTGTGTTCCTTTCTGAGTACTTATTCCGCTGCAAGTAGTTCTTCATTTAGGAATTTCCTCACCAGCAAATTCCTCAGTGAAGAATTCATAAAAATCGCCTATTCCCCCCTCTAGTCGATATAACGCACTTTCAGCTACTTTCTTAAAAATACCATTAGGGCATCTCCAACGGCAACCCGCAAATTTCCTTCCCTATCCGTCTTTGAACACGGATGCAGGAGGCCGCCGTCCAATGCTGCCCGCATGCATTTCAAATATTTTTTCAAAAACCGGACGAAATTCATGCAAACACGACCGAATTTCATACAAATTGGACGAAACCGTTTACATTTTGGATATATTTTAATTAAAAAGGTAAAACTATGTGCACGTACGGTCGCCTGAGGCTCCACTCGCACAACACATATACATTACACTAGTCTACGACCGGCCGCGACGGATCCCTTTGCCGTCCCCGTGTCCGGCAGCTCACTCATAAGACTGCCGGGAGCATCAGAGGTATATTCTTCCCCGACATCTTCCCTATATCTGGTTGCGCTGCTCATCGGAGTAGCAAAGAGGGTGCTTCAGCCGCAGGAGAAGGGGTTCCTCCGCTTCCATGGAGCCCAAGTGGGGGTCGATGATGGTCTGCGCTGAAGAACCGGGCAAGTCACTGGCCGTGCAAGCCGGTGACGCACCGCTGGTGGCCTTCCTGGGACCCAAGCGGCGGTGGCATCTCATGTTCTACTTTCCTCGATGTTGGCGACGGACGCGGACGTGCTATGCGCCGCCTCATCGATATCCATGTAGCCGGCATCTTCCTTTGCTGGCAGGGCTCGGTTACGCGCGCGTTGACGGTGGATGCCGCGTTCGCGGGCGTGGGAGGTGCGTTACACCTCGGCTCATCCACGATACCTATGATGCCCGTGCCACCGTGCTCCCCGCCGTGCCGGCCTAGAGAAAGTCGCCACTCGTCTGTGAGCTGGCTCTGAGCAGCGAGTTGCTAAACCATGCGTCAGCTTTGGGGTGGCAACTTGCTCCATCGGGATAGGCGTGGGAGGTGGAGCAAGGAACTTCCTTGGTCGTATTCGGCGAGCTCAGCGGGCCACCCAACCGACTTTTATGCCGGAGAACCGCTCTTCGTACTCGTTGGATGCCAATTAAAGGATGGAGAAATTGGTGGAAGGAGGGGATGGGACCGGCCGAGTGGTGCAATTCTTATAGGGCGTCTAGCCTCCTTTAGATAGCAGGCGGATGGGAGGAGCTTTCCTGGCATATTCATTAATGCCAGCCCGCTCGTGAGCGGGCGTGTGGCCAGAGTAGTTTTCTTGGCTTCCACGCGGGTTTAATCAAGATGTTTGAATGCGGCGAAGAGGCATGTCCAGCCAAGTGTGCAGCAGGTGGCGCCCTCGGTCGCGGGCTGCTTCAACGGCGGAGGCAGTGAGAGGTCGCGTCCGTCCTAAGATGTCTT
Organism: Triticum aestivum; assembly: GCF_018294505.1. Classification (NCBI taxonomy): domain Eukaryota; kingdom Viridiplantae; phylum Streptophyta; class Magnoliopsida; order Poales; family Poaceae; genus Triticum; species Triticum aestivum. The sequence continues at coordinate 646,346,106 of NC_057798.1, read as the reverse complement.
CAATGTACAGCTGCGTGCTCTAGAGCGGCATCATTGCGGGTAGCTAGCGCCGGGCAGGAACGCGCGTGGGTGAGGGAGCGGGTTTGGGTGGGACACGACGGTCAGAAGCAGGCATGGCAACGATTCGAACTCCAGCAAAGCCCCCGCCCCCCACGTTTGTCTCCGGTTTGCGGGAGAAAACATGTCTGGACCATCCTGCAGATTGATAAAGGCCCGCCATGGATGGCTTCCGCTACGTGGACCGAACATATGTGGACGGTTTGAGAGTCGGCGTTGGAGATGAAAAATAAGAACGTTGTTATGGATTGAGTGAGACCTACACTTTATCATAGTGAGATAGAGGGACAGCTGACATGTCGGTCCATGGGTATTTTGGTCATTTTAACATGGTAAATAGGCTTTGAGCTGACAGTAATGTTTTCTAGTGTATTTTTTAGCAATTAAAATGCCTAATGGCAAAACTAAGTAGTGACACACAACTGATAGCGTAAATTTTACCATTTTTTGATCTTTGAAACATACATGTTTTCATCAGAAAGAACATATTTAATTTTCTTGGTTGCTCGTATCAAGTTTCAAAGTTGCAACTTAAGCACCTTTTTTTGTCGGCCACAGGTACTAAAGTTGTGTTTGTGTTGATCGCTCGTACTAAGTTTTAAAATTTGAAACGTAATAGTTTTTTTTTAAACTCGTCAAAATGTATTCAAAATGAATCTTATTTAAAAGCCCTCACTGCGGAAAACATGGATATAAATATAGAATTTCCTTTGAATTTTTTCTTTAAAATATTTGAAATTATTGAAAATCGGAAGCCAAAAGAAAAACGTGCAAAGGGCTCGGTGCCCCCTCACCGGCGTGCCACAAATCCCCCTTCCCCACCACCACCAACAACAAGTATCACCATAACACCCACAAAATGCCAAGGTCCATACACTTTTAAGTCTCCGACGTGAATCAACAAATTGGGATAATTTGGTTTGGACATTCGAAATCCTCCAAACAAATCCAGGGAGCTCTGAGGGGGTCCGAACGTCTGCCAAGTCGGACTTTCACACCTGGATCCACAAGAAATCCCACAAGGAGCCAACACATTTTCACATTTCTGACACTTTTTCCACGCAAAGCGTGTCCTTTCCGTCACGATCGCCTCTGGCCCCACCTGTTTTGTCGTTTGCCGCCTCTGCGATGGATCTGTCCGAGTCCTTCCTGATGTTTGTCGTCCCGCTGGATCCGAACAAGCCCACCCACGTGAGTCAATCCTTGGAACAACAAGCACAACACTTGAGGGAGAGGGACACCAAGAAGGCGGTGGACATGATCATAGTTGCTTGCGCTGAAGCTCCTCTTCAACAACACACCGGCAATCGCGTCGTACTACTACGCCAGCAACCCAAATGACCAACCTGGCTCGCAATCACCGCATCACTCCGCCGCCTCCCTCACCTCTAAATCTGGCCAGAATCCACCATACGTCGTTGACCTCAACACTGACTACCTATCCACGAAATCGCCCATGCTCGTCCAACGAGCCCTCATCTGATGGTGTCCGGTCACTGTATGACGGAGTTCCATCACTAAGCTTAATGGTGGCCACCAACGAGGCGATGATGAACATAGTCCACAACGGTGATGGCCATGAGGATAGATAAGTCACGAACAAGTACTCGCCGCAGCCAGAGCAAGAGAAGCCAACAAACAACATCTAGCTAGAGACGAACGTGCTCGATGCAGATGCAAAGAAGAAGATAGATTCGCCGTACTCAAACAAAGAGGATGAATAGTTGTGTGAGGTGTCATTGGGCACGAGAGTTGATCTCTGATCCATGATCAAATGTGAAGTCTATAGGTCATCGATGGTACACCATTCAATATGGGGTCAACAAGTATTGCGACGAGTATACACAAACACAAAACCAGTGGCCAAGTGGTGTTCCACTCCTCGAGCTCATAAATTTCACTTTGGAGTTGTCTTATGTGTTGGTAATTGGATTGATTGGCTCTATGTTCCAACTTGTTGATCACATCATTCTCCTGCTTGGCTTCACCTTGTACCACAAGACCAAGTGAAAGGCATTCACATTGATGCATTGTTTATTGAGTTCAGTGGACAGTCCAAGTGAGCAGCAATTTCCCATTTAGCCAAGATAGCGAATGCCAAAGCTGGTGATGATACTGTTGATCCAACTGTTGGAGGCTTGCATCGAACACCCATGTGGCTAGGTCGAGGGGGATAGATCACAAGGAGAAGTGACAAGGGGCAGCGCCCAAGATATCAGACAAGTTTGAGGATATCATGGCGAATAAGGAGGAGGCATGTGTCAAGCGCAATGAGAAGAGGGAGGAAAAGAAGGCGGAGAGATTTGATACGTTCTTGGAGATGCAAAACAAAAAGATTAAACTCGCAGAGAGGAAGGTTGCTATCAAGACCACTTTCGAGGAGCAAAAGATGTTGTTCGTGAAGGCGGCAGACTTGGATCCCGATGCGTCAAAGTATGTTTAGAAGTGTTACCATGTACAAACGCCTTGCACAAAAGAAGGATGAAAAGGAGGCTGAAAATTGAGGTCTTAGTCATGGACAATCATTTTTTTTGCTTTTGGATCGATGAATGTAAAAAAAGTTGTTGAACACCCGATACTTTTGCTAGTAGTTGCATTTGTATGCAACTATTTAAATGTATGGTTAAATTGCTATATATCTAAATTATTTTGTTAAAGTGAGAAGGCCAAACAAGGTACGAACATTTGATGATCACAGTTGAATGGGCACATTCAAATACGTCGATGACATTAATGGGCCCTGTTTGGTGATTCACATGAAGATGCTCTTACCGATAAGAATGTAGGGCTCCGTACAAATCTCTATTTAGTTTCTCTCCTTGCAATTGTCAAGAACATAGACTCCGTGAAGCTACACGGAGCGAGTGGACCACTAGCCGTGGAAGTATTATTAGTGTAATAAGGGCATCTCAATGTGGTGCATCAAACCATCCGTTAACGTCTTGATCATATGGTCCAGAGACTTTGCGTCCTCTAATGTCGTACATCAAATGCTCGCTGAAAAAATCGCACGTCCAAATTCCCGCAAACCGGAGGAAAATTTGAGGAGGTTTGTGGGTGTGTGGACCTCCGCCGCATAGGCGTCCGACTGCCCAGTCCTACCCATAGTCCTCATCACGCATCCTGCTCTATAACCATGTCCGTCCATTCATATCGGTCTACCACTCCAGAGCGGACGCGGCAGGACAGCGGTGTTAGACAATCATGATCGGATGGGTGGGCGGTGTCATTTCAATGGTCACGCGGTGACCGAGAAGCCTACTCCGGTCGCTGTGTCACATTGAAGCAACGTTGGTTCGCCTGCCTCGGCTATTTAAGTAGGCATCCGGTGTCGGCCAACCCCATCCGTCTCACTCCTCTCATCTCCTCTCCGCTCCGTACACCGTCGCTGACCATTTATTCTTCTCTCCTCGACCGAGCGATGGGCTAATCCGGCGACATCGGCTGGATCCTGGTGCCCGCCGGTGGAGGGAGCCCTAGATCGTCGTGCCGTCGTCCTCCACTACTCCCTTGATGGAGGAGGTGGCGCTCTCCTCGTCCAACAACAAAGAGCAACAACCGTCTCCTAGGGCCTACCGCCGCCCCTCCTCGCCGAGGTGGCACACACCGAAGGAGTTCCATAGATGATGGAGCTCATGATCGAGAGGACGCATCATCATGCCACTACATCAAGGGAGAGCCGCCCTCCAACGTAACTGTCCAAATTGGACACGATGTCAAGGCCTCTGTTGCCGCCGCACACAATGCGATGTGCAAATCGGACACCACATGAAGGACAAGCCATCATCGCTGTCTTGGTGATGCCCGATGAAGAAGGAGCCCGGCACCGCCGCCGCAAGTGCTTGTGGCCGCATCCTCCACCACCTCACACGCGGCGGTGGCTCCTCGTCCTTGCAAACGCACAAAGCGGCGACCAAGAAGGCGGCTGCCAAGCACACACGTGAGGATAGCAGGAACACAACACGTCGGGCGGTGCTTGCCACGCCCGACGTAGCGCTGGACTGGGTCCTCGCCGCCCCAGACCTCATGTTGGCTTGGGCCAAGGATTGTTCCAAGAACCACTGCGGAAACGTCCTCCCAATGTTGGTGCCGCCTGAGCGACCAACTCATCAAAATCGGCTTGCCCGAGTCCCTGCGCACCGCTTGCCTCCTCGGTGACAAAGGCAACGGCAGGGGCAGGCAAACACGGTGGCGTCTGCGGCTGACACCACAATGTGGAGGAAGCCGAGCCGTAGGCGGCAACCAATCAAGGTCGTTGTGCCCCCTGCACGCCCTTTTGCTGTTGGAAGGACCATGACGACAATGATGAAGAGACGGTGATGGCGACAGACGGGACGCGGGACGCCGATGAAGGTGCCGCACAAGGTCACCGTCTGGTACCTCACGTAGTTCAGTATAGTGTAAAAAAATTTAGCTTGAACTTGTCAGTTTCGTCCGGTTTGCATGTAATATATTGAATTTTTTTTTAGATTTCATATGTTTTGTTCAATTTGCGCTTGAAATGTGACGGGACGTTTCATACATGCGGTTGGATGACCGCCCCATCTCCTGTCCGCGGACATGTCCTCGAACACGTCATTGGATGTGTCCGCGGACTCGCTTGAGGTATGGGCGGCGTCAAAGATGGTTTTATCTTTTTCTTATTTGGCTGCTGGCATGTCACACATCGAAAGGTAAGAGACAATGTTTCTTTGTCTTTGGGTATTTCCAGTTTCAAGCGGCTTGGTCACCGGAGCATGGTGTTCTCCCGTTCTCCGATTCTATACAATACAGTTTACTTGTTTTAGGAAAGGCCGTCATGGCTTTAGCTCCTACAGTTGGCTTTGTTTTGACGATGGAAGCCTTCACAAAAGTCGTTACGTGAAAGATGTGCTGCCTGGTAAAGCACGTGACGCCGTGGGCCGTCTCATTGAAACACGTGGTGCCAGGCGTCACTGTGTTGACCTGGAATTGTATTCTGACCCGGAGTCGCTATTAAGAGATTGTTTTTGGAATTCTTCATGTACAGCTGTAGGCTGAAGATACGGTTTGTCATTGGACTTTGTTAGCCACGGAAATCTTAGTGACTTTTTTCTTCTTTTATAAATGATGAATTTCATTAACTTAAAATGAAGCACCAAGAGGATATAAACATTATAGCACACATTCGATCTCTGTATAGTTAAAATGCATGTAGTCAACATTAACACACGTACAAACACACCGGCAACTAGCAATCATATAAAACTAAAACTATGCGTACATGAGGAAAAAAAAAGTCCCAAAGCGTTCAAATCCATGATCTGCAAACTATAGCAATGACCATATCCGCATCAATTATGTCATAACATCACACAAGGGATAATATTCTTCAACAACAACGCCTCCAAGAAGGGAGCGACGCTCACACGCCGCCGTCACCGAATCCAACAATTAATTTAAGAGTGTGGCCAAGTGTTTTTCCTAGGAAAAAAAGGTCAAGATCTAGATTTCAACCTGAAATTTTTGTTCAATTATATCCGAGCAATGCATTCAACAAGGTAATGACGAAAAAAACATCCTCATTGATAGATATAATCATGCACATGGGGTATCCAGAGGGTTTAACACTCTATCCCTTGTGCATGGGTCAAGAGGCCTTCACAAAACTAGTTACGTAAATAATGTGCTGCCTGGTTGAACTGAAACACGTGGTGCCACGTGCCACTGTGTTGACCAGGAATTGTATTCTGACCTGGAATCGCTATTAGACTATCCATAGCACGAGTAACTTAGGGCATTTCCAGCGCCGACCCGCAAACCTCTCACAATCATGTGGACCACGTTTTTTGGATCGAGGAAGCCATCCAATGCGGTCGTGTATCGGTTCGCGGGGCGGTCCAGATGCCATTTCTCCCGTAAACCGAAGACAAATGTGGAGAAGGTTTGTGGGAGTCCGGACGATCCCAAGCCCGCTTCTGACCGCCTTGGCCGACCAAAACTCCTCCTTCACCTGTGCGCGTTTCCGCCCGGCGCCACCTGCCCACATTGATGCCGCTGTAGAGCGCGCCGCTCAACATTGAAGACGGCCCAGGGCGGACGCGACCTCTCACTGCCTTCGTCATTGAAGCGACACGCCGGTCGAGGGTGCCGCCCGCGACTGTAGAGGAACATAGCGTGCAATTTTAAAAAATTTCTACGGTCACGCAAGATCTATCTAGTAGATGCATAGCAACGAGAGGGGGAGAGTGTGTCTACATACCCTCGCAGACCGAAAGCGGAAGTGTTATGTTAACGCGGTTGATGTAGTCGAACGTCTTCACGATCCAACCGATCTAGCACCGAACATACGACACCTTCAAGTTCAGCACACGTTCAGCTCGATGACGTCCCTCGAACTCTTGATCTAGCAGAGGGTGGAGGGAGAGTTTTGTCAGCACAGCGGCGTGATGAAGGTGTTGATGATGTGATCCGCGCAGGGCTTCGCCTAAGCACTACGATGATACTATCGGAGGAGTAAACAGTGGAGGGGGGGCACCGCACACGGCTAAGAGAACAACTGTTGTGTTTTGGCGTGCCCCCTGCCCCGTATATAAAGGGGGAGGGGAGGAGGCGGCCGGCCAAGGGGCGCGCCAAGTGTGGGGAGTCCTACTAGGACTCTCAGTCCTAGTAGGATTCCTCCTTCCTTTCCGGAGAAGAGGAGAAGGGGAAAGTGGTGGAGGAGAAGAAGCAAAGGGGGGCCGCGCCCCCACCCCTAGTCCAATTCGGTTTGGGCTTGGGGGCGCCCACCTTCACCTGGCCGCCGGCCTCGTCTCTCCACTAGGGCCCATGAAGGCCCAATAGTCCCCCGGGGGGTTCCAGTAACTTCCCGGTACTCCGAAACTTATCCAATACTTCCCGAAACCATTTCGGTGTCAGAATGTAACCTTTCAATATATCAATCTTTACCTCTTGACCATTTCGAGACTCCTCGTCATGTCTATGATCTCATCCGGGACTCCGGACAAACTTCGGTCATCAAAACACATAGCTCATAATACAAATCACCATCAAACGTTAAGCATGCGGACCCTACGGGTTCGAGAACTATGTAGACATGATCGAGACACATCTCCGATCAATAACTAATAGCGGAACCTGGATGCGCATATTGGCTCCTACATATTCTATGAAGATCTTTATCGGTCAAACCGCACAACAACATACGTTGTTCCCTTTGTCATCGGTATGTTACTTGCCCGAGATTCAATCGTCGGTATCTTCATACCTAGTTCAGTCTCGTTACCAGCAAGTCTCTTTACTCGTTCCGTAATGCATCATCCCGTAACTAACTCATCATTCACATTGCTTGCAAGGCTTATAGTGATGAGCATTACAGAGAGGGCCCAGAGATAACTCTTCGATACACTGAGTGACAAATCCTAATCTCGATCTATGCTAACTCAACAAACACCTTCGGAGACACCTGTAAAGCATCTTTATGATCACCCAGTTACTTGGTGACGTTTGATAGCACACAAGGTGTTCCTGGTATTCGGGAGTTGCATAATCTCATAGTTAGGGAAACATGTATAAGTCATGAAGAAAGAAATATCAATAAAAACTTAACGATCATTATGCTAAGCTAACGGATAGGTCTTTTCCATCACATCCTTCTCTAATGATGTGATCCCGTTCATCAAATGACAACACATGTCTATGGTCAGGAAACATAACCATCTTTGATTAACGAGCTAGTCAAGTAGAGGCATACTAGAGACACTATGTTTTGTCTATGTATTCACACATGTACTAAGTTTCCGGTTAATACAATTCTAGCATGAATAATAAACATTTATCATCATATAAGGAAATATAAATGACAATTTTATTATTGCCTCTTGGCCATATTTACTTCAGTCTCTCACTTGCACTAGAGTCAATAATCTAGATTGCAAGTAATGATTCTAACGTCCATGGAGTCTTGGTGTTTATCATGTTTTGCTCATGGAAAAGGCTTAGTCAACGGGTCTGCAACATTCAGATCCGTATGTATCTTGCAAATCTCTATGTCTCCCTCCTTGACTTGATTGCGGATGGAATTGAAGCGTCTCTTGATGTGTTTAGTTCTCTTGTGAAATATGGATTCCTTCGCCAAGGCAATTGCTCCAGTATTGTCACAGAAGATTTTCATTGGACCCGATGCACTAGGTATTACACCTAGATCGGATATGAACTCCTTCATGCAGACTCCTTCATTTGCTACTTCCGAAGCAGCTATGTACTCCACTTCACATGTGGATCCCGCCACGACGCTTTGCTTGGAACTGCACCAACTGACGGCTCCATCATTCAATATAAATATGTATTCGGTTTGCGACTTAGAGTCATCTGGATCAGTGTCAAAGCTTGCCTCGACGTAACCATTTACAACAAGCTCTTTGTCACCTCCATAAACGAGAAACACATCCTTAGTCCTTTTCAGGTATTTCAGGATGTTCTTGACCGTTTTCTAGTAATCCACTCCTGGATTACTTTGGTACCTCCCTGCTAAACTTATAGCAAGGCACACATCAGGTCTGGTACACATCATTGCATACATGATAGAACTATGGCTGAGGCATAGGGAATGATTTTCATTTTCTCTCTATCTTCTGCAGTGGTCGGGCGAGGGAGTCCTGGGTTAGGGGGTCCTCGGACAGCCGGACTATATGCTTATGTCGGACTGTTGGATTATGAAGATACAAGATTGAAGACTTCGTCCCGTGTCTGGGTGGGACTCTCCTTTGCGTGGAAGATTTTGACACCGACATTGGTGCTTTCATTGAGAGTTCCACTGTGTCGTCATGGTAAGGCTTGATGGCTCCTTCAATCATCCACAACAATGCAATCCAGGTTGAGGTCTTCCTCCCTGGACAGATCTTCGTATTCGGCGGCTTCGCACTGCGGGCTAACTCGTTTGGCCATCTGGAGCAGATCGATAGCTATGCCCCTGGCCATCAGGTCAGGTTTGGAAGCCTGAACTACACTTCCGACATCCGCGGAGACTTGATCTTCGATGGGTTCGAGCCCATGACAGGTACACCGCACGGTCGTGATGAGCATGACCTAGATCTGCCATCAGACTATGCCCAGGAGACCGCATCTGCAGCTGCTCCACCTTTGAGTCCGAAGCAGATTGTGCCATCCGGGGATGGGTGGATGGACCCGCCTCAGAGGCCGCATACTCATCGGTGATAGAGCTGAACACAGACTCCGCCTCCAGTGAGGCCTATGTCATCGGACTTTTGGTCTCGTCTCCAGCCACGGGCTTCGAACCGCGTGCATCAGTGCCCGTCGAATCAGACTGGGCGCCGATCGTGGAGTTCACCTCCGCGGATATCTTTCAGCACTCACCCTTGGGCGACATGCTAACCTCGTTAAAGTCTCTCTCTCTATCAGGAGACTCTTGGTCGAACTATGTCCGGCTTGAGTGGGAAGCGGGCGGCGAAGAAATTCGTTACCCACCCACCACCCAGTTAGTAGCTGATGTCGATGACTTAACCGACATGCTCGACTTTGACTCCGAAGACATCGACGGTATGGACGACGATGCCAGAGAAGAACAGGAACCACCGCCCACAGGGCGCTGGACAACCACCTCATCATATGATATATACATGGTGGATACACCTAAAGAAAGCAATGGCGATAAGGCAACGGAGGATAATCCCCTTGAGAAACAACCTAAGCACCGGCGTCATCGGCGCCGCTCTAAGCCCTGCCATAGCAAAAATAGTGATACCGGCATAAGAGACGATGATGCTGAAGACGAAAACAACCCTGCCCAGCAAAGCAATGAGCAAGCCGGACGGGAGGATGGGCAAGCTAGCCCGAAGAACCAAGCAACAGATGGAGACTTGGGGGACGACAATTATATGCCTCTCTCCGAAGACGAGGTGAGCCCCGGCGACGAAGAATTTATCGTGCCTGAGGATCCCGTCGAGCAGGAGCGCTTAAAGCGCCGGCTTATAGCCACTGCAAAAAGCCCTAAGAAAAAATAGCAGCAGCTTCAAGCTGATCAAGATATGCTAACAGATAGATGGACTGAGGTCCTGGCAGCCGAGGAATACGTACTCGAGCGCCCAACCAAAAGTTACTTGAAGCGCAGGTTGCTACCCCAATTCGAGGAGGAGGCGCTAGAGCCCACACTACCAGCGCAGGACGAGGCTGACCGGCCACCTCGTGGCCGAGACAAAGCAGCGTATCAGCCCGAACACCAGCCCGCACCCCATCGCAAACAAATAAAAACACGAAGGCCCGAGGCTACACGCAGGACCTGCGAGACATATTGGAAAACAAAGCAGGACAATCTAGATCGATCTACGGATCACGGGGGCGCGCCCCAACGTGTGACGATGACTGACACACCGGATATACTAAATACAAATCCGACCGGGCTGAATACAACAGACCTGACTCATTCGAAATGCATCATGATATAGCCCAGCATAGAGGCGCCGCACACCCCCTATGCTTCACTGACGAAGTTATGGAACATGAATTCCCAGAAGGGTTTAAGGCCGTTAACATCGAGCCCTACGATGGGACTACAGACCCCGCGGTATGGATAGAAGATTTCCTTGTCCACATTCACATGGCCCGCGGTGATGATTTACACGCCATCAAGTATCTCCCACTAAAACTCAAGGGACCGGCTCAGCATTGGCTGAATAGCTTGCCGGCAAACTCTATCGGAAGTTGGGAGAACCTGGAAGACGCAGTCCTAGATAACTTCCAGGGCACCTATGTGCGGTCACCGGATGCTGGTGATCTAAGTCATATAACCCAACAGCCCGGAGAGCCGGCCAGGAAATTCTGGACTCGGTTCCTCACGAAAAAGAACCAAATTGTCGATTGTCCGGATGCCGAAGCCCTAGCAGCCTTTAAGCATAACATCCGTGACGAGTGGCTTGCTCGACACCTCGTCCAAGAGAAGCCGAAGTCCATGGAAGCTCTCATGACACTTATGACCCGCTTTTGTGCGGGCGAGGATAGCTGGTTGGCTCGTAGCAGTAGCACATCTAGAAATCCTGGCACCTCAGACGCCAGAGATAGCAACGGCAAGCCCCGACGCAACAAACACAAGCATCGCAATAATGGAAACAACGCCGAAGACACGGTCGTCAATGCTGGATTCAGTGGCTCTAAGTCCGATCAGCGGAAAAGCCATTCAAAAGGAACCATCCGGGCCTGCCCAGTTTGGACCGCATACTCGACCGTCCATGCCAAATTCATGGCACCCCAGGAACACCAGCCAATCATACAAACAGAGAATGCTGGGTCTTCAAACAAGCCGATAGGTCAGGTGCCGAAAATAAGGAGAAGGGGTCGCAAGGCGATGACGATGACGAGGAGCCCCGGCCACCGAACACAGGAGGACAAAAGAAATATCCCCCGCAAATCAAAACGGCGAACATGATAAACGCCATCCACATTCCCAAACCGGAACAGACGTGTACGCTTAGGGATGTCGACTTAACGGAGCCAGTCACCCCACAATATGTACTATGGCCGATCACTTTCGATCGTACGGACCGTCCGGCCAATGCCAATCGGGGAAATTCAGCCGCACTCGTCCTTGATCCAATAATCGATGGATTCCACCTCACACGAGTCCTTATGGACGGAGGCAGTAGTCTAAACCTGCTGTATCAGGACACATTGCGCAAGATGGGTATTGATCATTCGATAATCAAGCCCACTAAAACCACCTTTAAAGGTGTCATACCAGGTGTGGAGTCTCCTTGTACAGGCTCCATCGCTCTGGAGGTAGTCTTTGCATCACCGAACAATTACCGTACCGAAGAGTTAATCTTCGACATCGTCCCTTTTCGCAGTAATTATCATGCACTACCTGGACGAACCGCGTTTGCTCGATTCAACACGGTGCGACATTATGCCTACCAAAAACTCAAGCTGCCCGGTCCGCGCGGCGTCATAACAGTTAAAGGCATGGCTGAACCTCCCATCTGTGCCAAAGAGTATACCACCGCCTTAGCAGAAGATGCAACAAGTGGCACCTTTCGATCGAACCTCAAGGCAACGGCCAAACTCCCGGACACCGTCAAGGGAGTCCAAACTACTTCGCAGCGGGATAGCCCGACTCGTCCGGAGCTTAATTAAAACACTCCGACAGTAAAACGAGGCAGAGCCTAGATAGGCCACACACTGTGGCCCAACCACTGAGTGGCACACAAACGCTTCTTGCATTTTCTTTGCAGGTTCACTGTTGCGTAGGCCAGGACTGGTGACATGGAAACAACTTGAACGCACAAGGGAATCTTTAGATATGCCCCTCGATGACCATCCGACCACACTCCGGATCCGCGCACAGCCTCCTCCCGCCTGGCCTCAGTAGGTTCTAAAATCATGTTTATTTTTCATCGCATTACCTGTACTCATACCCATTGACATGTTATTCAATTGCAACATGTGGCTCTATACGATGCTCATCTACTATTGTTTCTTATCGACACTCGTTGTCAAAAGGCATCCGTACATCGCGATATGCCTTAATATGCCAGGGGCTTCATTATACCCATAATACGACAATAAAGTCCAACCACCTTCACGGTCGTTTGACACCCCGAACTTATAACATTATATGCATCAGCTCCGAATCATGTCTTGGGTCAATAGTTGGGTTTGCCCGGCTCCTATGTTTTGCTGCCTTACATTCCTCTATATCGGCTAGGGCGGCACCGGGAGAACTACTGCAATTGTGTCCCGGTTCTTCCGGACGAGCACCTCAGTAGAGAAAGCCGAAAACTGACTGTCATGATACGGCAAGAGCTGGTCAGTTGTTCGAGAGGTTGTAAAATATTTAAGGATTTCTTCTGCATTATGCTATAACCAATGCAGCGTGCAATGGATCGTTTTTTTGATCAGGTGCTTATAGAGCCCCTCGTGCAGTCTTCCGAAACACCAGGGGCTGCGCCTACCTTCTTTTTGACAAACTCCTATGGCTAAGTGAGAGTGATAAAGCCCTATAGTCCAATTGCCCGGTTCGTTGCGCTGAACACCTCCTTCAAGGACCCATAACTGGGATAAAGGGTGCTCAGGTTTATCCCGAACACCCTCGTACTTCCTACATGGGGGCAGAAGCTGAGGACTAGCCAACCCTCAGTATTAATATATATAAAATGGCCGCGCAGGAAGAAAAACTTTCAAATAGCAGGCAATAAATAATAGAAATGACCTTGTTCACCATTACAAAGGACAACATGACTGTATTCATGGAAATATAATTTCCTTGGTGCATTGCTCCACTGCAAGGCGGGATCCTTTTAGGACACTATCATAATATAATTCGGGCTTGTGGTGCTCCTTCCCCTCCGGCGGCCCCTCTGTCATCAGCTTTTCGGCATCAATCTTCCCCCAGTGCACCTTTGCACGGGCGAAGGCTATTCGTGCACCCTCAATACAGACCGACCGCTTGATGACATCAAGTCGAGGGCAGGCACTCACAAGCCGCTTCACGAGCCCGAAGTAGCTGCTAGGAATCGGCTCGGCGGGCCATAGCCGGATAATTAAATCCTTCATGGCTAGTTCGGCCACCTTATGCAGTTCGATCAATTGCTTCAGCTGATCGGCAAGTGGCACCGGATACACCGGCGCCATATACTGCGACCAAAAGAACTTCTCCGTAGTGATCCTTTCTTTGTCTTGATAGAATTGTGCGGCATCAGATATGCTGCGCGGCAGCTCCACAAACACCCCTGGAGAAATCAGAATTCAAATTATCAACTTGATTTTCTCCTTTCAAATACCCGCTTTGTATTGAAAAAGCCTTACCCGCCACGATCTTCTTCGCCTCCTGGATTTCCTGCAGGGCGCCTTGGGCTTCCCCTAGGGCATCGCGTGCGGCCTGATGAGCCTTGATGAGTTCGGATTCTTTCTCCGTTAAACTCTGCTCCAAGGTCTCGCATTTCTTCATGGCCTCTTGGAGCTCTTGCTCAGCTTCAATAACCCTGGCCTTGTGCTTTTCGCGAAGAGCCTGCTCTGTGGCTGCCTTCTTCTCGGCTTCGGCCACAGCCTTCTTAAGAGCCTCAACTTCGGTCGTCACCCCTAGAGCACGTCATAAAAATGTTTTCATCATACTAAATTATTAATTCGCTCTGAACGCGAACAAGGTTTTTGCATACCTTGCTTATCCTCCAACTGCTTCTTCACTCGATCGAGTTCTTCTTTGGCCCGCTCCAGACTCTGCTTCAGTCTGGAGACTTCCGTAGTATAAGAGGCGGCAGTCGCCGCAGACGCCTGCTTATAAAAAAAGAGGGCGAGGTGCCATAAGGTGAGTCTCCTGCGAACATATATTTGATCCTCTCTCCGGTTCTTTCTTTCACCGAACAATGTATCAGGGGCTACCACCTATACTATAACACTCTTTGAAACCTCACAAAACATACCTCAAAGCCCGTTATAAGGCTGACACAGGCTTCATTCAGCCCGCTCTCAGTGGACTGAATCTTCTCAATCACCGCACCCATAAGGGCACGGTGTTCTTTCACGATGGAGGCGCTCTCCAGCGCCGCTGATAAGGTATCCGGAACCTCTTGTTGGGCAGAGGTTGCTGGTGCAACAGGCGCGCCCCCTCTTGTCGAGGGAGGCTGCATGCCTGAATCCGGAGCCGTATCGGTCTCCGGAATTGTGTTCGGCTGGGGGCCGAATTCAGGATAGCCCCCGCCGTCGATGTCCATGGGAGGCTTTTCTCCCGTGTGTCCGGCCACCAAAGTTTGACCCCCTGGCGCCGCCTTGATGGCCTTTTTGCCCCCTCCTTGGCCTGGGTCCCTCTGAGACGATGCCTCGGTGTCACTCACGTGTTTTGGGGAGGGGGCCTTTGGGGGTGTCCCACTATCCATAGCATCTGAACCTAGCGAATCCTCCAATGAGGATTGTTCGGTGCGGGACCTCGTTGGATTGAAAAACAACATGACTCAATGATTAAACGTCATACAATAGTAAGTCTGGATGCGTAATGTGTCCGGGTTTTGTATGCTCACGATTTCACCAGTGGTTGGGCCCTGGGATCCCACTCCAGGCTGCTGTCGGTGGTGGCGGCGTATTCCTCCGGACGGAGAGTTTTTCCCTTCTTGGGTGACTCAGACTCCAAGTGTGCGGAGGCCGTCCTTTTCTTTCTTCCCCTTGCTGGGGGGATTGGCTTTCCTCCTCTTCCTCGTCCTCCTTGGAGGAAGAGCGGGCATCAGAATCTTCGGATGTTGTGTCTGAAGTACCGCAGCGACGAAGGCCACCCCTGGTCTTTTTGGCCTCTTTCTCGGCTTTCTTCTTCAGCACCTTATAAGGCGCCAGGACCAACATCTTCATCAGAAGTGGGCCGACCGGTTCTTCCGGCAGTGGGGCCGGACAGTAGATCCGCCCCGCCTTCCTCGTCCAGCCCTGGGAGGGTTGTGGAAGAACGCATTAAGCATTTTTCCTCGGATTATGCAGATAAAAGCATGTGACTTGCCAACGTATGAAGACCTACCGGACTTGCAAGGCGGGATAGTTGATACCCATGGTCCTCGGCTGAATCCAGCCATGATTTGCCGGATTTAAAGAGCACTTTCCAGATCTCTTCGTGCGATGAGCCGAAGAGCCTTAGTAAGGTTTGGTGCTTGGCCGGGTCAAATTCCCATAAGTTGTAGGCCCGGTGTTGACAAGGGAGAATCCGCGGACTAACATTACCTGGACTACATCGACAAGTTTGATATTCTTGCCTTCCATACCCTTGACGTGCGTCTGGAGCACCGACAACTCGTCTGGCAAAGACCAGTTCAGGCCCTTCTTGGGCCAGGACGTGAGCCGCAGTGGAGCTCCGGATCGGAATTCGGGAGCTGCGGCCCAGGTGGTGCCGCGTGGCTCAGTGACATAGAACCACTGTTGTTGCCACACCTTGACGGAATCATTGAAGCTACCTGATGGCCATGCAACGTTGGGCATCTTGCTCACCATGGCTCCTGCGCACTCAGCGTGCTCACCACTAACTACCTTGGGCTTCACATTGAAAATCTTCAGCCATAAGCCGAAGTGTGGTGAGATGCGGAGAAAGGCCTCGCACATGACGATGAATGTCGAGATGTTGAGGAAGGAATTGGGGGATAGATCATGAAAATCGATCCCATAATAGTACATGATGCCGCGAACGAATGGATGGAGGGGAAACCCTAGCCCGTGGACAAAGTGAGGGAGTAATACAACCCTCTCGTGGGGTTCCGGAGTAGGGACATCGTCGGAAGGCGATGGCTAATTCTCTTGGCCAGATACCCGGCTTCCCGAAGTTTTTTGATATCTTTCTCCCGGATGGTAGAGGCCATCCACTTGCCTCTTGCTTCGGATCCGGACATTTCCGGAGGGCCTTTGTGGGCGGAGAAAATGAATGCTTGGGCGCTAGAGCTCGAGCGAGAGAGAATGGATGAGCAGAGAAAGAAGAAGGCATGGGTGAAAAGGGGGAATTCTTATCTCTTTATAAAGGTGGTAGAAACTATGCGCCTCCCCACTTGCCCTATAAACTCGCCGAGGGAGTCCTGGATAAGGGGGTATCCGGACAGCCGAACTATATATTTTGGCCGGACTGTTGGACTATGAAGATACAAGATTGAAGACTTCGTCCCGTGTCCGGATGGGACTCTCCTTTGCGTGGAAGGCAAGCTTGGCGATTCGGATGATAGATCTCCTTCTCTGTAATCGAGTCTGTGTAACCCTAGCCCCCTCCAGTGTCTATATAAACCGGAGGGTTTAGTCCGTAGGACAACAACAATCATAATCATAGGCTAGCTTCTTGGGTTTAGCCTCTACGATCTCGTGGTAGATCAACTCTTATAATACTCATATCATCAAGATCAATCAAGCAAGAAGTAGGGTATTACCTCCATCGAGAGGGCCCGAACCTGGGTAAACATCGTGTCCCCGGTCTCCTGTTACCATTAGCCTTAGACACACAGTTTGGGACCCCCTACCTGAGATCCGCTGGTTTTGACACCGACATTGGTGCTTTCATTGAGAGTCCACTATGTCGTCGCGATAAGGCTTGATGGCTCGTCTCGTTGTCAAGGACAACATCACCTCTGGGGAGACCTGGCCCTAGGCCAAACTCTCCGGCTGGGCGGTTTCGTCATGACCACGCGATCGGCTGTCGCGCCGACGATGACTTCTCAGGACATCAAAAACAGCCTCCACGTCGATTCGGAACACGCCGAACAGATGGACCCAATGGAGCTCTCCTCCCTTAATGAGCTCTTGGATCGCATGGCCGCCCTGGGCGTCGCTACGGACTATGACCGGATCGGGCTTAAACCCGACCAAAGGGAGATTTACTCTCCGCCGGTCACCCATGAGATAACGGTAGTGGAAGAGCATCATATGAATTCTCCCTCTATCTTGAGGACGAACTATGTCCGGATTTCCGAGCTCTCTGAGCTGGACACCCGCTTGTGGGAGGACATGACCCAAACCCCGAATTCAGAATCGGGCGGCGGGCCGAAGAAATTGGGCTACATCCCGGAGCCCGAGCCGTTAAGCTCGGAAGCTTCTTTGCCCCTGGGTCTCAGATTGGGTCAGGATTCGGATTCAAAACCACCCCCACCAAGATTTATTCAATCTTCAGCATATCATACAAGAGCCCCAAGAGACAATACATCATTACTGGGCCAGATTCCTCCTTATGATAAACAAGGTCAAGGACTGTTGCGAGGAAGACGCAATCTCCCTCTTTTGCAAAAATTGCACAGACAAAGGGATCCTCAACGCTATAAGTCGCCGTGAAATAGTACACTTCGTTGACTTAGTGGCCATAGTGCAGAAATACTGCGCGATGGAAAGCACTTGGAAAACCCAAACAAACTTCTGGGATAATCCGGCTCTCACTAAACCCTTCGTCTAAACTAAAAGGGCAAACTCTCATAAGTTACCCGATGCAAGGCGTGGAACCGTATTGGAGGAATGGCTCAATGGGCCATGCAAAATTCACAGCACACCGGATACCACACCAACACATAGCCTTAGAGCATGTTGGATTCTCCGACAGGTAGCAAATAGCAGCGAGGTTCTCCTCATAAACCATACAGCAGAGCAACATCCCGTCGAAAATAACAATACGGTATTGACAGTCTTCGAGACTTTCTCCTCAAATAATAGGCGCAAGCGAGCTCAACGCAGTCTTGCCGAAGTTTGCCATGTGGAAACAATAAATCCGTGGAACGACACGGCCATAACTTTCAATGCCAGTGACGAACCTCAATTCCGGATAGTCCGAGCACCAGCCGCCTTGGTCCTTAGTCCAATCATGGATGGTTTCCGGCTCACTAAAGTGCTCATGGATGGCGGAAGCGGATTAAACCTCATCTACGAGGAAACCCTGAACAAGATGGAAATTGACAAGAGCCGCATCGAGCAAAGCAGCACGACCTTCAGGGGAATCATCCCTAGTCGGGAGGCACAGTGTGCGGGAAAAATCACACTGGATGTAGTATTCGGTACGCCGGAGAATTATAGGTCCGAAGAAATCACGTTCCAAGTGGCCCCGTTTAGCAGCGGATACCACGCCTTCTTAGGGCGAGACGCATTCACAAGATTTCAAGCTATACCCCATTATGGGTACATGAAGCTCAAACTGCCCGGACCTAATGGAATCATCACTCTAGCTAGTGACCCGGACATCGCACTCCGCGCCGAAAATAAAACTACCGCACTAGCCCTAGAGGCATTATCTGAAGCCCTCGTGGCCAAAGAACTAACAACACTACGTGCCACAGTGGACAGAGACGGCGTGATACTCGACAAGCGACCCAAGTTCACCTCTTTTAAGCCCGCAGATGAGATAGTCAAATTCCAGGTCCACCCAATGGACCCCACAAAGACAGCTGCCATTGGGACACAATTGAACCCCACAATGGACGCAACACTGCGAGATTTCCTACGCGAGAATTGGGACATTTTCTCCTGGCATCCTTCAGACATGTCGGGCATCCCACGCAGGCTTGCCGAACACAGCCTCAATATCCTGAAAGGATACAAACTAGTCAAGCATACTCTTAGGCGCTTCTCAGAGCCTAAGCGGCAAGCCATGGGAGAAGATCTAGCCAAGCTACTCAAGGCCGGATTCATCAGAGATATAAAACATCCGGGTTGGCTAGCAAACCTGGTAATGGTACCAAAGAAGGACAAATCCTGGCGCCTATGTGTCGATTTCAAGGACCTCAATAAGGCTTGCCCTAAGGATCCCTTCCCCTCCCTCGCATTGACCAAATCATTAACGCCATCGCAGGACATGACTCACCGTGTTTCCTCGACGCATACTCCGGATACCATCAGATAAAGATGGAGGAATCTGACCAAGCCGCAACGGCTTTCATAACGCCATATGGCCCCTTCTATTTCAACACTATGCCTTTTGGGCTAAAAAACACCGGTGCAATCTATCAACACATGATTCAGACGTGCCTGGAGAAGCAAATCGGCAAAACAGTACAGGCATACGTCGACGACATGGTCATCAAAACGAGACACGTCGAAACTCTAATAGATGACTTGAGACTAACGTTCGACAACCTCTGAACATACGACATCAAGCTCAACCCGGAAAAATGTGTCTTCGGCGTACCCTCAGGGAAGTTGCTCGGCTTCATTGTTTCCAACAGAGGAATCGAAGCAAATCCGGCAAAAATCCGAGCTCTGTCACAATTGGCTATTCCAACAGACCTCAAGCAGATCCAGAAACTAACTGGATGCGTGGCTGCCTTAAGCCGCTTTATCTGTCGATTAGGAGAAAAGGCACTACCTCTTTATCGCCTTCTTCGGCGCACCGAGCACTTCGAGTGGACGGATGCGGCCACGGCCGGACTGGAAGCAATAAAGACCCTATTGGCCAGCAATCCAGTCCTGACCGCGCCAAATACTGGTGAACCAATGCTATTATACATAGCTGTGACACACCAGGTTGTAAGCGTAGTGCTCGTCGTCGAACGAGAAGCAGACGGACACAAGTTCTCACTCCAAAAGCCGGTATATTACGTGTCCACTGTCCTCACTGCATGTAAATCCCGATACTCACACTATCAAAAGATAGCATATGCGGTCTTCATGGCATCCCGGAAGCTACGACACTACTTTCAAGAGTGTTCGATTACGATGGCCTCCGAAGTACCACTCAACGACATAATAAATAACCGTGACGCTACGGGCCGAATTGCCAAATGGGCTATTGAGCTCCTTCCGTTCGACATCACATACAAACTACGACGAGCCATCAAGTCGCAAGTACTGGCTGACTTTGTCGCCGAATGGACAGAAGTCGAACTCCCTAAAGAATACGGCGCCTACTCCAATTGGATCATGCATTTCGACGGCTCTAAAATGCTGGCCAGACTGGGAGAAGGTGTTGTCCTGACATCCCCCACCGGAGACACGGTCCAATACGTACTCCAAATATTATACACAAATTCCAACAATGCGGCAGAATATGAGGCTCTGTTGCATGGTCTTCGGATGGCAGTCTCCATGGGCATCCAACACCTAGAAGTGCGCCGGGACTCGAACCTCGCAATATCACAAGTAAATGGAGACTTCGATGCCAAGGATCCGAAAATGGCGGCCTACCGTAATGCCGTCCTCAAAATATCAGCTCGGTTCGAGGGGCTCAAATTCCACCATGTGATCCGAGAAAACAATCAAGCGGCGGATATCCTTGCCCGCATCGGCGCTAAACACGACCCTATCCCACCTAATATCTTCTTGGAAAGGCTGTTCAAGCCATCCGTGGTATGGGAAGGGGAGTCCGGCAATACCAGCCCGGCTCCGAACACAACCCCAGATTCCGAACAATCTGATGTAATTGGAGGCTCTGCCACCAAAATAACACCTTCGGCCAACAAAATCATGGCTGTCATCACCCCGTGGACCGAGCCCTTCTAAGCCTACCTAAATAGGCAAGAGCTCCCCAAGGACCAAAATGAGGCACATTGTATTGTGTAATAGCCTAATTTAAATAAACTTCATATGTAAATGGGGTGGAAAAATGCCTAGTTTAACGTGGTGGACTTTATTTTCATGTTTAACAACCTTAAAATATGGTTTAGGGCAGAACAATACCGAATTCATAAATATGCATATGAGGTTTTTCCGGAATTGTTGTTTGTTGTTCCGGCCTCATTTAAACTTGCCTAAATAGTTAGTTTACTTTTGTTTCACCTCTTGCCATGTTTAATAACTTTTAATATTGTTTGGTAGCTTAACGAGATCAAACTAAATAATTGCATGTGGTGTTTTGTCAATATGCAACTCGTTGCATACTGAGCTCCACTTAACTTGTAGTATTGTTTGTTGCACTTTGCCATGCCATGCCGCAGTTAAACCGGACATGCATCATACTTGTTTGTGCATCATGCCATGTTCATGCTTGTGCATTTACCATGTTGTTTGTTTCTTTCCGGTGTTGCTTCTTAGTTTCGGTAACATTGCGTTTGTGAGGATTCATTCGACTTCATCCGTTCGTCTTCTTCATGGAGTCGTTCTTCTTCCTTGCGCGATTTTAGGCAAGATGACCGCTACCCTGGATCTCACTACTATCATTGCTATGCTAGTTGCTTCGTTCTATCGCTTTGATGCGCTACCTATCATTTGCTCTTCAAGCCTCCCAATTTGCCATGTCAGCCTCTAACCTTTTGCACCCTTCCTAGCAAACCATTGCTTGGCTATGTTACCGCTTTTCTCAGCCCCTCTTATAGCGTTGTTAGTTGCAGGTGAAGTTTGAAGATCGCTCCATGGTGGACAGGATTTTGTTGGGATATCACAATATCTCTTATATTATTAATGCATCTATATACTTGGTAAAGGGTGGAAGACTCGGCCTTATGCCTGGTGTTTTGTTCCACTCTTGCCACCCTAGTTTCCGTCATACCGGTGTTATGTTCCCGGATTTTGCGTTCCTTACGCGGTTGGGTGATTTATGGGACCCCCTTGACAGTTCGCTTTGAATAAAACTCCTCCAGCAAGGCCCAACCTTGGTTTTACCATTTGCCTCACCTAGCCCTTTTTCCCTTGGGTTTCCGGAGCCCGAGGGTCATCTTTATTTACCCCCCCGGGCCAGTGCTCCTCCGAGTGTTGGTCCAAACTAGAGCACCGTGCAGGACCATTCCTTGGCAACTTGGATTCGTCGGTTCCTGTACGCTTCGCTTATCCGGTGTGCCCTGAGAACGAGATATGTGCAGCTCCTATCGGGATTTGTTGGCACATCGGGCGGCTTTGCTGGTCTTGTTTTACCATTGTCGAAATGTCTTGTAAACCAGGATTCCGAGTCTGATCGGGTCTTCCTGGGAGAAGGTATATCCTTCTTTGATCGCGAGAGCTTATCATGGGCTAAGTTGGGACACCCCTGCAGGGTATATACTTTTGAGAGCCGTGCCCGCTGTTATGTGGCAGATGGGAATTTTTTAATGTTCGGTTGTAGATAACTTGACACCAGATCCGAATTAAAATGCATCAACCGAGTGTGTAGCCGTGATGGTCTATTTTCGGTGGAGTCCAGGAAGTGAACACGGTTTTGGGTTATGTTTGACGTAAGTAGGAGTTCAGGATCACTTCTTGATCATTGCTAGCTTCACGACCGTTCTGCTTGCTCTCTTCTCGCTCTTATTTGCGTATGTTAGCCACCATATATGCTTAGTCACTGCTGCAACCTCACCACTTTACCCCTTCCTTTCCCATTAAGCTTTGATAGTCTTGATACCCATGGTAATGGGATTGCTGAGTCCTCGTGGCTCACAGATTACTACAACAACAGTTGCAGGTACATGTTACGCGATGATCATGACGCGAGAGCGATGTTTGTTTGTCTTGGAGTTCTTCTTCTGCTTCTTCTTCGATCAGGGGATAGGTTCCAGGTCGGCAGCCTGGGCTAGCAGGGTGGATGTCGTTTGAGTTTATGTTTGTGTTTCATCCGTAGTCGGATGTTGTTCTCATGTATGATATGATGTTGTATTCGTGTGGCATTGTATGCCTTTTGTATGTATACCCATCTATTATGTAATGTTGATGTAATGATATCCACCTTGCAAAAGCGTTTCAATATGCGGTTCTATCCTTGGTGGGACCTTCGAGTCTCTTTAGGATAGTATCGCATATTGGGCGTGACAAGTTTTGGCATCGATTTCTCTAATGGCTCCCTACCAACCACATATGCGTTTTATTTCCATATGTGCCTTTTCTTCACCATTATATGCATCGATTTGACTTAAGTTTTGGCCATGCTGGGTTGCCTGGCTCTTGTGTTATGCCCTATGTTCCCGTTAATTCGGCTAGGGCATAAGGGGAGCAGCTCTGCGATTGTTACTGCCGGTTCAGCCGGACGTGTACCTCAGACTGGGTGAGGCCGAAAGCTAGCGTTCTTAAGGGAATATTCGGTCGATGAACAAAAGATGTTTTCATTTATTACAATGTGAATCCCCAGATGTTTTGTTTCCCGCGCTTCTGTTCGCAGTTCGGACATGCACATCGATGCATGCGCACCTAGGGAAAGGAACCCCTAACGGAACTATTCTCTCTGGAAGATGTTTCTTACTATCCATGTAATATAACATAACTAGTTGAGTACTTGTCTGTTCAAGCACTTATGACCCCTACGCCTGGTTTCCATGCATACCCCGGTTTTTCATAACTGCACGGGTATTCGGATACACTTCGGACTGTCGGGTCCGGGGGCTGAAGCGAAAAGGTCCGCCATGACAAATGGTTTTCAATCCGGCTAGGGACTACATAGGTCCATTTAATTACATAGTCACTTGGACTGGCTATATTCTTCCTCTATACCATCCAACAGGCTGTCTAGCGTACTATCCTATTGGGAATACTTTGCAGCTAACGCTACTTGGTCATATATGATGTCTACTACACAACCTTCTTCTTGTAGACGTTGTTGGGCCTGCAAGTGCACAGGTTTGTAGGACAGTAGCAAATTTCCCTCAAGTGAATGACCTAAGGTTTATCAATCCGTGGGAGGCATAGGATGAACATGGTCTCTCTCAAACAACCCTGCAACCAAATAACAAAGAGTCTCTTGTGTCCCCAATACACCCAATACAATGGTAAATTGTATAGGTGCACTAGTTCGGTGAAGAGATGGTGATACAAGTGCAATATGGATGGTAGATAAAGGTATTTGTAATCTGAAATTATAAAAACAGCAAGGTAACAAGTGATAAAAGTGAGCGTAAACGGCATTGCAATGGTGGGAAAGAAGGCCTAAGGTTCATACTTTCACTAGTGCAAGTCCTCTCAACAATAATAACATAGATAGATCATATAACAATCCCTCAACATGCAACAAAGAGTCACTCCAAAGCAACTAATAGCGGAGAACAAACGAAGAGATTATGGTAGGGTACGAAACCACCTCAAAGTTATCCTTTTTGTTCTATCTATTCAAGAGTTCGTAGTAAAATAACATGAAGCTATTCTTTCCGCTCAATCTATCATAGAGTTCATACTAGAATAACACCTTAAGACACAAATCAACCAAAACCCTAATGTCACCTGGATACTCCATTGTCACCTCAAGTATCCTTGGGCATGATTATACGATATGCATCACACAATCTCAGATTCATCTATTCAACCAACACAAAGTACTTCAAAGAGTGCCCCAAAGTCTCTACCGGAGAGTCAATACGAAAAACGCGTGCCAACCCCTATGCATAGGTTCATGGGCGGAACCCGCAAGTTGGTCACCAAAACATACATCAAGTGGCACATGATATCACATTGTCACCACAGATAAGCACGGCAAGACATACATCAAGTGTTCTCAAATCATTAAAGACTCAATCCGATAAGATAACTTCAAAGGGAAAACTCAATCCATTACAAGAGAGTAGAGGGGGAAAACATCATAAGATCCAACTATAATAGCAAAGCTCGCGATACATCAAGATCGTGCCATAGAGAGAACACGAGAGAGAGAGATCAAATACATAGCTACTGGTACATACCCTCAGCCCTGAGGGTGAAGTACTCCCTCCTCGTCATAGAGAGCGCCAGGATGATGAAGATGGCCACCGGTGAGGGATCCCCCCTCCGGCAGGGTGCTGGAACAGGCTCCCGAGAGGTTTTTGGTGGCTACAGAGGCTTGCGGCGGCGGAACTCCCGATCTATCTTCTCCGTTCATGTTTTTAGGGTACGTGGGACTATATAGGCGAAAGAAGTCGGCCGGGAGGTGCTCGAGGGGCCCACGAGACAGGGGGCGCACCCAGGGGGTGGGCGCGCCCTCCTATCTTCTGGCCTCCTCGAGGATCTTCTGACGTGAACTCCAAGTCTCTCGGATCATATTCTTCCAAAAAATCATGCTGCCGAAGGTTTCATTCCGTTTGGAATCCGTTTGATATTCCTTTTCTTCGAAATACTGGAACTACAATATGGGTTGGGCCTCCGGTTAATAGGTTAGTCCCAAAAGTAATATAAAAGTGTATAATAAAGCCCATAATCATTCAAAACAGATAATAAAATAGCATGAATGCTTCATAAATTATAGATACGTTGGAGACGTATCAGCATCCCCAAGCTTAATTCCTGCTCATCCTCGAGTAGGTAAATGATAAAAGAAAGAATTTATGAAGTGTGAATGCTAGAGGTGCACAAGTTTGATCAATGATAATTTCGTTCACCTTTTCTAGCATGATTATATGTCATAACAGTAGTTCGTCTCATAAAACTTTTCATAATCAAGTACCAAGCTATTCACATGTTAAAGCATAGACCATAAACTTTCTTGAAAACTAGCAAACTTCATTCTTAGTCATCAAACAATTACAATTCATCTTATTTTCAAGAAGGGTCTATGTCAGAGCTTTGATTTAGCAAACTCCACATACTCAACTATCATATAGTCTTCTACAATTGCTAACACTCACGCAATACTTGTGGTTATGGAGTTTTAATTAGACACAGAGAAAGATAGGGGCTTATAGTGTTGCCTCCAAACGTATTCACCTTTGGGTGATGTCAACAATAATAGTTCATGCTAACTTACATCCAATTGGATATTTATATCAGGATCACCCCAACACAAAGTGCTTGCCAAAGGATAACATGAAAAAGGGAAAGGTGAAGATCACCTTGACTCTTGCATAAAGTAAAAGACATAAAGTAAAAGATAGGCCCTTCGCAGAGGGAAGCAGAGGTTGTCATGGGTTTTTAGGGTTGGATACACAAAATCTTAATGCGAAAGAACGTCACTTTATATTGCCCCTTGTATATGGACCTTTATTATGCAGTCCGTCGCTTTTATTGCTTCCATAACAAGATCGTACAAAGCTTATTTTCTCCGCACTAATAAGTCATGCATATTTAGAGAGCAATTTTTATTGCTTGCACCGATGACAACTTACTTGAAGGATCTTACTCAATCCATAGGTAGGTATGGTGGACTCTCATGGCAAAACTGGGTTTAAGGATATTTGGAAGCACAAGTAGTATCTCTACTCGGTGCTAGGAATTTTTGGCTAGCATGAGGGGGAAAGGCAAGCTCAACATGTTTGAATGATCCATGACAATATACTTTAACTGAGATGTGAGAAAACATAACCCATTACGTTGTCTTCCTTGTCCAACATCAACTCTTTAGCATGTCATACTTAATGAGTGGTCACAATTATAAAAGATGTCCATGATAGTATATTTATATGTGAAATCTCTCTTCCTTCAATATTCTTTCATGAATTGTTCAAATGACCAATACAATGCTTGCTAACCTTCAATAAATTTACAACCTCTACTTCTTATATGTGAAGTCATTACTCCCCATGGCATAAGCATATGAAACATATATAATTTCAGATTTATGACATTCAACTCATTCAACCATTTACTCATAAGATATAAGTGAAGCACACGAGTAAATGACAAACTACTCCAAAAAGATATAAGTGAAGATCAATGAGTAGCTAAATAATTATGCAACTATGTGAAGACTCTCTCTCATTTAAGAATTTCAGATCTTGGTATTGTATTCAAACAGCAAGCAAAATAAAATAAAATGACATTGCAAGGATAGCACAACTCATGTGAAGAAGCAAAAACTTAGGTTCAACTAATACTAACCGATAATTGTTTGAAGAAGAAAGGTGGGATGCCTACCAGGGCATCCCCAAGCTTAGATGCTTGAGATTTCTTGGAATATTATCTTGGGGTGCCTTGGGCATCCCCAAGCTTGAACTTTTGTGTCTCCTTAATTCCTCTCATATCATGGTTTCTCTTTTTATCAAAAGCTTCATCCACACCAAACTCAACAAGAACTCATGAGATAAGTTAGTATTAAATATTGCAAAAACCTTATCATTATCTACTTTAACAAATTACTAACATTATTATTCAACATTGCATACTAAATGTCTCTGCATATTTAATACTCCTATCCTCAAATAGAATCATTAAACAAGCAAGCATATGCAAACAATGCAAACATAACAGCAATCTGCCAAAACAGTATAGTCTGTAATGAATGCAAGATTCATCACACCTCCCTAACTCAAAAAATTATAAGAAAAATGCTATTCTGTATAATATTTATCAGAGCTCATTATGCAAAAAGATTCAACATTATATCACTCTCTGACTTTTCTAGGGAATTTTTGCAACAGCGGTAAACTTTCTGTTTTCAAGCAGCAACATGTATACTAGCAAAATAAGCATGGTAAAGGTTATCCTTGACATTTTTATTGAAAATATAGATGCAAGAAATTATTCTAAATAACTGAAAGAAAATACTAATAAAAGAAATTGACGCTCCAAGCAAAACACATATCATGTGGCGAATAAAAATATAGCTCCAAGTAAAGTTACCGATGAACGAAGACGAAAGAGGGGATACCATCCGGGGCATCCCCAAGCTTAGGCTCTTGGTTGTCCTTGAATATTACCTTTGGGTGCCTTGGTCATCCCCAATCTTAGGCTCTTGCCACTCCTTATTCCATAGTCCATCGAATCTTTACCCAAAACTTGAAAACTTCAACCACACAAAACTCAAAACAAAACTCGTAAGCTCCGTTAGTATAAGAAAATAAATCACCACTTAGGTACTGTAATGAACTCATTCTTTATTCATATTGGTGCAATATCTACTGTATTCCAAGTTCTGTATGGTTCATACCCTTACATACTAGCCATAAATGCATCAAAACAAGCAAACAACACATAGAAAAGAGAATCTGTTAAAAATAGAACAATCTGTAGTAATCTGTATCAAATGTATACTTCTGGAATTCCAACAATTATGAAATAAATTGGTGGACCTGAGGAATTTGTCTATTAATCATCTTCAAAAAGAATCAATCTAAAAGCACTATTCTGTAAAAAAATGGCAGCTAATCTCGTGAGCTTAAAGTTTCTGTTTTTTTACAGCATGATCATATAGACTTCACCCAAGTCTTCCCAAAGGCTCTACTTGGCACTTTATTGAAACAAAAGCTATAAAACATGATTAATACAGTAGCATAATCATGTGGACACACAAAAACAGTAAGGGTAAATATTGGGTTGTCTCCCAACAAGTGCTTTTCTTTAATGCCTTTCTAGCTAGGCATGATGATGACAATGATGCTCACATAAAAGATAAGAATTGAAACATGAAGGGAGCATCATGAAGAATATGACTACCACATTTAAGTCTAGCCCACTTCCTATGCATAGAGATTTTGTGAGCAAACAACTTATGTGAACAATAATCAACTAGCATGGGAAGGTAAAACAAGCATAGCTTCAAAATTTTCAACACATAGAGAGGAAACTTGATATTATTGCAATTCCTACAAGCATATGTTCCTCCCTCATAACAAATTTCAATAGCATCATGAATGAATTAAACAATATAACTAGCACCTAAAGCATTCTTTTCATGATCTACAAGCATAGAAAATTTACTACTCTCCACATAAGCAAATTTCTTCTCATTCAGAATGGTGGGAGTATCATAAGAGTCTTGAATACTATAAATTGTTTCCACATTAAAAGAGTAATATTCAGAAAAATGGTAATCATAATCATGACAAGTTTTATAAATATAATCCTCACTACTTTTTATAGCATAAGTTTCATCACAATAATCATCATAAGTAGCAACTTTGTTCTCATCATAATCGATTGAAACCTCTTCCAAGATAGTGGAATCATCACTAAATAAAGTTGACACTCTTCCAAATCCACTTTCATATTCATCACAATAAGATTCAACATCCTCCAAAATAGTGGGATGACTACTTCCTAAAGTTGACACTCTTCCAAACCCACTTTCATCAATATAATCATCATAGGTAAGAAGCATGCTATCATCATAACAATTTTGCATATCAAAACTTGGGATGCTAAAAATATCATCTTCATTAAACATAGCATCCCCAAGCTTGGGACAAACATTAATTTCAGCAAATATATTCTCAAATATTCCATCTTCATCAAACATAGCTTCCCCAAGCTTGGGCCTTTTCATATCATAAGCATAATCATCATCAATAGTATGGATAGCACCAATAGTATAGAAATTATCATCATCACAATGAGTAGTAGGAGCAACATCATTTGGGAGGGATACCTTTTTACCTTTGCTGCTCCTTCTCTTCCTTTTCTTCTTCACATTATGTGTGGATTCAACCTTCTTCCTTGAGCTTTTTATTGATGAGATTGGTTGAATAGAAGGCTCCTCCTCGATACCTGATTCATCATAAGAAATAATAGGAGGATATTGGGAAGTCTCTTCCCTTTCATTAGTATTCTCATCATCTTCTATTTTCTTTCTTTTCTTTAGGTAATTGGCAATATAAGGATTTTCAATGCAATTCACCGCACAATACAAATAAATCTTCTCTAGATCAATATCAAGGAATTTCTTAAGGGCAAAATTTGGAAGATCCTTAGTTAAACGTTTCAATTATTCATAACCCAAAAGCAAACTAAGTTCATTATAATGTGCAAGGGAAATCAAATCATCAGAACTTTTGGACACGATTCGATCATGAAATAATTTGCATAGGAGATGTAGATGACCACGTTCATTGCATAGTTCACAAGTACGGCAAAGGAAATGTAAATTTTCAGTACTCCCATTTAACTTTTTTTGCAAAAATTTAGTTTCTAAATTCTTATGCCTCTTGCAATATACATCTTCTCTATTTGGTGTGTTCATGCAAACATGTAGTCCATAAAAGTTGACATGCTTATAAGAGATATTTTCATCATGACTAGTGCAATCATCATTAGTACTATGGATATTCAAAGAGTTCATACTAACAACATTGCAATCATGCTCATCATTCAAAGATTTAGTGACAAACATTTTATAGATTTATTCTTCTAGCACTTGAGCACAATTTTCCTTACCATCATTCTTACGAAAGATATTAAAAAGATGAAGAGTATGAGACAAACTCAATTCCATTTTTTTCTGTAGTTTTCTTTTATAGACTAAACTAGTGATAAAACACAAAACAAAAAGATTCAATTGCAAGATCTAAAGAATACCTTCAAGCACTCACCTCCCCGGCAACGGCGCCATAAAAGAGCTTGATGTCTACTACACAACCTTCTTCTTGTAGACGTTGTTGGGCCTGCAAGTGCACAGGTTTGTAGGACAGTAGCAAATTTACCTCAAGTGGATGACCTAAGGTTTATCAATCCGTGGGAGGCGTAGGATGAAGATGGTCTCTCTCGAACAACCCTGCAACCAAATAACAGAGAGTCTCTTGTGTCCCCAACACACCCAATACAATGGTAAATTATATAGGTGCACTAGTTCGACGAAGAGATGGTGATACAAGTGCAATATGGATGGTAGATAAAGGTATTTGTAATCTGAAATTATAAAACCAGCAAGGTAACAAGTGATAAAAGTGAGCGTAAACGGTATTGCAATGGTGGGAAACAAGGCCTAAGGTTCATACTTTCACTAGTGCAAGTTCTCTCAACAATAATAACAATCCCTCAATGTGCAAAAAAGAGTCACTCCAAAGCCACTAATAGCGGAGAACAAACGAAGAGATTATGGTAGGGTACGAAACCACCTCAAAGTTATCCTTTCTGTTCTATCTATTCAAGAGTTCGTAGTAAAATAACATGAAGCTATTCTTTCTGCTCAATCTAGTTGCGGCAGCAAGGGGATAGAACGTGGGGCTTAAACCCATCTCATCCCTGCCTCCGCCAAGAGCGTGAGAAAGGTCGAGCGAAATGGGGAAACAGCGAGGCCTGTTGCCGGGCGAAAAACGTTTACTTTAGGGGGTAACAAGGATTTGCTCCTTGCCACGGGTCTCTCCCGCAAACGAAAAACCCGGCAAGCATCCCTCTTCATTAAAAATATCCCGTACAGGTACAGTTCGTACGGAATGAAAAACATGGACAGGGGGATTACAAGTTCTGAAAACTAACAAAGGCCCGAAGGCTTACAAGACTAAAAAGAGATAAGGTACCCGTAATCCTTTTCTTGTCCCTCTCCTCAGGGAATGGAACAAGAAGGCAAAAGGGCAAAAGGGGCGCCTAGGCAAGCTACGGGTGGCAGAAGATACCAAGAGAACATCTCGGTGGCCGCCCAAAGGCTGGATGGTGATGGCGGCACCGGAGGAAGAGCTGGAAGATGAGGCGGCAGGACCGTCAATACGCTACGTAGGCATCGGTGCTCGCGTACTCCGGCTTGACGGCCTTGCCGCCCGCCCTCTTCCTCTTCCATAGGCTCCCAACGCCAGCCGCCCAAGGAGGCGACCTCGAGAAGTTCAAGGAGCCGGTGACACGGATGATGGAGTCGCTGGTGCCGCCCCGGAGCGACGCGCCCAATGCCTAGTCGGACTCGTCATCCTTCCGCCCGCTACCCTCGTCGTCGCTGCCATTGTCCACCTCGTCACTCCCGCTCGAGGAAGAATCTTCATCGTCGGAGGAGCTCTCCACGCAGCACTTCAGACGGGTGCCAAGGTCTCCAAAGACCTCGACGGAGAGCAGGTCATCCTCCATCAACTTGAAGAGAAGGACGAGCCCCGGTGTCATGGTGTGGACGCGGGCGAAGGTCTTCCATCCTCGACAAAGGTACATGGCGTGAGGGGTGGGGAACTCAACATCGACCCATATGCCGCTGTTCTCACAACCCCTCATATGCAGCGGCAACGCCTGCGGTGGATCCAGCTCCATGGCCCGAGCAAACGGGGTCGGGAGGCGAAGACGACGGTGCGGCGGATGGCGCAGCCTAATGAAGAACTCACAAGGGTCGTCCCCGACATGGCCCTTCATCGGAGGAGGGGCCGCTGGCAGAGGCGAGGCCAAACTGCCGCCCCGTCCTCCTCTCCCCCGAGCGCCATGACGGCCTCGACCTCGCCCCCTCCCCTCCCTCTCACGGCCGGCTCCGCTGCCACGAGCTCTTGGGGAGGGGCGATGCGTTGTCGAGCCGAGACCCTCGCCGCCACCGATGAAGCGTTGCCACGCCCCCTCGCCATGGCGGAAGAAAGGATGAAGTAGGAATGCGGAGGGACAGATGGCGCAGGCTTGAGGAGGCGCCATTCCTCCCACTCCCCTCTTTATAAAGGGGCGAGGGCGAGGCACGGCCGCCCCTCTCGACCAACCCGGTCTGTTGAGGTGACCACGGGCGAGGCCATCAACCGCCCTTCCCGCTCAATTGAAGGCGCATGGGAATCGACCCGCACGTGCGTGACTTCTCGTATCCCGCGCGCCTGGCATTCGCTCTGCATCATGCATGCAGCGAACATGGCGCAAAGGATGGGCGCGGTGGGACGCGTGGATCAACGGTTCCCAAGTGAGGGCAGTAAATGAGCAGCAGCTCTGCGGTCTCAAAGAGACACGCAAGCTGCCTCTTTACTGTCCACCACGGCATGACGCCAGCATGCTTCCGTCACGCGCGCGCATAACCCCCACGTCACGCGTCCAACTCAGGTCGTGAGGGAAGCGCAGCAGACGGAACAATTACCACAGTAAAAATCCGCCCCACCTGCCCGCGCACCGTTCTAGGCCTGGCCCAACAACGTGCTGCGCTTATGTATGGCCCAGGCCCGGGGGCTCCTGTCGGTGTACAAAAGTAGGGGCTTTGCTTTGACCCCTTTACTTGTGCACGAGCAGTCAGAGCCACCTGCCACGGCCACACACAACAGGGCAGGAGAGGGAAGCCGGAGAGAAGCCGAAGGCACAAGACAAACAAAGCAACGACAAGGGCCAAGGCCACAAAGATCAAGCGGACGAAGCAGATTTCCCCGGCAAGGACCCTTGCCGGGGGAGCCTCAGCGGCCCCGGCAAGACCCTTGCCGGGGCAGCTCGCCCCACACCAACAGAGTGAGCCACCTTCGAGCCCACTGTCAGTGTCCAAACCGGCGGATCTCGGGTAGGGGGTCCCGATCTGTGCGTCTTAGGCTGATGGTAACAGGAAGCAAGGGACACAATGTTTACCCAGGTTCGGGCCCTGTCGATGGAGGTAAAATCCTACTTCCTGCTTGATTAATATTGAAGATATGAGTAGTACAAGAGTAGATCTACCACGAGATCATAGAGGCTAAACTCTAAGAGCTAGCCTATGATGGTATGATTGTAATTGTGATCGGCCTTTAAGGACCATCCTCTCCGGTTTGTATAGACATCGGAGAGGGCTAGGGTTTACATGGAGTCGGTTACAAGGAAGGAAATATAATATCCGGATCGCCAAGCTTGTCTTCCACGCAAAGGAGAGTCCCATCCGGACACGGTCCGGAGCCTTGAGTCTTGTATCTTCACGCTTCAATAGTCCGGACGATGTATATAGTCCGGCTGTCCGGATACCCCCTAATCCAGGACTCCCTCAGTAGCCCCTGAACCAGGCTTCAATGACGATGAGTTCGGCGCGCAGTATTGTCTTCGGCATTGCAAGGCGGGTTCCTTCTTCTAATACGCCAAGGTAATTATCGAACATGTAGACCGTGTCCGGATCTGCAAAATGATCTTCACATACCACCGTAGAGAGAATGATACTTCAGCTGACAACTTTCTAGACGACATGACATGTCATTACGGTCATGTCATTATTCAAACCGTTTTCCCGCAACCAGCCACATCGCGTATTGCGAGGCGGTTTCCTTGACACGTCTTGTCAAAGCAGAGATCGTGTTCCCTTATCACGGGATTCTCATCAATACGGGTATGGGTAATCCCACCGTGCCATCAATCGTGGCGCTTGGGGAGTAAGTGATTCTCAACGGGCAAGTGGGAAGGCGCACTGCTTCCGTCGCCTCTAATAAGGGATAAGAGTTCCCCATTTTTACCCATGCCTTCTTCCTCCTTTTCCCACTCTTGCCCCCTCGAGCTCCAGTGCCCTAGTCCAAATCTCCTTCGCACAGCTAAACATGTCCGGAGAAGGAGGTAAGTGGGTGGCTTCCACCATGAAGGAGAAGAATATCGCGAATCTTCAGGCGGCCGGATACTTGGCCGCACACATAGCGCACCGGCTACCAGACGACGGGCAGGTCACTCCAACTCCAGGACCCCACGAGAGGGTCATGTTTCTCGCCCACTTCGTCCGTGGACTGGGGTTTCCACTTCACCCCTTCGTCCGCGGGCTCATGTTCTACTACGGGCTAGATTTCCATGATCTAGCCCCGAACTTCGTCATCAACATCTCGACGTTCATCGTCGTATGCGAGGTCTTCCTCCGCATTAAGCCTCATTTCGGCTTGTGGCTGCAAATCTTCTGCGTGAAACCGAAGATCGTGAGTGGCCAACAAGCGGAGTGCGGAGGAGCCATGGTGGGCAAGATGCCTAACGTCACCTGTCTTGACGGCTCCTTTGCGGAAACCGTGAAGGGGTGGAAATTCGGGTGGTTCTACATCACCGAGACACGCGACGCTAACTGGGCGGTGGCCCCCGAGTTTCAATCCGGAACCCGCATGCGGCTCACCTCCTGGGAACAGAAGGGCCTTTTATGGGGCGAATCTACAGAGCTGACCGAACTCCAAAACTGCATCAAGGGCATGAAGGACAAGAACATCAAGCTTGTCAACGTGATCCAGGTCATGCTCGTTTGCCGGATTCTGCCGTGCCAAAGGCGGGCATTCAATCTGTGGGAGTTCGTCCCGGCTGAACACCAGACGCTTCAGAGGCTCTACGGCATGAAGCACAAAAACGCGTGGAAGGCATTGTTCAAGGCCTCCGAAGTACCTCCTGACATATCCGAGGACCGTGGGCTCCACGCCGCGCGGCCTCCTAGTCAGGTGAGTTCTCAGGCTGCCACCGGATTCGGTTCTTCCCAATATATTCATGGGGAAGCCTTAAGTAATTATGCATATTTGCTCAAGATTATGTGGAGACAGCAGAGCAGATTGACTGCTCGGATCCGCCGCCAGAAAGTCCAGCTAATGCTCTCCTGACGGAGATGCTGGTCTCGGCGCCCTACAAGGGACCGGAGAAGAAGGCCGATAAGAAGGCCCGGGGATCCGAAAGGGTCTCCGGCGCAAGGTTGCGCCAGAAGCCTCGTCCGAAGATGACAAGGCACACTCCTGCCCCGAAGGGGAAGGAGAAGAAGAAGAGGAGGCCGCCCTATCTGGGAAGGACAGGGGGCTTGAGAGGGCGGACCAGGGGACCAGGAGAGGCCCCCGGCGCAAGGCCATCATACCCTCGTCGTCCGATGGCGACGAGACAGATTCCTCCCGCGGAGGCAGGGGGAAACAAGAAGAAACTCCACCTCCCCGTATTGGGGGGCGGGGGGGGGGGGGGGAAGAGGAAGGCCGCCCTGGAGGGGGAGGCTGGGACGTCCAAGAAGGGAAAGGTGTCCCTTCCGGACTACTCCGCCACCGTCGCCGATAGCGAGGAGGGGTGTCTGCCCAGGAAGAAGCCCCTAGGGCGATCGTAAGTATCCGCACTCCATCGTAATTTTTCTTCATAGTTTTGTTATAATGCCGAACTTGTATGCAGTCCGGCCAGAGTCCATCCCGAGGTGTCGTCCTCGGACGGGTCCTTGAGTGATTCGGCAATGAACTCACTTTCGACGGCCACTACTCCTCGACCTGCGGATGACATGGAGGTGTTGTCCCAAAGGCTCCCAGAGTGGGGGGAGGTGGATCTGGAGGCGCCCCAAGGCGGCATTCCAAACGTCGGACACGCGGGGTTCAAGATCCCCGTGGATTGTGTTGATGAGAGCCACAGTAGGCCGGGCTCTGAACTGAACACTGTTCCGAAGCCTTTAATGGTTCCGGACTCAGGCGGGCAGCCCCTCGTTAAGGAGGGTGAGCCGTCTGTGTCGAGGACTTCCGTTGCGCACGAGGCGCCGGATTGTCTGCTGGAAGCGCTTCGCGGCGCTTCCGTAGATGAAGAGCACCATACTCTTAGGAGTGCGGTGATTCAGAAGGTTTCGTCCGCCAAGAGCGGACTAACCGAAGCCTGCACCAGCCTTGTGACAGGCTTTGAGGTAAGTAATAAAAATGTGTGAAATTACCACCCGATAGGTAGTAGCCCCTGATACTCTGTTTGGTGTTCGAAAGGAAAAACCAAACGGAGGGTCAATTATAATCTGCAGGAGTCTAACAATAAGTTTGAATGTAAATAAGCATGCTGTGCTGCTTGCCGCTGCAGTCCGTACGACCAAGGTCGCCGGACTAAAACAGGACCTGGAGCAGGCGCAGGGAGAGCTCGACCTCACAAGGAGGCAGCTCAAAAAGAACAAAGGTGAGTGATTCCTCGCTCTCATATAATGAAGGGTATATAAAATTGGTTATTCTAACGACGAAGCGTCGTGATTTTGTGACAGAGCCCACCACCAAAGTGGCGTCTCTGAAAAAAGTGCTATCCGAGGCCGAACACAAGGCGGCCTTGGAATGCAAGGAGCGCGAGAAGCAAGAAGCCCGAGTGGGCGAGGTACAAGAAGACCTCCAGGAGCTCGGCAAAAAGTTCAAGTCCGTGGAGCTTGAGCTTAAGGCGAAAGAGGCCGAGCTTGCGAAGGCCCTTGCAAGTATAAAAGATGCCAAGGCCGAAGCCGAGAAGGCACAACAGGAAATCTAGGAGGCCAAAAAGATAACGGTGGGTAAGAAATTCTTATTGAAAGCAACATGTGAAGGAGGCGTTTCTTTTACTTACCCGAGTCAGGAGCTCTCCAGGGGCATTCGTAGATCTGCCACGCAGCGTATCAGATGCCGCGGAGTTCTACCATGCTCAGGAGGGGAGCTCAACGGAGAAGCTGTTCTGGTCCCAGTATGCTGGGGCCGAACATCCAACGCCTCTGAGTGACCAACTGAAGTAGTTGGTCAAACTCCACAGGGCGGCTGAAGTGGCTATGAAGGATTTCATAGTCCGGATGTGGCCTGGTGAGCCCTTGCCCACCAGCTACTTCGGCCTGATCAAGCGGATGGTGAATGCCTGTCCGTGACTGGAAGTTATCAAGTGATCTGTTTGCATTGAGGGTGCCCAGCTGGCCTTTGCCTGTGCGAAGGTGTATTGGGGCAAGCTGGATGCGGAGAAGCTGCTGAAGGACGGGCCGCCGGAGGGAAAGGCGCATCGCTATCCGGAGAAGTATTATGATGGCGTTATGAAGGGCACTCGCCTCATGGCCAATGAATGTACCAAGGACATAATTTTTGAATGAATTCACTTATGTCATGTTTGTAATTTAAAGACGAAGTTACTTGCGCTATGTAGCACTTTTGTTATTTAAAACATTACCTTCTGTGCGACTGTTTATAAAATTCTGAAAGTAGGCCAGTCGTCAGCTTCCGCCCCCATGCAACTAGTACTGGGGTGTTCGTGGAAAACCCGGACACGCTTTATCCAAATGTTTGGTCCCTTAAGGAGGTGTACGGTGCAGCGAACAAGGCAATCAGACAATGTGGCTTTATAACCTTCACTTAGCCATAGAAGTCTACAATTTTAAATTTCGGCGAAGCCCCTAGAATCCGGAAGACCGAATTGGGGCACTATATATGCCTAAATCAGACGAAGCCGAATTATCGCCTAAAGCGGAAAAATCTTTAAGGATTTTAAGACCTCTCGAACAGCGACCAGCTCTCGCCACATCATGCTGGTCACTTTTCGGCTTTCTCTATTGAGTTGCTCGTCCGGAAGAACTGGGGCACAATCACAGTAGTTCTCCCTGTGCTACCTTAGCCGATATAACGGAACGTAAGGCACCAAAACAAGGGAGCCGGGCTATCCCAACTGTAGACCCAAGACATGATTCGGAGCTGATGCATATAATGCTATAAGTTCGGGGTGCCGCACTGTTGAAAGTGTTCGGACTTGTCTTGCCGTATTATGGGGCGCCATAAGAAGCCCCTGGCAAACTGAACGTACCAAAGTGTACGGATGCAATATCAGATAAACATTTGTAAGAAAAAAATGCTCAAATAAGAATTATAAGCTGACGCTATATATGATCTCCCATTGATGAATAATACATTTAAGCGTATGTTTACAATGAATGCATTAAGTGGAGATAACTAGGATTATTTGACATATCCTATCCGGGGGCAGGCTACGTGCAGATAGATAAAGCAGGTATAACGATCGTAAATAGATTCCACCTGGGTATTTCCTTCTGTGCGCAAAGCCTGTTGCCCCCTTGGTTTTCTCTCCTATGTAAGTCCGACAATCCGGCTCCTCTGAAGAGGCTGCACTAAAGCAATGTGCTGAAAGGTGAAAGGAAAGGTTATGAAGGTATGTGGCGGTGATACCACACTGTAGACTGAGCCACTGCTGCGCCTCCGCCTGTGCCCATAGTATTTTAAGTGCGTAATTGTGTACGCGTCGCACGAATGTTGCTTTGATGGGATTTGAGCCGAGGCCGGATTGCTAGTCGTGCTCTTGGCGTGCCTGGTGATCCTGTTGTGGGGTGCTCCGACCTCGCTTGACGGTGTTTGAGGTTGTCGTCGCCAGATTGGTGGTTTGCCGGATGAGGCTGCATTGTACTTCTGCCACAAGGGCTGCAGTATGCTCTTCTGTACGGAGAGAGCGGTCCATATTTCCGTTGACTGTTATGACCCTGCGCGGGCCTGGCATCTTGAGCTTGAGGTATGCATAGTGTGGTACCGCATTGAATCTAGCGAATGTAGTTCGTCCGAGCAGTGCGTGGTAACCACTATGGAAAGGGACGATATCGAAGATTAACTCTTCGCTTCGGAATTTATCCGGAGATCCGAAGACCACTTCCAATGTTATAGAGCCCGCACAACAGGCCTCTACACAAGGAATTACACCTTTAAAGGTGGTTTTGGTGGGCCTAATCCTTGAAGGATCGATGCCCATTTTGTGCACTGTGTCCTAGTAAAGCCGGTTCAGGCTGCTGCCGCCGTCCATAAGGACTCGCGTGAGGTGGAATCCGTTGATGATTGGGTCTAAGACCAATGCGGCCGAGCCGCCGTGGCGGATGCTAGTAGGATGATCCCTATGATCACAGGTGATTGGACAAGCTGACCATGGGTTGAATTTGGGGACGACTGGCTCCACCGCGTAGACGTCCTATAGTGCTCGCTTCCGTTCCCGCTTGGGGGTGTGAGTGGCGTAGATCATGTTGACCATTTTCACCTGGGAGGGGGGGGGGTATTTCTTCTGTCCCCCCGTGTTCGGACACCGGGGCTCCTCGTCATCGTCGCTGTGCAGCCCCTTGTCCTTGTTTTCAGTGTTTATTTTGCCGGCCTGTTTAAATTCCCAACAGTCTCTATTGGTGTGGTTGGCTGGCTTGCCCGGGGTGCCATGAATTTGGCACGAGCGCTCCAGTATACGGTCTAGACTGGACGGTCCCTGATTGTTTCTTTTGAATGGCTTCTTCCGCTGACCGGATTTGGATCCACTGAATCCGGCATTGACCGCCGTGTCTTCGGTGTTGTCGCCGTTGTTCCGTTGCTTGTGTCTGTTGCACCGTAGCTTGCTATTATTGTCACGGACATCTGACGTGCCAGAATGTGGCGTAGTGCTGCTACGAGCCAACCAGCTGTCCTCGGCCGTGCAAAAGCGGGCCATTAGTGTCGTGAGAGCTGCCATGGACTTGGGTTTCTCCTGGCCGAGGTGTCGGGCGAGCCACTCGTTACGGATATTATGCTTGAAGGCCGCCAGGGCTTCGGCGTCCGTACAGTCAACTATTTGGTTCTTTTTAGTTAGGAACTGAGTCCAGAATTTCCTGGCCGATTCTCCGGGCTGTTGAGTAATGTGGCTCAAGTCATCAACATACGGAGGTCGCACATATGTGCCTTGGAAGTTGTCAAGAAATGCGTCTTCCAGGTTTTCCCAACTGCCAACGGAATTTGCGGGCAGGCTGTTTAGCCTGTGCCGGGCGGGTCCTTTGAGCTTAAGGGGAAGATACTTGATGGCATTTAGATCGTCTCCGCGGGCCATGTGGATGTGGAGAAGGAAATCTTCAATCCATACCGTGGGGTCTGTTGTGCTGATTCGATGTTTACGGGTTTGAACCCTTATGGGAATTCATGGTCCATCACTTCATCGGTGAAGCAGAGGGGGTGTGCGGCGCCTCTGTGCCGGGCTATGTCGTGATGCAGTCCGGCTGTGTCTAACTGGTTATATTCGGCCCAGCCGGATTTGCTGTTAGTGTATCCGGTATGACGGTCACCGTCATGTGCTGCGGCGCGCCCCCGTGATCCGTAGATCGATCTTGGTTGTCCTGCGGTGTTATCCAGTCTATTGCGCAGGTCCTGAGTATTGCCCCAGGCTGTAGTAAACTGGCGCGGGGGTGCAGGCTGGTATTCGGGCTGATATGCCATTTTATCCCGACCTTGAGGCGGCCGGTCAGTCGTGTGGCACTCAAGTCCATATTCCT
Source organism: Triticum aestivum (assembly GCF_018294505.1). Classification (NCBI taxonomy): domain Eukaryota; kingdom Viridiplantae; phylum Streptophyta; class Magnoliopsida; order Poales; family Poaceae; genus Triticum; species Triticum aestivum. Next base: position 646,305,329 of record NC_057798.1, on the reverse strand, counting down.
CGACTGCCAGGACTTCTGTCCATCTATCTGTGAGCAGGGGTTGATCAGCTTGAAGCTGTTGCTGCTTCTTCTTCAGGCTTCTCGCAGTGGCAATAAGCCGACGCTTGAAGCGCTCCTGCTCCGCGAGGTCCTCGGGCACGCCGAATTCGTCGTCGCCGAGGCTAATCTCGTCTTCGGAGGAAGGCATGTAGTTGTCCTCCTCCGGATACCCGTCTGTTGCCTGTTCGTCTGGGCGGTCCTGCCCATCTTCCTGCTTGGCCTACTCGAAGGCGGGCTGATCGGGGTTGTATTCATCGTCGGCACCGTCCGGATTGTTTTCGTCTCCGGTGCCGGTATTGCCTTGGCAGGGCTTGGAGCGGCGCTGGCGGCGCCCATGCTTTGCTTTCTTCTTGGAGGGGTTATCCTCCATTGCCTCATCGCCATTTGTTTCTTTCGGAGTGTCCACCATATATATATCATATGAAGAGGTGGCTGTCCACCGCCCTGTGAGCGGTGGCTCATGTACGTCTCCTGCATCGTCGTCCATACCATCGATGTCTTCGGAGTTGAAGTCAAGCACGTCGGTTAAATCATCGATCGTGGCAATGAAGTGGGTGGTGGATGGGCAGCGAATTCCTTCGTCACCTGCTTCCCACTCAAGCCGGACATAGTTTGGCCCAGAGCCTCCTGACAAAGAGAGAGACTTTAATGAGTTCAGCATGTCTCCAAAGGGCGAGTGTTGAAAGATGTCCGCAGCGATAAACTCCATTACCGAGCCCAACCTGGCTCGGCTAGCTCGAGAGTGTGCGGACCGGAACCAACAACCGGATACGAGTCCGGGGGCCCGAGGTTACAGGCCTCTACAGAGGTGAGACCTGTGTTTGGCTCTACCGCCAATGAGTATGCGGCCTGCGGGGCGGGGTCCACCCCTCCGTCCTTGGGCAACGCAACCTGCTCCGGATTTAGATCTCGGGCCACTGCCGGGGTGATGTCTCGAGCATTGTCCGACAGCAGGTCTAGGCCGTGCTCGTCATGACTGTCCGGTGCTCCTGGCACAGGGCCGAATCCGTCAAAGATCAAGTCTCCGCGAATATCCGCCGTGTAGTTCAAGTTTCTGAACCTGATCTAGTGGCCAGGGGCGTAGCTATCGATCTGCTCCAGATGACCAAGTGAATTGGCGCGCAGTGCCAAGCCGCCGAACACAAAGATCTATCCGGGGAGAAAAGTCTTGCCCTGGATCGTGTTGTTAGCGATTGAAGACGCCATCAAGCCTCGAAGCGATGACACAGAGGAACTCTCAATGAAAGCACCAATGTCTGTGTAAAAACCGGCGGATCTCGGGTAGGGGGTCCCGATCTGTGCTTCTTAGGCTATGGTAACAGGAAGCAAGGGACACAATGTTTACCCAGGTTCGGGCCATATCGATGGAGGTAAAACCCTACTTCCTGCTTGATTAATATTGAAGATATGAGTAGTACAAGAGTAGATCTACCATGAGATCGTAGAGGCTAAACCCTAAGAGCTAGCCTATGATGGTATGATTGTAATTGTGATCGGCCTTCTAAGGACCATCCTCTCCGGTTTATATAGACACCAGAGAGGGCTAGGGTTTACATGGAGTCGGTTACAAGGAAGGAAATATAATATCCGGATTGCTAAGTTTGTCTTCCACGCAAAGGAGAGTCCCATCCGGACACGGGCCGGAGCCTTGAGTCTTGTATCTTCATGCTTCAATAGTCCGGACGATGTACATAGTCCGGCTGTCCGGATACCCCCTAATCCAGGACTCCCTCACCCACCAATGTTGAGCAAATGCATTGGGACAGGGCTCGGGAGGCACCTTCGTGGTGGCATGCAGATCTTTGTGAAGACAAAGATTATTCAAGGTTAGATGAGGATTAGAAGCCCACAAGACCCCCGGCAAGGTCCTTGCCGGGGACGACAGCATGCTGCCGCAAGACCCTTGCCGGGCCACCCGGCAAGGCCGTGGCCAGGCGCGCCAGCGGGACCACTACCAGGCCCGCGCCAGCAAGTCTCCACCATCGCCGTTCGCATGCAGCCGCCGAACCAACCAGTTGGGCAGGCACCTGCATGGCAACATGCAGCCCTTCGTGGAGGCTTCACCACCACGCCACCTCAGCTGCCTGCCTGCCTACATGGCACTGCATGCATTGCTAGCCAGGGCGCGTGTCGACGCGAGGAGGGGCGGCGACGGACAGGACGGGCCTCACCCTTGTCCTCGATAAAGTGGAGGGACACCTAAGCCCCGCATTTAATGCTCTTTGTCGTGTAATACAAGCGATAAGCTCATGACGCTGTAGCACTTTCCACCTCCTGTGTGCCACTATGGCAGCCCCTTTCGCCTATAAAAGGAGGCCCAAGGCGCACGGGAGAAGGATTCGGCTCTTTGGAACCTGGCAACACCCAGAGCTAGTTCAAGAGCTCAAGAACACTAAATACATCCACCAAAGCAGGATCATAGGGTTTTACACATCTTTGCAGACCGAACCTGGGTAAAATCCCCCTTGTGCTATCTGCTAGTCCCGCTCTTCTCACGATCCCGCGCCCCGCAACCATAATAGGGATTCTTGTGATCCCAAAGGTGTCATTTCCCACCGACAAAGTCCGGGGTCGAGAGCCCGACCAGGATCCTCTGGCTGCGGAGGTGGGCTGTTGAACTCTTCCATGACCCTTCTCAGTTCCTACTTTGAAGATAACAGGATGAATGATTGGTGACAAAGGACACAAGAATGAATAGAGTCGAGTGAAGAATGACAACTTACCCAACTTGGGGGGTTGTACATGGAAAATCCATCCCGCGGCTTAATGCGGAGGAACTCCTCTTCTTCCCCTTTGTATAAATCGGACAATATTCTCGCCAGAATGGTGGTGGAGTCCGGACCTTTACGACCGCAGCAGGTAGCGTCGTCTTCTCCGCTGAAGTGCCACATGGGTTTCCCTTGATATTGAAGTGGCTGTACCCCCCGCATTATGCATATTGACATGAGTTCTATTATTGTCAGTCCTGATTGGGCCAGTATTTTCATCCTGCCCATCAAATAGAGGACTTCTCTGTCGTCTTCCTACTAGGGTCTCCGAGGGCGCCAACTTTGGTGTTTCTTTAGCGGGGCGTTGTTGAACTCAGGAAGGCCTGGCCGGGCTGGGTCCGGAAGGGGAACGTCATCCACATAAAACCACTCCGAAGGCCAGTCTTCGGATGCCTTCTTTGGAGTGCCGAACAGGTATCCGGCCTGGGCGACGCGCCATATTTCGGCTCCGCCCACTTGATATATCGATCCCTCGTGATTGCGAGGATGAGGCAGAATAGCCTCTTCCATAAACCGAAATGACCTTCGCAGCCCAGGAATAGCTCGCAGAAGGCGACGAACCCTGTGGTATGCAATATGGAGGCAGGAGTGAAGTTATGTAGCTGGAGGCCGTAGAACTCCAGGAGCCCGTGGAGGAATGGGTGGATTGGAAACCCAAGTCCTCTCAGCAAATATGGGACAAGGCATATCCACTCCCCTCTAGATGGGTTTGGAAAGTTCTCCGCTTGCTCCCCGCCATTATAGGTGGCTAGTCTGACTCGGACGGGGACCATGTATGCGGGTGGAAGAAACCCTTGGGTCTGCAACTCTACTAAACGGCTATGGGGGACATAACACTTTTTCTAGTCACCCGGCGTAGAGCTACGGGAGCAAGAAGAGGAGCTGCGGCGACCGGCCATGATGGAATGGATTTTTCCGGACGCACTCTGTTGAATGCTTGCTTGGGAGAAGATGGTGAGATTTGGATCTGAGGATCCCCGTCTCTTTAAATAGACGGTTCGCTTACAGGGTCAGGGTGGCAAATGTGAAAATGCCCCGGATCCTCGTATTCGCTCGACACGTGGAGATGGCCATTATTGAAGCACAGAGGCCGAGGAGTACAACATTAATGGGAGTCCAGACATTGTTCGCTACGACAGGTACTCTGGATTTGGAGAAGAACCCGCCTTGCAATGCTGAAGACAATCTGCGCGCTGGACTCATCGTCATTGAAGCCTGGTTCGGGGGCTACTGAGGGAGTCCTGGATAAGGGGGTATCCGGACAGCCGGACTATATACTTTGGCCGGACTTTTGGACTATGAAGATACAAGATTGAAGACTTCGTCCCGTGTCCGGATGGGACTCTCCTTTGCGTGGAAGGCAAGCTTGGTGATTCGGATGATAGATCCCCTTCTCTATAACCGACTTTGTGTAACCCTAGCCCCCTCCGGTGTCTATATAAACCAGAGGGTTTAGTCCGTAGGAGAACAACAATCATAATCATAGGCTAGCTTCTAGGGTTTAGCCTCTACGATCTCGTGGTAGATCAACTCTTGTAATACTCATATCATCAAGGTCAATCAAGCAGGAAGTAGGGTATTACCTCCATCGAGAGGGCCCGAACCTGGGTAAACATCGTGTCCCCAGTCTCCTGTTACCATTAGCCTTAGACGCACAGTTCGGGACCCCCTACCCGAGATCCGCCGGTTTTGACACCGACACTCGCTTATTCCCCAAGCGCCATATCGATGGCGCGGTTGGGTCACCCACACCCGTATTGATGAGAATCCCGTGATAAGGGGACATGATCTTTGCTTTGACAAGACATGCCAATAAAACCGCCTTGCAAGACGTGCAGTAGCCGGTTGTGACAAACGGTTCACATAAAGACCGGGCTACGGCGTAGTATCGCGCTATGAAAAATTGTTAGCAGATTAGATTCGTGAAAAATGATGCTCTTTATGGTGGTATGTGGAATTTGTTTTGCAGAGCCGGACACGATTCATGTGTTCAAAATCTACCATGGAGTATTCGGAGATGGAACCCGCCTTGCAATGCCGAAGACAATCTGCGCGCCGGACTCATCGTCATTGAAGCCTGGTTCAGGGGCTACTGAGGGAGTCCTAGATTAGGGGGTCCTCGGACAGCCGGACTATATGCTTATGCCGGACTGTTGGATTAGGAAGATACAAGATTGAAGACTTCGTCCCGTGTGCGGGTGGGACTCTCCTTTGCATGGAAGGCAAGCTTGGCGATTTGGATGTGTAGATCTCCTTCTCTGTAACCGACTCTGTGTAACCCTAGCCTCCTCCGGTGTCTATATAAGCCGGAGGGTTTAGTCCATAGGACAACAACAATCATACCAAAGGCTAGCTTCTAGGGTATTACTCATATCATCAAGATCAATCAAGCAGGAAGTAGGGTATTACCTCATAAGAGAGGGCCCGAACCTGGGTAGACATCGTGTCCCCCGCCTCCTGTTACCATTAGCCTTAGACGCATAGTTTGGGACCCCCTACCCGAGATCCGCCGGTTTTGACACCGACATCAGGCATTGAGTCTGACTCAACTTCACATCTTGTAACACAGGCAAGAACCCTTTCTTTGATTGATCCATTTTGAACTTATTCAAAACTTTATTAAGGTATGTGCTTTGTGAAAGTCCAAATAAGCGTCTTGATCTATCCCTATAGATCTTGATGCCCAATATATAAGCAGCTTCACCAAGGTCTTTCATTGAAAAATTCTTATTCAAGTATCCTTTTATGCTATCTAGAAATTCTGTATTATTTCCAACCAATAATATGTATCCACATATAATATTAGAAATTCTATAGAGCTCCCACTCACTTTCTTGTAAATACAAGCTTCTCCAAAAGTTTGTATAAAACCATATGCTTTGATCACACTATCAAAGCATATATTCCAACTACTAGAGGCTTGCACCAGTCCATAAATGGATCGCTGGAGCTTGCACACTTCGTTAGCACCTTTTGGATCGACAAAACCTTCTGGTTGCATCATATGCAACTCTTCTTTAAGAAATCCATTAATAAATGCAGTTTTGACATCCATTTGCCAAATTTCATAATCATAAAAGACAACAATTGCTAACATGCTTTGGACAGACTTAAGCATCGCTGCGGGTGAGAAGGTCTCATCGTAGTCAACTCCTTGAACTTGTCGAAAACCTTTCGGAACAAGTCGAGCTTTGTAGACAGTAACATTACCGTCAGTGTTAGTCTTCTTCTTGAAGATCCATTTATTTTCCATGGCTTGCCGATCATCGAGCAAGGCCGCCAAAGTCCACACTTTGTTCTCATACATGGATCCCGTCTCAGATTTCATGGCCTCAAGCCATTTCACAGAATCTGGGCTCATCATTGCTTCCTCATAGTTCGTAGGTTCATCATGGTCTAGTAACATGACTTCCATAATAGGATTACCATACCCTTCTGGTGCGGATCGTACTCTGATTGACCTACGAGGTTTGGTAGTAACTTGATCTGAAGTTTCATGATCATCATCATTAGCTTCCTCATTAATTGGTGTAGGAATCACTGGAACGGATTTCTGTGATGAACTCTTTCCAATTCAAGAGAAGGTACAATTACCTCATCAAGTTCTGCTTTCCTCCTACCCACTTCTTTCGAGAGAAACTCCTTCTCTAGAAAGGATCCATTCTTAGCAATGAATATCTTGCCTTTGGATTTGTGATAGAAGGTGTACCAACAGTTTCCTTTGGGTATCCTATGAAGACGCATTTCTCCGACTTGGGTTCGAGCTTATCAGGTTGAAGCTTTTTCACATAAGCATCGCGACGCCAAACTTTAAGAAACGATAGCTTAGGTTGCTTGCCAAACCACATTTCATATGTTGTCCTCTCAATGGATTTAGATGGTGCCCTATTTAACGTGAATGCAACCGTCTCTAAAGCATAAACCCAAAATGATAGTGGTAACTCAGTAAGAGACATCATCGATCGCACCATATCTAATAAACTACGGTTACGATGTTTGGACACACCATTACGCTGTGGTGTTCCCGGTGGCGTGAGTTGCAAAACTATTCCACATTGTTTCAAATGAAGACCAAACTCATAACTCAAATATTCGCCTCCGCGATCAGATTGTAGAAACTTTATTTTCTTGTTACAATGATTTTCCACTTCACTCTGAAAATCTTTGAACTTTTCAAATGTTTCAGACTTATGTTTCATCAAGTAGATATACCCATATATGCTCAAATCATCTATGAAGGTCAGAAAATAACGATACCCGCCACGAGCCTCAACACTCATCGGACCGCATACATCGGTATGTATTATTTCCAATAAGTTAGTAGCTCGTTCCATTGTTCCGGAGAACGGAGTTTTAGTCATCTTGCCCATGAGGCATGGTTTGCAAGTATCAAGTGATTCATAATTAAGTGATTCCAAAAGCCCATCAACATGGAGTTTCTTCATGCGCTTTACACCAATATGACCTAAATGGTAGTGCCACAAATAAGTTGCACTATCATTACTAACTTTGCATCTTTTGGCTTCAATATTATGAACATGTGTATCATCACGATCAAGATTCAACAAAAAATATACCACTTAACAAGGGTGCATGACCATAAAAGATATTACTCATATAAATAGAACAACCATTATTTTCTGATTTAAATGAATAATCGTCTCGCATTAACCAAGATCCAGATATATAACAATTATTCAGGTCTGAAACTAGCCCTGAAGGTAGGTGTAGAGGTAGCGTGCCGACGGCGATCACATCATCCTCGGAACCATTTCCGACGCGCATTGTCACCTTGTCCTTACCCAATTTTCGTTTAATCTGTATCCCATGTTTCAAGTTGCAAATATGAGCAACATAACTAGTATCAAATACCCAGGCGCTACTACGAGCATTAGTAAGGTACACATCAATAACATGTATATCAAATATACCTTTAACTTTGCCATCTTTCTTATCCGCCAAATACTTGGGGCAGTTCCGCTGCCAATGACCAGTCCCTTTGCAGTAGAAGCACTTAGTTTCAGGCTGAGGTCCAGACTTGGGTTTCTTCCCTGGAGTAGCAACTTGCTTGCTATCTTCTTCAAGTTCCCCTTCTTCCCTTTGCCCTTTTTTTGAAACTAGTTGTCTTGTTAACCATCAACACTTGATGCTCCTTCTTGATTTCTACCTTCGCAGCCTTTAGCATTGCGAAGAGCTCGGGAATTTTCTTTTCCATCCCTTGCATACTATATTTCATCATGAAGCCTTTATAGCTTGGTGGGAGTGATTGAAGAACTCTGTCAATGACACTATCATCAGGAAGATTAACTCCCAGCTGAGTCAACTAGTTATGGTACCCAGACATTCTGAGTATGTGTTCACTGACAAAACTATTCTCCTCCATCTTGCATCTATAGAACTTGTTGGAGACTTCATATCTATCAACTCGGGCATTTTCTTGGAATATTAACTTCAATTCCTGGAATATCTCATATGCTCCAGACATTCAAAACATCTTTGAAGTCCTGATTCTAGGTCGTAAAGCAGGGCACACTAAACTATCGAGTAGTCATCAACACGCGACCGCTAGGCATTCACAATGTCTGCAGTTACTGGTGAAGGTGGTAAACCTAGCGGTGCTTCCAGGACGTAATTCTTCTGTGCAGCAATGCGGATAATACTTAAGTTACGGACCCAGTCCGTGTAGTTGCTACCATTATCTTTCAACTTAGCTTTCTCTAGGAATGCATTAAAATTCAAGGGAACGGTAGCACGGGCCATTGATCTACAACAACCTAGATATGCAAAAAAACTATCAGGACTAAGCTCATGATAAATTGAAGTTCAATTAATCATATTACTAAAGAAATCCCACTTAGATAGACATCCCTCTAGTCATCTAAATGAGCACATGATCCATATCAACTAAAGCATGTCCGATCATCACGTGAGATGGAGTAGTTTTCAATGGTGAACATCTCTATGTTGATCATATCTACTATATGATTCACGTTCGACCTTTCAGTCTCAATGTTCCGAGGCCATATCTGCATATGCCATGCTCGTCAAGTTTAACACAAGTATTCTGCACGTGCAAAACTGGCTTGCACCCGTTGTATGTGAACATAGAGCTTATCACACCCGATCATCACGTGGTGTCTCGGCACGACGAACTGTAGCAACGGTGCATACTCAAGGAGAACACTTATACCTTGAAATTTAGTGAGGGATCGTCTTATAATGCTACCGTCGTACTAAGCAAAATAAGACGCATAAAAGATAAACATCACATGCAATCAAAATATGTGACATGATAAGGCCATCATCATCTTGTGCCTTTGATCTCCATCTCCAAAGCACCGTCATGATCTCCATTCCTTTTCAGAGAAGGGGAGAAGGGGAAAGAGGTGGAGGAGAAGAAGGAAAGGGGGGCCGTGCCCCCACCCCTAGTCCAATTCGGTTTGGGCTCGGGGGTCATGCGCCTCCACCTGGCCGCCGGCCTCCTCTCTCCACTAGGGCCCATGAAGGCCCAATAGTCCCGTGGGGGGTTCTGGTAACCTCCCAGTACTCCTTAACTTATCCGATACTTCCTAAAACCATTCCGGTGTCCGAATGTAACCTTGCAATATATCGATCATTATCTCTCGAGCATTTTGAGACTCCTCATCATGTCCGTGATCTCATCCGGGACTCTGAACAAACTTCGGTCATCAAAACACATAACTCATAGTACAAATCGTCATCAAACGTTTAGTGTGCGGACCCTATGGGTTTGAGAACTATGTAGACATGATCGAGACACATCTCCGATCAATAACCAATAGCGGAACCTAGATGCGTATATTGGCTCCTACCTATTCTACAAAGATCTTTATCGGTCAAACCGCACAACAACATACATTGTTCCCTTTGTCATTGGTATGTTACTTGCCTGAGATTCGATCGTCGGTATCTTCATACATAGTTCAATCTTGTTACTGGCAAGTCTCTTTACTCGTTCTGTAATTCATCATCCCGTAGATAACTCATTAGTCACATTGCTTGCAAGGCTTATAGTGATGAGCATTACCGAGAGGGCCTAGAGATACCTCTCCGATACACGGAGTTAAAAATCCTAATCTCGATCTATGCCAACTCAACAAATACCTTTGGATACACCTATAGAGCATCTTTATAATCACCCTGTTACGTTGTGACGTTTGATAGCACACAAGGTGTTCCTCCGGTATTCGGGAGTTGCATAATCTCATAGTCAGAGGAACATGTATAAGTCATGAAGAAAGCTATAGCAATAAAAACTTAAAGATCATTATGCTAAGCTAACGGATGGGTCTTGTCCATCACATCATTCTCTAATGATGTGATCCTATTCATCAAATGACAACACATGTGTATTTTCAGGAAACATAACCATCTTTGATTAACGAGCTATTCAAGTAGAGGCATACTAGGGACACTATGTTTTGCCTATCTATTCACACATGTACTAAGTTTCCGGTTAATACAATTCTATCATGAATAATAAACATTTATCATCATATAAAGAAATATAAATGACAATTTTATTGTTGCCTCTCGGGCATATTTCCTTCAGCGACGTGTCTCCGATGTCTGCGCCCATTTAATGCCAAAGATGCATGACTGGATAGGAGGGGACGGATATCTACCACACCCATTCAATGTCGCTGTCCATCCCTACGCTGCCATTAAGCAGGCTTGCCGGCCGAGAAACCCACTCCACATTCCGCAATTACGCCTGGCCTCACCAGAATTCGCTATTTAAGGGCGGACACACCCAGCTATCTCCACAGCACAACACATCCGCTCCACATCCTCCTGCTTTCCTCCACACCTTCCATGACCGTTAGCGGGAAAGCACTGTGGGACAGTCTGTCGTCAGAAATGAAGCACGCGGTGGTCGCCCTTGGCGCCGCCTGATGGAGTCGCCATGCCAGGCGGAGCAAGGCCGACTTGCTAGCCAGCTTGCCCGAGGTCTCCAACATGAGGACGTCACCATGATGGAAACAAGGTCTGAAGACTCTGCCCCAGCTCTCGCTCCTCTTGTGCACGCCGGCTTTGTTCACCATGGAGCAGGCATAGGCGCACTTCAACACCGCCATGGGGAGGTGCAGCCTGCACCAGCACCTTCGTAGGTGTTCCGACAGGCGCAGGAGGGAACAACGGTACAACATGTTCATCCTGGAGCAGCACCGCCTGGCGGACGGCCAGATCTAAGGTGAGCGTGCGAGTGAGGAGGCCGTGAAGGCCATGGCTGTGGCGAACCCCAACTTCATCACGGAGTAGCGTGCCTTCTATGATGTCGTCCACGCTCAAGCTGCCGCTCGCCTGGAAGCGGCCGCCGCGGTGGCATGGCTACAGGCGATCACGGCGTAGAACAACGATAGTTGCGCCTCCTATGCGCTGCCGCCGACCAATCAACCAGCTCGGTGGGATGAAGATAGCGCTGGCGCCATCGTTTCCATCGTGGACTTCACATACACCGGCGACAGACAAGTTGCGGACTCCTCCGACGATGAGTAGGCCATGGGAGGCGACGGTGCATTCTGTCCCATGTGGGCCGGTTGCTACTTGTGAGTTGCGTTGCGATTTTCTGAAAGAGGAGAGCATCATGTAGTACAGTAGAGATGAGGATTTACCTCAGTTAAGAACAAAGGTTATCAATCCAGTAGGACAACCACACATGATCTCGTTGCTACTTGTGAACTACGTTGGGACTTCCCCGAAGAGGAGATGATGATCAATGTAGTAGAGATAAGTATTTCACTCAGTTAAGAACCATGGTTATCAATACAGTAGGAGAACCAAGCCACACCTCATTAGCATCACCTGCACACAAACAACAAATCCTTGCAACCCAACGTGCAAAGGGGTTGCCAATCTCTCGACGGTTATGAGTAAGATTAAATTGTATGTATTTGATAGATAGACCGTAAAAAATACAAAATAAAATAAATGAAGTAAAGATGCAGCAAGGTATTTTTAGGATTTTTTATATGATAAAAGATAGACCCTGGTGTCGGTGTCAAAACCGGCGGATCTCGGGTAGGGGGTCCCGAACTGTGCGTCTAAGGTTGATGGTAACAGGAGGCGGGGGACACGATGTTTGCCCAAGTTCGGGCCCTCTCTATGGAGGTAATACCCTACTTCCTACTTGATTGATCTTGATGAATATGAGTATTATAAGAGTTGATCTACCACGAGATCGTAATGGCTAAAACCCTAGGAGTCTAGCCTATATGATTATGATTGCCTCTACGGACTAAGCCCTCCGGTTTATATAGACATGGAGGGGACTAGGGTTGTACAAAGTCGATTATAGAGAAAGTAATCTTCATATCCGGGCGCCAAGCTTGGCTTCCATGCCAAGGAGAGTCCCATCCGGACCCGGGAGAGAGTCTTCTGTCTTGTATCTTCACGGCCCAAAAGTCCGGCCCACGCTACATAGTCCGGCCGTCCGAGGACCCCTTAATCCAGGAATCCTTAGTAGCCCCTGCACCAGGCTTCAATGACGAGGTGTCCGGCGCGCAGATTGTCTTCGGCATTGCAAGGCGGGTTCCTTCTCCGAATACACCAAAATAGTCTTTGAACACAAGAATCATGTCCGGCTCTGCAAAACAAATTCCACACACAACTGTAGAGAGTATAATATTTCATGAGTCCAATCCGCTGAAAACTTTTTGTAGCGTGACATCACGTCGCCGCCCGACCATTATTTCGAACCATTTTTAGTGTGCCGCTCCATATTTTGAGATGCGGTTTCATTGGCACGTCTTGTCAAAGCAGAGATCGTGTCCCCTTATTGCGTGATTCTCATCAATACGGGCATGGGTAATCCCTCTGTATCGTCTGCACGACCCTTGGGGATAGGTGAGTTTTCAGGGCGAGTGGGGAGGCGCTTGATATTCACTGCCTTTATAAAGAGATAAGGATTCACCTCTTTCACCCACGCCTTCTTTCTCTCTGCCTCCCCCATTCTCAAGCTCCAACGCCCAAGTTCTCGTCTTTTCCGCCCCAAGAAAGCACTCCAACCATGTCCGGATCCGGAGCGTAGGGCAAGTGGATAGTCTCCTCCGACAAGGAGAAGGACATTACGATGCTCCGGGAGGCTGGGTATTTGGCCAAGGAAATTTCCCACCGGCTTCCGGCCAAGGGACAAATCATCCCCACTCTGGAGCCCCATGAGAGGGTAGTGTTCATCCCCCAATTCGTCGGCGGGCTGGGATTTCCTCTCCACCCATTCATCTGTGGACTCATGTTCTACTACCAGCTAGATTTCCATGATCTAGCCCCAAATTCTTTCCTCAACATCTCGGCATTCATTGTCATGTGCGAGGCTTTCCTCCGCATCCCACCCCACTTTGGATTGTGGTTAAAGATCTTCAATGTGAAGCCGAAGGTGGTGGGTGGCCGACATGCAGAGTGCGGAGGCGCCATGGTGAGCAAGATGCCCAATGTCACATGGCCAATAGGTACCTTCATCGATATCGTCAAAGGGTGGCAACAGTAGTGGTTCTACGTCACAGAGCCGTGCGACACCGGCTGGGCCACGGGCCCCGAATTCCGGTCCAGAGCCCCGATGCGGTTCACCTCCTGGCCAAAGAAGGGCCTGGACTGGTCTTCGTCGAACGAGCTGACAATGCTTCAGACGCGCATCAGGAGCATGATAGACAAGAATATCAAGCTTGTCAATGTGATCCAGGTGATGCTTGTTCGTCGGATCCTTCCGTGCCAAAGCCGGACTTGCCATTTGTGGGAGTACGATCCGGCCAAGCACCAGACCTTGCTGCAGTTCTTCGGCACTATGCACGAATACATCTGGAAGGTGCTTTTTAAGTCCAACAAGATGTGGCCGGATACGACTGAGGACCGTGGGCATGACTTGGTCTATCCCACTAGTCTGGTATGTTTTTGTTGGAAATATGCCCTAGAGGCAATAATAAAATGGTTATTATTATATTTCTTTGTTCTTGATAATTGTCTGCTATTCATGCTATAATTGTATTATACGGAAATCGTAATACACGTGTGAATACATAGACCACAACCTGTCCCTAGTGAGCCTCTAGCTGACTAGCTCGTTGATCAACAGATAGTCATGGTTTCCTGACTATGGACATTGGATGTCATTGATAACGGGATCACATCATTAGGAGAATGATGTGATAGACAATACCCAATCCTAAGCATACCTCAAAGATCATGTAGTTCATTTAGCTAGAGCTTTTCCAGATGTCAAGTATCATTTCCTTAGACCATGAGATTGTGCAACTCCCGGATACCGTAGGAGTGCTTTGGGTGTGCCAAACGTCACAACGTAACTAGGTGACTATAAAGGTGCACTACGGGTATCTCCGAAAGTGTCTGTTGGGTTGGCACGAATCGAGACTGGGATTTGTCACTCCGTATGACGGAGAGGTATCACTGGGCCCACTCGTTAATGCATCATCATAATGAGCTCAATGTGACTAAGTGTCTGGTCACGGGATCATGCATTATGGTACGAGTAAAGTGACTTGCCGGTAACGAGATTAAACGAGCTATTGGGATACCGACGATCGAGTCTCGGGCAAGTAACGTACCGATTGACAAAGGGAATTGTATACAGGGTTGATTGAATCCTCGACATCGTGGTTCATCCGATGAGATCATCGAGGAGCATATGGGAGCCAATATGGGTATCCAGATCCCGTTGTTGGTTATTGACCGGAGAGGCGTCTCGGTCATGTCTGCATGTCTCCCGAACCCGTAGGGTCTACACACTTAAGGTTCGGTGACGCTAGGGTTGTAGAGATATGAGTATGCAGTAAACTGAAAGTTGTTCGGAGTCCCGGATGAGATCCCAGACGTCATGGGGAGTTCCGGAATTGTCCGGAGGTAAAGAATTATATATAGGAAGTCAGGTTTCGGCCATCGGGAAAGTTTCGGGGGTCACCGGTATTGTACCGGGACCACCGAAAGGGTCCCGGGGGTCCATCGGGTGGGGCCACCTATCCCGGAGGGCCCCATGGGCTGAAGTGGGAGGGGAACCAGCCCCTGGTGGGCTGGTGCACCCCCCTTGGCCCCCCTGCGCCTAGGGTTAGAAACCCTAGGGGTGGGGAGCGCCTCCACTTGCCTTGGGGGGCAAGCCACCCCCTTGGCCGCCCACCCTTGGAGATCCCATCTCCTAGGGCAGGCGCCCCCCTAGGGGCCCTATATAAAGAGGGGGGGGGAGGGCAGACGCACCCATGCTTGGTGAAGCCCTGCCGAGATCACTACTGCATCCACCACCACGCCGTTGTGCTGCTAGATCTTCATCAACCTCTCCTTCCCCCTTGCTGGATCAAGAAGGAGGAGACGTCTCGCTGACCGTATGTGTGTTGGAATGCGGAGGTGCCGTCCGTTCGGCGCTAGGATCTCCGGTGATTTGGATCACGACGAGTACGACTCCCTCAACCCCATTCTCTTGAACATTTCCGCTCGATCTACAAGGGTATGTAGATGCACTCCTCTCTCTCGTTGCTAGATGAACTCATAGATTGATCTTGGTGAAACCGTAGGAATTTTTTTATTTTCTGCAACGTTCCCCAATAGTGGCATCATGAGCTAGGTCTATGTGTAGTTCTCTTTGCGCGAGTAGAACAAAAATTGGTTGTGGGCGTAGATGTTGTCAACTTTCTTGCCACTACTAGTCTTATTTTGCTTCAGTGGTATTGTGAGATGAAGCGACCCGTACCGACCTTACATGTACGCTTACGTGAGACAGGTTCCATCGGCTGACATGCACTAGTTGCATAAGGTGGCTAGCGGGTGTCTGTCTCTCCCACTTTAGTTGGAGCGAATTCGATGAAAAGGGTCCTTATGAAGGGTAAATAGAAGTTGACAAATCACGTTGTGGCTTTCACGTAGGTAAGAAAACATTCTTGCTAGAACCCTATTGCAGCCACGTAAAACATGCAACAACAATTAGAGGACGTCTAACTTGTTTTTGCAGCATATGATTTGTGATGTGATATGGCCAAAAGTTGTGATGAATGATGAATGATATATTGTGATGTATGAAATCATGTTCTTGTAATAGGAATCACGACTTGCATGTCGATGAGTATGACAACCGGCAGGAGCCATAGGAGTTGTCTTAATTATTGTATGACCTGCGTGTCAATGATTTAACGCCATGTAATTACTTTACTTTATGCTAAACCATTAGCCATAGTAGTAGAAGTAATAATTGGCGAGCAACTTCATGGAGACACAATGATGGAGATCATGATGATGGATATCATGGTGTCATCCCGGTGATGAAGATGATCATGGAGCCCCGAAGATGGAGATCAAAGGAGCTATATGATATTGGCCATATCATGTCACTGTTTAATTGCATGTGATGTTTATTATGTTTTTGCATCTTGTTTACTTAGAACGAAGGTAGTAAATAAGATGATCCCTCATAATAATTTCAAGAAAGTGTTCCCCCTAACTATGCACCATTGCGAAAGTTCGTCGTTTCGAAGCACCATGTGATGATCGGGTGTGAT
Organism: Triticum aestivum; assembly: GCF_018294505.1. Lineage (NCBI taxonomy): Eukaryota > Viridiplantae > Streptophyta > Magnoliopsida > Poales > Poaceae > Triticum > Triticum aestivum. Next base: position 646,289,008 of record NC_057798.1, on the reverse strand, counting down.
AGATTCTAACGTTCACATACAACGGGTGTAAGACAGATTTACACATGCAAAACACTTAGGTTAACTTGACGAGCCTAGCATGTACAGACATGGACTCGGAACACAAGAGACCGAAAGGTCGAACATGAGTCGTATGGAAGATACGATCAACATGGAGATGTTCATCGATGATGACTAGTCCGTCTCACGTGATGATCGGACATGGCCTAGTCGACTCGGATCATGTATCACTTAGATGACTAGACGGATGTCTAATCTGAGTGGGAGTTCATTGAATAATTTGATTAGATGAACTTAATTATCATGAACTTAGTCTAAAAACCTTTGCAAATATGTCTTGTAGATCAAATGGCCAACGCTCATGTCCACCTCAACTTCAACACGTTCCTAGAGAAAACCAAGCTGAAAGATGATGGCAGCAACTATACGGACTGGGTCCGAAACCTGAGGATCATCCTCATAGCAGCAAAGAAAGATTAAGTCTTAGAAGCACCACTAGGTGAAGCTCCCATCCTAGAGAACCAAGACGCCATGAACGCTTGCAGTCTCGTGCTGATGATTACTCCCTCATTTAGTGCGGCATGCTTTACAGCTTATAACCTGGGCTCCAAAAGCGTTTTGAGCAACACGGAGCATATGAGATGTTCGAAGAGCTGAAAATGGTTTTCCAAGCTCATGCCTGGGTCGAGAGATATGAAGTCTCCGACAAGTTCTTCAGCTGTAAGATGGAGGAAAATAGTTCTGTCAGTGAGCACATACTCAAAATGTCTGGGTTGCACAACCGCTTGACTCAGCTGGGAGTTAATCTCCCGGATGACGCGGTTATTGACAGAATCCTTCAGTCGCTTCCACCGAGCTACAAGAGCTTTGTGATGAACTTCAATATGCAGGGGATGGAAAATACCATTCCTGAAGTATATTCAATGCTGAAATCAGCAGAGGTAGAGATCAAAAAGGAACATCTAGTGTTGATGGTGAATAAAACCACTAAGTTCAAGAAAGGCAAGGGTAAGAAGAACTTCAAGAAGGACAACAAGGAAGTTGCCGCGACCGGTAAGCCAGCTGCCGGGAAGAAGTCAAATAATGGACCCACGCCTGAGACTGAGTGCTTTTATTGCAAAGGGAAGCGTCACTGGAAGTGGAACTGCCCCAAATACTTAGCGGACAAGAAGGCCGGCAACACTAAAGGTATATGTGATATACATGTAATTGATGTGTACCTTACCAGTGCTCGTAGTAGCTCCTGGGTATTTGATACCGGTGTCGTTGCTCATATTTGTAACTCAAAGCAGGAGCTGCGGAATAAGCGGAGACTGGCGAAGGACGAGGTGACGATGCACGTCGCGAATGGTTCCAGAGTCGATGTGATCGCCGTCGGCACGCTACCTCTACATTTACCTACGAGATTAGTTTTAAACCTCAATAATTGTTATTTAGTGCCAGCTTTGAGCATGAACATTGTATCTGGATCTCGTCTAATACGAGATGGCTACTCATTTAAATCCGAGAATAATGGTTGTTCTACTTATATGAGAGATATGTTTTATGGTCATGCCCCGATGGTCAATGGTTTATTCTTAATGAATCTCGAAAGTGATGTTACACATATTCATAGTGTGAATACCAAAAGATGTAAAGTTGATAACGATAGTCCCACATACTTGTGGCACTGCCGCCTTGGTCACATTGGTGTCAAGCGCATGAAGAAGCTCCATGCTGATGGACTTTTAGAGTCTCTCGATTATGAATCATTTGACACATGCGAACCATGCCTCATGGGCAAAATGACCAAGACTCCGTTCTCCAAAACAATGGAGCGAGCAACCAACTTATTGGAAATCATACATACTGATGTGTGCGGTCCAATGAGCGTTGAGGCTCACGAAGGATATCGTTATGTTCTCACTCTCACTGATGACTTAAGTAGATATGGGTATGTCTACTTGATGAAACACAAGTCTGAGACCTTTGAAAAGTTCAAGGAATTTCAGAATGAGGTAGAGAATCAATGTGACCAAAAGATAAAGTTCTTACGATCAGATCGTGGAGGAGAATATTTAAGTCACGAAATTGGTACGCACTTAAGGAAATGTGGAATCATTTCACAACTCATGCCGCCTGGAACACCTCAGCGTAGTGTCCGAACATCGTAATCGCACTTTATTGGATATGGTGCGATCTATGATGTCTCTTACCGATTTACCGCTATCTTTTTGGGGATATGCTCTAGAGACAGCTACATTCACTTTAAATAGGGCACCGTCTAAATCCGTTGAGACGACACCGTATGAATTATGGTTTGGGAAGAAACCTAAGCTGTCGTTTCTAAAAGTTTGGGGATGCGATGCTTATGTCAAGAAACTTCAACCTGAAAAGCTCGAACCCAAGGAGGAAAAATGCGTCTTCATAGGATACCCTAAGGAAACCATTGGGTATACCTTCTACCTTAGATCCGAAGGCAAGATCTTTGTTGCCAAGAACGGGTCCTTTCTGGAGAAAGAGTTTCTCTCGAGAGAAGTAAGTGGGAGGAAAGTGGAACTTGATGAAGTACTACCTGTTGAACCGGTAAGTAGCGCAGCTCAGGAAGATGTTCCTGTGGTGCCTACACCGACTGGAGAGGAAATTAATGACGATGGTCAAGGTACTTTAGATCAAGTTGCTACTGAACTTTGTAGGTCCACAAGGACACGTTCCACACCAGAGTGGTATGGCAACCCTGTTTTGGAAATCATGTTGTTAGACAACGGTGAACCTTCAAACTATGAAGAAGCGATGGCGGGCCCAGATTCCAACAAATGGCTTGAAGCCATGCAATCCGAGATAGAATCCATGTATAAAAACAAAGTATGGACTTTGACAGACTTGCCCGATGATCGGCGAGCAATAGAAAACAAATGGATCTTTAAGAAGAAGACGGACGTGGATGGTAATGTTACCATCTATAAAGCTTGACTTGTCGCTAAGGGTTATCGGCAAGTTCAAGGGGTTGACTACGATGAGACTTTATATCCCGTAGCGAAGCTAAAGTCCGTCCGAATCATGTTAGCAATTGCCGCATACTATGATTATGAGATATGGCAGATGGACGTCAAAACGGCATTCCTTAACGGTTATCTTAAGGAAGAACTGTATATGATGCAGCCGGAAGGTTTTGTCGATCCTAAGAATGCTAACAAGGTATGCAAGCTCCAACGACCCATTTATGGGCCGGTGCAAGCATCTCGGAGTTGGAATATTCGCTTTGATGAGATGATCAAGGCGTTTGGGTTTATGCAGACTTATGGAGAAGCCTGCGTTTACAAGAAAGTGAGTGGGAGCTCTGTAGCATTTCTCATATTATATGTAGATGACATACTTTTGATGGGAAATGATATAGAACTTTTGGACAACATTAAGGCCTACTTGAATAAGTGTTTTTCAATGAAGGACCTTGGAGAAGCTGATTACATATTAGGCATCAAGATCTATAGGGATAGATCGAGACGCCTCATAGGTCTTCCACAAAGCACATACCTTGATAAGATATTGAAGAAGTTCAATATGGATCAGTCCAAGAAAGGGTTCTTTCCTGTATTGCAAGGTGTGAGATTGAGCTCGGCTCAATGCCCAACCACGTCAGAAGATAAAGAAGAGATGAGTGTCATCCCCTATGCCTCAGCCATAGGATCTATTATGTATGCCATGTTGTGTACCAGACCCGATGTAAACCTTGCCGTAAGTTTGGTAGGAAGGTATCAAAGTAATCCCGGCAAGGAACACTGGACAACGGTCAAGAATATCCTAAAGTACCTGAAAAGAACAAAGGACATGTTTCTCATATATGGAGGTGACGAAGAGCTCGTCGTAAAGGGTTACGTCGACGCTAGCTTCGACACTGATCTGGATGACTCTAAGTCACAAACCGGATACATGTATATTTTGAATGGTGGGGCAGTAAGCTGGTGCAGTTGCAAGCAAAGCGTCATGGAGGGATCTACATGTGAAGAGGAGTACATGGCAGCCTCGGAGGCAGCTCATGAAGCAATCTGGGTGAAGGAGTTCATCAACTACCTAGGAGTCATACCCAATGCGTCAGGGCCGATCAAACTCTTCTGTGACAACACTGGAGCTATTGCACTTGCCAAGGAGCCCAGGTTTCACAAGAAGACCAGGCACATCAAGCGTCGCTTCAACTCCATTCATGAAAATGTTCAAGATGGAGACGTAGATATTTGTAAAGTACATACGGACATCAATGTGGCAGATCCGTTGACTAAACCTCTCCCTAGGGGAAAACATGATCAACACTAGAATTCCATGGGTGTTCGATTCATCACAATGTAACTAGATTATTGAACTCTAGTGCAAGTGGGAGACTGTTGGAAATATGACCTAGAGGCAATAATTAAATGGTTATTATTATATTTCTTTGTTCTTGATAATTGTCTGTTATTCATGCTATAATTGTATTATCCAGAAATCGTAATACACGTGTGAATACATATACCACAACATGTCCCTAGTGAGCCTCTAGTTGACTAGCTCGTTGATCAACAGATAGTCATGGTTTCCTGACTATGGACATTGGATGTCATTGATAACGGGATCACATCATTAGGAGAATGATGTGATGGACAAGACCCAATCCTAAGCATAGCTCAAAGATCGTGTAGTTCGTTTAGCTAGAGATTTTCGAAATGTCAAGTATCATTTCCTTAGACCATGAGATTGTGCAACTCCTGGATACCGTAGGAGTGCATTGGGTGTCCCAAACGTCACAACGTAACTGGGTGACTATAAAGGTGCACTACATGTATCTCCGAAAGTGTCTGTTGGGTTGGCACGAATCGAGACTAGGATTTGTCACTCTGTATGACGGAGAGGTATCTCTGGGCCCACTCCATAATGCATCATCATAATGAGCTCAATGTGACCAAGTGTCTGGTCAAGGGATCATGGATTACAGTACGAGTAAAGTGACTTGCCGGTAACGAGATTAAACAAGGTATTGGGATACCGACGATCGAGTCTCGGGCAAGTAACATACCGATTAACAAAGGGAATTGTATACAGGGTTGATTGAATCCTCGACATCGTGGTTCATCCGATGAGATCATCAAGGAGCATGTGGGAGCCAACATGGGTATCCAGATCCTGTTGTTGTTCATTGACCGGAGAGGCGTCTCGGTCATGTCTGCATGTCTCCTGAACCCATAGGGTCTACACACTTAAGGTTCGGTGATGCTAGGGTTGTAGAGATATGAGTATGGAGTAAACCAAAAGTTGTTTGGAGTCCCGAATGAGATCTCGGATGTCATGATGAGTTCCGGAATGGTCCATAGGTAAAGAATTATATATAGGAAGTCAGTTTTCAGCCATCGGGAAAGTTTCGGGTGTCACCGGTATTGTACCGGGACCACCGGAAGGGTCCTGGGGGTTCACCGGGTGGGGCCACCTATCCCGGAGGGCCCCATGGGCTGAAGTGGGAGGGTAACCAGCCCCTGGTGGGCTGGTGCGCCCCCCTTGGGCCCCTTGCGCCTAGGGTTGGAAACCCTAGGGGTGGGGGGTGCCTCCACTTGCCTTGGGGGGCAAGCCACCCCCTTGGCGGCCGCCCCCCTTTGGAGATCCCATCTCCTAGGGCCGGCGCCCCCCTAGGGGCCCTATATAAAGAGGGGGGAGGGAGGGCAGCCGCACCCATGCTCTTGGCACCTGCCTCTCCCTCTGCTACACCTCTCCCTCTAGCAGATGCTTGGCGAAGCCCTGCCGAGATCACTGCTGCATCCACCACCACGCCGTCGTGCTGCTAGATCTTCATCAACCTCTCCTTCCCCCTTGCTGGATCAAGAAGGAGGAGACGTCTCGCTGACCGTATGTGTGTTGAACGCGGAGGTGCCGTCCGTTCGGCGCTAGGATCTCCGGTGATTTGGATCACGACGAGTACGACTCCCTCAACCCCGTTCTCTTGAACGCTTCCGCTCGATCTACAAGGGTGTGTAGATGCACTCCTCTCTCTCGTTGCTAGATGAACTCATAGATTGATCTTGGTGAAACCGTAGGAAATTTTTTATTTTCTGCAACGTTCCCCAACAGTTTTTACATGTTTTCAAGGTGTACCCTTTACTTGCATACTCGAGGAAGAAGCCTAAGCCTCCCTACTGATTATCTCAAGGCTGGACAAAGAAGGCGGAGCGGATTCACTATCCGGCTCAGCTGCCCGAAGATCCAACAATTCCACTTTGATGAAGATGCTGGTTCCGGCGCCCTATCAAGTGCTGGAGAAGAAGGACAAGAAGAAGGCCAAGGGGACTAGAGGTGACCCCCGTCATAAGGGCACTTCGGACGTGACGTCCGGAGACGCCGAGACTCATTCCTCTACCACCGAGGACGACAAAGAAGAGGAGGAGGAAGAAGAAAACCATTCCCCCCTTAAGGGGGGGGAGGAGAAAGAAAAGGACGACCTCTACGCGTCTGGAGGCCGAAGCGTCCAAGAAGGGGAAGGCTTCCCTCCCGGACAACTCCACAGCAGACACTGACAGTAGCTCGGAAAGGCGCCCCAGGGATAAGCCCCTGGCCGAATCGTAAGTACTCAAAGATGCACTCATATACCCGACCCTTTTCCTTCATGGTTTTAACACGTCAAATCATGTGCCGCAGCCCGGCCCGTTTCGGCCTCATGCGATCCTCATCAACGGGGAATTCGCTGGACCCGAAGGTGATGGACAGCGGGCCCCTTCGACGGCATCCTCTCCCAAGGTCATGGATGACACTGAGGTGTTGTCCCAAAGGACCCCAGGCCAGGGAGAGATGCAGGAGGCCGTCAAGGCAGTGTCAGAGGGTGAAACCTTGGGCGCCGAACACGTGGGGGAGCAAATCCCCATGGATACTGGCGATGGGGGCCATATCCAATTCGGCCCCCAGCGAATACAATTCCGGAGACCAATACGGCTCTGGAATCAGGCAAGCAACTTTTTTCAAAAAAAGGAGGTGCGCCTATTCCACCGGTGACCTCTATCCATCCAAAGGAACCGGATAATTTGCTGGAAGCGCTACAAGGCGCTTCCATTGTTGCGGAACACCATATCCTTATGGGTACGATGGTTGAGAGGGTGCGGTCCGTTAATAGCGGACTGACCGACGCCTATACCAGCCTTCTAACAGGGTTTGAGGTGAGCGACACAATTAAATAAAAAGAATGTCATAGTATAGACAATAGCCCGTGAGACTCTGTCCAGTCTTCGAAAAGAAAAGCCGAACAAAGGATCAAATAATTCTCACAGGAGATCAACGTCACATGTCTATATGAATAAGCAGGCATTGTTGCTGGCTGCAACCTCTCATGTTGCTGAGGTCTCTGGACTGAAGCAGAGTCTGGAGCGGACCAAGGAAGAGCTCGCCCATGTGAAGAAACTGCTGGAAGACAATCAAGGTATGCAATAACCTTGTCTATATTCAGGAAGGATGCATGATTTGTGCTGACTAAAGTGCCATGATATTTATTAGAGACGTCGACCGAGGTGGAGACCCTCAAGAAGGCACTAGACCAGGCCGAGGAGAGAGCGTCCAAGGAACAAGACGCCCGTGAAAAGCATGAGGCCAGGGTCGTTGAGGTCCAGCAGGAGCTCCAGGACGCCGTGAAGAAATGCGAGTCCTTGGAGCGCAACATTGTGGATCATGAGGCCAAGGCTCGCCAAAGCGCACACGATGACCGGGTTGAAGCCCAGGGCGCCCTCCAGGAAGTCCAAGAGGCCAGAAAAATCGCGGCGGGTAAGGCCTTTATTATGAAGAGCAAATATGTGAAAAAATAGCGGCGGATCTGCTGTGCAGCGTTTCAGACGTTGCGAAGTTCTTCCGAGCCGAAGAATGGAGCTCCACGAAGAAGCTGTTTTGGTCACAATACCTTGCGCTAGAACATCCGGTGTCCTTTAGCGATCAGCTAAAACAGCTGGTCGAACTGCATAGGGTGGCCGAACTAGCCATGAAGGATTTAATAATACGGCTATGGCCTACCGAAGCCATACCCAGCAGCTACTTCGGGCTCGTGAAGCGGCTGGTCAGTGCCTGCCCTCGGTTTGATGCCATCAAGCGGTCGGTCTGCATCAAAGGCGCACGAATGGCCTTTGCCCGAGTCAAGATACAGTGGGCGAAGATGGACGCCGTGAAGCTTGGGACCGAGGGACCACCCAGAGGCAAGGAGCACCACATGCCCGAGCGGTATTTTGAAGATGTTCTGAAGGGATCCCGCATTGTAGAGGGGCGGTGTTCAAAAGACATTATCTTTGAATGAAGTCATTCATATTGTCCCTTCATGTATTATGAAACAGAACCACTATGTAATATAATGCCTGTTATTTCAAATTTTACCTCCTGTGCAGCCGTTTTGTTAAATCTGAGAGTTGGCCAGTCGTCGGCTTCAGCCCCCACGTAGGTAGTACGGGGGTGTTCGGGATGAATCTAAACACTCTTTATTCCAGAGTTTGGTCCTTAAAGGAGGTGTTTAGCGCAAAGAACCAGGAAATCGGTCTATGTGGCTTTATCACCCTCACTTAGCCATAGGAGTTTTATAATAGAAATTTAGGCGCAACTGCTAGTATTCGTAAGTCCGAACTTGGGGTACTGTAAACACCTGATCGGATAAAAACCGATTCATCGCATAATGCGAAAAAAATCGCAAAAGATTTGTGACCTCTCGAACAGCTGACCGGCTCACGCCGCATCATGACAGCCAGTTTTCGGCTTTCTCTACTGAGGTGCTCATCTGGAAAAACCAGGACACAATCGCAGTAGTTCTCCCTTTACTACCCTAGCCGATATAGCGAAACGTAAGGTAGTAAGCATAGGAGCCGGGCAACCCAACTATTGACCAAAGACATGATTCAGAGCCGATGCATACAATGCTAAAGTTCGGGGTGCCGAACTATACTGTAAAAAAGTGTTCGGACTTTGTTGCCGTGTTATGGGGCGTAATGAAGCCCCTGGTGAATTTAAAGCGTACCAAAGTTTACGGGTGCAATGGATAAGAATAAAGAAATAAAATGAAATAGCAAGTAATGCCACGTAAATTGGCCGCAAAATGTCTTTATTGTAATTTGGTTAATATGTCAAAGCCTATTTGTACAAATAGTGTGATAAACAATATGGTTGTTTAACCTGCCAAGACCAGGGGGAGCTGCGTGCGGGTCCCGAAGACATGTAGAATGATCATTGAGAAGAACATCTAGAGATTCCCTCACACATCCACACTGCTTCCCAACTTGGTATGTATATATCCTTTGAAAGGACCGATGACCAGGCCGTCGGGAGGGGCCTGTGAGAAAGACACAAAAAATGATAAGAAAGAAAAAGGAAAAAAGGTATGTGTGTGAGTCGTATGATGGGCCACAATAACGTTACGCCTCCGTCTATGCCCATGGTATTTTGAGTGCATAGTTACGTACGCGTAGTACGTACGCCGCCATTTGGTCGGGGTTGAGACGGAGGCCAAATTGCTAGTCGAGCTCTTGACAAGCTAGACTGTCCTGCTACAGAGTAGTCCGGACTCGTTTTACGGTGTCCGGGAGCTTGGCCGTCGAATTAAAGTTCTGCTTGATAAGGCCGCTCTATACCTCCGCTGCCAAAGAGGCGTTTTGATCCACAGTACGGAGGGAGCGCTCTGTGTTTCCATTGACTGTTATGACACCGCGTGGTCCGGGCATCTTATGTTTGAGATAATCATAGTGTGGCACCGCATTGAATCGAGCGAATGCGCTTCGTCCGAGCAGTGCGTGATAGCCACTGCAGAAGGGGACGATATGGAAGATCAACTCTTTGCTTTGGAAGTAATCCGGGGATCCGAAGACCACCTCCAGTGTGATTGAGCCCATACAGCGGGCCTCTACACCTGGTATGACTCCTTTAAAGGTTGTTTTTGTGGGCTTGATTCTTGAGGGATGAATACCCATTTTGTGCGATGTATCCTGATAGAGCAGGTTCAGGCTGCTGCCGCCATCCATGAGGACTCGTGTAAGATGGAATCCATCAATGATTGGGTTGAGGACCAGTGCAGCTGAACCGCGATGACGGATACTGGTCAGTTGGTCCCTGCGATCGAAGGTGATCGGGTAGGACAGCCATGGGTTGAACTTTGGGGATATGGGTAGATGACCCTAAGCGCGCGGTTGCGCTCCCTCTTGGGGATATGGGTAGAATATATCATGTTCACCTTTTAACTTGGGGGAAAACTTCTTCTGTCCCTAAGCGCGCGGTTGCGCTCCCTCTTGGGGATATGGGTAGCATATATCATGTTCACCTTTTAACTTGGGGGGAAACTTCTTCTGTCCCCCTGTGCTCGATGGCCGGGGATCCCTGTCATCGTCCTCGCTTTGCGACCCCTTCCCCTTATTCTTGGCATTTAACTTGCTACATGTTTAAAAACCCAACAGTCTCTGTTGGTATGATTGGCTGGTTTATCAGGAGTGCCGTGGATTTGACATGGACGATCAAGTATGCGGTCCAAGCTGGACGAGCCCGGATTGTTTCTTTTATATGGCTTCTTCCGCTGACCGGACTTAGAGCCACTGAATACGGCGTTGACTGTCGTGTCCTCGGTGTTGTCACCGTTGCTTCGACGCTTGTGTCTATTGTGTTGGGGTTTGTCGTTGCTATTTCTGGCTTTAGAAGTGCCAGGTTCGCCTGTATTGTTACTGCTATGGGCTAGCCAGCTATCCTCGCCCGCGTAGAAGCGGGTCATAGGCATCGTGAGGGCTGCCATAGACTTCAGCTTTTCTTGGTCGAGGTGTCGGGCGAGCCATTCATCATGGATGCTATGTTGAAAGGCCGCTAGGGCTTCGGCATCCAGACAGTCGATGATCTGGTTCTTTTTAGTTAAGAACCTAGTCCATAATTTCCTGGCTGACTCTCTGAGCTGTTGAACTATGTGACTTAAGTCCTTGGCATCCGGAGGTCGGACATATGTACCCTTGAAGTTGTCAAGGAAGGCGTCTTCCAAGTCTTCCCAGCTGCCAATTGAGTTTTTTGGCAAACTGTTCAACCAGTGCCAAGCAGGTCCCTTGAGTCTTAGCGGGAGGTATTTGCTGGCATGAAGGTCATTACCACGGGCCATATGAATATGGAGGATAAAATCCTCAATCCATACCGCGGGGTCTGTTTTCCCATCACACGATTCGATGTTCACGGGTTTAAACCCTTCTGGGAATTCATGTTGCATTACTTCATTAGTGAAGTAGAGGGGGTGTGTGGCGCCTCTATATCGGGCCAAGTCGTAACGTAGCTCGGATGGAGTTCGTCTGTGATTTTCGGCCCGGGCATGGTTATGTTTGTCATGTCCAGCCAGATGGCCATCATCGCGCATCGGAGCATGCCCCCGCGATCCATAGATCGAGTTGGTATGACCTAATCTGTTTTCCAGGTCATGCCGCAGGTCATATGTATATCCCCGAGCTATCGTGTCTCTATTTTTACAGCGAGGTAGTGCGGGCTGGTGTTTAGCTTGAGTTGTCGCTTTGTCCCGGCCATGTGGTGGTCGGTCAGCTGCATTATGTGCTGGTAGGACGGGCTCCAGCGCCTCATCGTTGAATTGGGGTAACAATTTGCGTTTCGGGTAACTTTTGGTTGCGCGCTCAAGGCCGTATTCCTCGGCTGCCAGGACATTAGTCCATCCGTCATTGAGTAGATCTTGATCAGCTTGAAGCTGCTGCTGCTTCTTTTTCGGGCTCCTTGCAGTGGCTATTAGCCAGCGCTCAAAGCGCTCCTGATCGACGGGCTCCTCAAGGACGATAAAGTCTTCGTTGCTGAGGCTCTCCTCATCCTCGGAGGGTGGAAGATAATTACTGTCCTCCGAGTCTTCATTAACAGCCTGTTGATTAGGGTTGTCTCGCCCATCCTCCCGTTCATTCTCAACAGGGTCTTCATTGTCTTCGGCATCGTCTGGGGTATTATTTTTTCATGTGCAGGTATTGCTGTTTTTTCCACGGCGTGGTCTAGAGCGGCGCCGCTGACGTCGGTGCTTCGGCTGTATCTCAGGAGGCTTATCCTCAACTAGATCCTTTTCATTGTGGCCATTGTTCTCTTTGGGTATATTCACCATGTATACGTCATACGAGGAGGTGGCTGTCCAGCGCCCTGTAAGCGGTGGTTTTTGTGTCTGCTCCTCTCCGGCATCGTTGTCCATATCGTCAATGTCTTCGGAGCCGTAATCGAGCATGTAAGTTAAGTCTTCTATAGTGTCTATGAAGTGGGTGGTGGGTGGGAAGCAGAATTCTCTGTCATTAGCTTCCAATCCGAACCGGATATAGTTCGGCTGAGAGTTCCTTTATAAGGAGAGGGCTTTTAATGAGTTTAGCACATCGCCAAAAGCTGAGTGCCAGAAGATTTCCGCGGAGCTGAATTAAATGATTGACGCCTGATCAGGTTTGATGGGCGCGGATGTACGCGGTTCGGAACCTATGGCCGGAGATGAATCTGAGGTTCTGGTGACACACGCCCTGCTCGAGGTTGGATCTGTGTGCGGCTCTAATGCCGCTGAGTCTGCGGCTTCCGCGGCAGAGTTGAGCTTCCCGTCCTCGGATGATGCAATCTGCTCCGGATCCAGGGTCGGAGCAGTTACAAGCGCTATCTCCTGGGCATGGTCCGATGACAGATTTAGGTCATGTTCATCGTAGTGGCAGGGAGCGGCTACCATGGGCTCAAATCCGTCGAAGATCAAGTCTCCACGGATATCGGCAACGTAATTCAAGTTTCCAAACCTGACCTGATGGCCAGGGCATAGGTGTCGATCTGCTCTAGATTGCCAAGCGAGTTGGCCCGCAGTGCGAAGCCGCCGAATACAAAGATCTGTCTGGGAAGGAAAACCTCCCCCTAGACTTCATTGTTGTAGATGGTTGACAGAGCCATCAAAACTTTTGGTGACGACGCAATGGAACTCTCAATGAAAGCACCAATGTCGGTGTTAAAACCGGCGGATCTCGGGTAGGGAGTCCTGAACTGTGCGTCTAAGGTTGATGGTAACAGGAAGCGGGGGACACGATTTTTACCCAGGTTCGGACCCTCTCTATGGAGGTAATACCCTACTTCCTGCTTGATTGATCTTGATGAATATGAGTATTACAAGTGTTGACCTACCACGAGATCGTAATGTCTAAAACCCTAGCAGTCTAGCCTGTATGATTATGATTGCCTCTACGGACTAAGACCTCGGGTTTATATAGACACCGGAGGGGACTGGGGTTGTATCTAGTCGGTTACAGAGAAAGGAATCTTCATATCCGGGCGCCAAGCTTGCCTTCCACGCCAAGGAGAGTCCCATCCGGACACGGGAGATAGTCTTCTGTCTTGTATCTTCATGGCCCAACAGTCCGGCCCATGCTACATAGTCCGGCCGTCCGAGGACCCCTTAATCCAGGACTCCCTCACCTGGGGCCATAGTTTTCACTAGAAGCTTCTCTCTTGGAAATAGCATACGGTGGGTAAACAAATTACTATTGGGCAATTAATAGAGAAGCAAATAATTATGACGATATCCAAGTCAATGATCATACATAAGCATCACGTCCGAGACAAGTAGACCAAAACAATTCTGCATCTACTACTATTACTCCACACATTAACCATTGTCTGGCATGCATCTAGAGTATTAAGTTCATAAAGAAAGGAGTAACGCCTTAAGCAAGATGACATGATGTAGACAGGATAAACTCCCGTATGAATAAACCCCAAATTTTTGAAGGAAATATGCCCTAAAGGCATTAATAAAGTTGTTATTTTATATTTCCTTATTCATTATAAAGGTTTAATTATTCATGCTAGAATTTTATTGATCGTAAACCTTAATACATGTGTGAATACATAAACAAACATAGTGTCCCTAGTAATCCTCTACTAGACTAGCTCGTTGATCAAAGATGGTTAAGGTTTCCTAACCATGGACATGAGTTGTCATTTGATAAAGGGATCAGATCATTAGGAGAATGATGTGATGGACAAGACCCATCCATTAGCTTAATATAATGATCATTCAGTTTTATTGCTATTGCTTTCTTCATGTCAAATACGTATTCCTTCGACTATGAAATTATGAAACTCTCGGATACCGGAGGGATGCCTTGTGTGATATCAAACATCACAATGAAACTAGGTGAATATAAAGATGCTCTTCAAGTATCTCCTAAGGTGTCTGTTGAGTTGGCATAGATCAAGATTTGGATTTGTCACTCCGAGTATCGAAGAGGTATCTCTGGGCCCTCTCGGTAATACACATCATAAGCTTGCAAGCATAAAACTAAGGAGTTAGTCACGAGATGATGTATTAAGAAATGAGTAAAGAGACTTGCCAGTAACGAGATTAAACTAGGTATTAAGATACCGGCGATCGAATCTCGGGAAAGTAACATATCGATGGACAAAGGAAATTACGTATGTTGTCATAATGGTTCGACCGATAAAGGTCTTCGTAGAATATGTGAGAGCTAATATGAGCATCCAAGTTCCACTATTGGTTATTGACTGGAGAGTTGTCTCGGTTATGTCTACATAGTTCTCGAACCTTTAGGGTCCGCACACTTAATTAACGTTCGATGATGATATAGTATTATATGAGTTATGAGATTTGGAGACCGAATGTTGTTAGAGTCCCAGATAAGATCACGGACATGATGAGGAGTCTCGGAATGGTCGAGAGGTAAAGATTGATATATAGGATGATAGTATACGAACACCAGAAGTGTTCCGGAGTGTATCAGGTATTTATCAGAGTATCGGAGGGGTTACCGGAACCCCTGGGGGGAAGATATGGGCCATATGGGCCATGAGAGGGAGCAGACTAGCTCACAAGGGGTGGCACACACCCCTATGGCAGAAGGCCGAATTGGGAGAAGGAAAAAGGGGGTTCGGCCCCCCTTTCCTTTCTCTCTTCCCCCTTCCCTTTCTTCTCTGGTGAAAAAAGTCAGGGGGCACTGTCGGTGTCAAAACAGCGGATCTCGGGTAGGGGTTCCCGAACTGTGCATCTAAGGCTAATGGTAACAGGAGGCGGGGGACACGATATTTACCCAGGTTCGGGCCCTCTCTATGTAGGTAATACCCTACTTCCTGCTGGATTGATCTTGATGATATGAGTATTACAAGAGGTGATCTACCACGAGATCGTAGAGGCCAAACCCTAGAAGCTAGCCTTTGGTATGATTGTTGTTGTCCTACAGACTAAACCCTCCGGTTTATATAGACACTGGAGGGGGCTAGGGTTACATAGAGTCGGTTACAGAGAAGGAGATCTACACATCCTAATCGCCAAGCTTGCCTTCGACGCAAAGGAGAGTCCCACCCGGGCACGGGACGAAGTCTTCAATCTTGTATCTTCATAGTCCAATAGTCTGGCATAAGCATATAGTCCAGCTGTCCGAGGACCCCCTAATCCAGGACTCCCTCAGTTGCCCCTGGACCATGCTTCAATGACGATGAGTCCGGCGCGCATATTGTCTTCGGCATTGCAAGGCGGGTTCCATCTCCGAATACTCCAAGGTAGATTTTGAACACATGAATCGTGTCCGGCTCTGCAAAACAAATTCCACATACCACCGTAGAGAGCATGATTTTTCACGAATCTAATCTGCTGACAATTTTCATAGCACGGTACTACACCGCGGCCCGGTCTTTATGCGAACCGTTTTTCACAACCTGCTACCGCATGTCTTGCGAGGCGGTTTTATTGGCACGTCTTGTCGAAGCAGAGATCATGTCCCATTATCACGGGATTCTCATCAATACGGGTGCGGGTAACCCAACCACGCCATCGATATGACGCTTGGGGAATAAGCGAGTTACAGGGCAAGTGGGGAGGCGCACAATTTCTACCGCATTTGTAAAGAGATAAGGATTCCCCTTTTTCACCCACACCTTCTTCTCCCTCTGCTCATCCATTCCCTCTCGCTCGAGCTCTAGCACCCAAGCCCTCACCTTCTCCGCAAAGTCATTCAAGCATGTCCGGAGCTGGAGGCAAGTGGATGGCCTCTTCCGTCACGGAGGAGGACATAACGAAGCTATGGGAGGCGGGATACCTGTCCGCAAACATCACGCACAGGCTTCCGGCCGAGGGGCAGATCATCCCCACCCCGAAACCTCAGGAGAGGGTAGTGTTCCTCTGTCATTTTGTCCGTGGACTGGGATTTCCCCTCCACCACATAGTCCGCGGGCTTATTTTTTACTACGTGCTCGACTTTCATGATCTAGCCCCCAACTTCATCCTCAACATCTCGGCGTTCATCGTCGTGTGCGAGGCATTCCTCCGTATCCCGCACCACTTCGGCCTATGGCTGAAGACCTTCAACGTGAAGCCAAAGGTGGTGGGAGGCCAGCATGCGGAGTGCGGGGACGCCATGGTGGGCAAGATGCCCAATGTCACTTGGCCCGAGGGCTCCTTCGTGGAGACCGTAAAGGGGTCGCAATCGGGGTGGTTCTACATCACCGAGCCACGCAACTCCAAATGGGCGGCGGCCCTCGAATTTTGATTCAGCATCCCCATGCGGCTCACCTCCTGGAAAGAGAAGGGCTTAGCCTGGGTATCCGTGGCAGAGCTGTCCGGACTTCAGAACTGTGTCCGGAATATGATAAGCAAGAAGATCAAGCTCGCCAACATAGTACAAGTTATGCTCTTCCGCCGGATCCTTCCGTGCCTATGACAGGTTTGCAATCTGTGGGAGTTCGACCCGGCCGAACACCAGACACTACGAGAGCTCTTCGGCACGACGCACGAAAACGTCTGAAATTGTTGTTCAAGACCAACGAGGTACCACCACCCATAACCGAAGATCGCGGACTCAGCGTCAAGCGCCCCTCCAATCTGGTAAGTTTATGTGTTTCGCAAGACGTGCTTTTCATCAGCACATCTGGAGGACGATCCTAAACCTTTTACGCTATTTTTGCAGGATTGGGTAGCAGTAGCGGAGCGGATCGACTGCCCGGCTCCGTTATCGGAAGATCCGGAATCGGAGCTTCTAACGAGGATGTTGTTTCCGGCGCCCTATGAGGTGCTGGATAAGAAGGCCAAGAAGACGGCCGCGGGGACCAGGAAAGGTCTCCGGCGCAAGGTTGTATCGGACTCGTCGTCCGAGGACACCAAGACGCACTCCTCCCACGAAGACGGGGAGGAGGAAGAAGAAATCCCCCCTCCCCCAACCGGGGGGGGGGGGGAGAAGAGGAAGGCCGCCCCACAGGGGGAGGCCAGGATGCCTAAGAAGGGAAAGACATCCCTTCCGGACCACTCCACCACGGCCGCCTACAACGACGAGGGGTGGTTGCCCAGGGACAAGCCCTTGGCAAAGTTGTAAGTATCCGTACTCCATAGTACTTTCAGTGTGTTTAGCTTCATTGCTTCTTATAATGCCAAACACGCATATACAGTCCGGCCAAATCCCACATCGAGGTATTCTCTTCGGAGGAGTCCCTGGACCCGTCGGTGATGAACAACGAGTCACTCCTGACGGCCTCCTCCCCCAGGACTACGGAAGACACTGAAGTGTTGTCCTAGAGGATGCCGGACCAGGGGGAGATAGTTCTGGAAACGCCCCAAGGCGAGATCCCAGCCGCCACACTCATGGGGGGAAGACCCCCATGGACTCTAATAACGGGGGCCGTAGTGAATTTGGCCCCCAGCCGAACACGGTTCCGGAACCCCCAGTGGTTCCGAACTCAGGCAGGCAGCCCCTCGCTAAGGAGGGCGAGCCGCCTGTACCGATGACCTCTGTCCATCCAGAGGCATCGGATAGCTTGTTGGAAGCGCTTCGCGGCGCTTCCATTGATGACGAACACCGTACTCTTATGAGTGTAGTGATTGAGAAGGTCCGGTCTGCCAAAAACGGATTGACCGAAGCCTGCGCCAGCCTCCTAACAGGCTTTGAGGTAAGTAACAAAACTGTAAGAAAAGCCGAACAAAGGGTCAAATGATATCCGCAGGAGTCTAACAGAGAATGTCTATGTGAATAAGCAGGTGTTGCTACTAGCTGCTGCCGCTCGTACTGCGGAGGTCTCCGGACTGAGGCGGGACCTGGAGCGAGCCGAAGGAGAGCTCGGTCTTGCGAAAAGGCAGCTCGAGGAGAACAAAGGTACATAATACCCTGTTTGTATACTTATTAGTGATAATTGGTTCATGCTGACGAAAGCGTTATGAACTGTTGTACGGGCCTCGACCGAGGTGGCAACCCTAAAGAAGGCGCTAGCAGAGGCCAAAGACAAAGCGTCCATGGAACGCGCCGCATGCGAGAAGCATGAGGCCCGGGTCGGCGAGGTGCAGCAAGAGCTCCAGGATGCCGTCAAGAAGTGCGAATCCTTGGAGCGTGACTCGAAGAATAAAGAGTCCGAGCTTGCCAAGGCCCATCAGAGCACAGAAGATGCCCGAGCCGAAGCCCAGAGAGCCCTCCAGGAAGTCCAGGAAGCCCAAAAGATTGCGGCGGGTAAGGCATTTGTTATGCAAAGCAAGCATGTGAAGGAAACATTCTTTTTACATACCCGAATTCGGAGTTCTCCAGGAGCATTTGCGGATTTGCCGTGCAACATAGAGGACGCCGTGGAGTTCTACCGAGCCGAAGAAGGGAGCTCGACGGAGAAGTTGTTCTGGTCCCAGTACCTTGGGCCAGAGCATCCACGGCCCTTGAGTGACCAGCTGAAGCAGTTAGTCGAACTTCACAAGGCGGCCGAACTGTCCATGAAGGACCTTATAGTCCGGCTGTGGCCGGCCGAGCCCCTGCCTAACAGTTACTTCGGACTCGTTAAGAGGCTTGTAAGTGCCTGCCGTGACTTGATGTCATAAAGTGGTCGGTGTGCATTGAGGGTGCGCGAATGGCGTTTGCCCATGAGAAGATGCATTGGGCCAAGATGAATGCAAAGACGCTGATGACCGAGGGACCACCAGAGGGCAAGGAGCACCGTCGTCCCGAGATGTATTATGATGGAGTCCTGGAGGGAGCCCGCATTGTGGTGGAGCAATGTGCGAAGGATGTAATCTTTGAATGAATACATTCACTTTATCATATCTTGTATTATAAAACAAGTTCGCTATGCAATATGTATTGCATGTTTATTTAAAATTTTACCCTCTATGCGACCGCTTATAAAATCTGAGAATTGGCCAGTCGTCGACTTCTGCCCCCGTGTAACTAGTACCGGGGTGTTCGGGATAAATCTAAACACTCTTTATCCCATTTTTTGTTCCTTCAAGGAGGTGTTTAGCGCAGCGAACAAGGCAATCGGACTATACAACTTTATCACTCTCACTTAGCCATAGAAGTTCTACAATTTTAAATTTCGGTGTAGCCCCTAGCATTCGGAAGGCCAAACTTGGGGCGCTATACACGCGTAAATCAGACGAAGATCGATTCCTCACCTGAAGCAGAAAAATCTTTAAGGATCTGAAAACCTCTCGAACAGCGACCGGCTCTCGCCGTATCATGGCAGTCAGTTTTCAGCTTTCTCTACTGAGGTGCTCGTCCGGAAGAACCAGGACACAATCGCAGTAGTTCTCCCTGTGTCACCTTAGCCGATATAGCGGAACGTAAGGCGTCAAAACATGGGAGCCGGGCAAACCCAACTATTGACCCAAGACATGATTCGGAGCTGATGCATATAGTGCTATAAGTTCGGGGTGCCGCACTGTCGAAAGTGTTCGGACTTTCCTGCCGTTTTATGGGGTACACTGAAGCCCCTGGCGAACTAAGTCGTACCAACGTGTATGTGTGTGAATTGTACTAAATAAACAATCACGGAAAAGGTACAGAAATGTAATAATAAGCTGACGCTGTACATTATTTTCCATTGTTGTTTGAATAGTATGTCGAGGAGTATGTATACAAGTAGTGCGATAAGCAGAATAGGAATATTTGACATGTCCTAACCAAGAGTGAGCTGCGTACGGGTATTTAAAACAGGTATAACGATCGTTATAAGACACCACCTGGGGATTCCCTTGTACGTCAAAGTTCCTTTTCTCGTTGGTGTCTCCGTCCCATGCTGGGTCCGATAATCGGACTATCAGAAGAGCCTCCAAAGAATAGGGACCTGAAAGAAAGAAAAGGGGTGAAGGTATGCAGACCCTGAAGCGGTTGAGCCGCGTTGTGGACCGCATTGTCACCGTGCCTCTGCCTGTGCCCATGGTATTTTAAGTGCGTAGTTATGTATGCGTGGCACAAATTTCACCGCTTGACTAGGATCAGGACGGAGGCCGAATTGCTAGGCGAGATCTGGTCGAGCCGGACGATCTTGTTGCAGAGTACTTTGGACTTGCTTAGCGGTGTCCGCGGGCTTTATTGCCGAATTGGAGACCTGCCTAAGAAGGCTGCTCTGTACTTCTGCTGTGAGGGCCGCTGTGTGCTCCTCCATACGGAGGGAGCGCTCTGTGTTTCCATTGACTATTATAATACCACGAGGTCCTGACATTTTGCGCTTTAGGTAGGCATAATGTGGCACCGCATTGAATCTGGCGAATGCGGTTCGTCCGAGTAGTGCGTGATAGCCACTACGGAAGGGGGCGATATCAAAGATTAACTCCCTTCTTCGGAAGTTGTCCGGAGGTCCGAAGACTACTTCCAGTGTGATTGAGCCCGTGCAATAGGCCTCTACACCTGGTATGACACCTTTAAAGGTGGTTTTGGTGGGTTTGATCCTTGAGGGATCGATGCCCATTTTGCGCAATGTATCCTGATAGAGCATGTTTAGGCTGCTGCCACCATCCATAAGGACTCGAGTAAGGTGGAATCCGTCGAAGATGGGGTTGAGGACCAACATGGCTGAACCGCCATGACTGATACTAGTCAGTTGGTCCCTACGATCGAAGGTGATCGGGCAAGAGGACCATGGGTTGAACTTTGGGGCGACTGGCTCCATCACGTAGACGTCCCTTAGAGCACGCTTCCTCTCCCTCTTGGGAATATGGGTTGCGTATATCTTATTTACCGTTTTTACTTGTGGAGGGAATTTCTTCTGTCCTCTTGTATTCGGTAACCGGGGCTCCTCGTTGTCCTTGCTATGCCTCCCCTTTTCCTTATTTTCATTCAATCTTGTCGGCCTACTTAAACACCCAGCATTCTCTGTTGGTGTGATTGGCTGGTTTATCTGGGGTGCCGTGAATTTGACATGAGCGATCGAGTATGCGGTCCAAACTAGACAGGCCTGGATTGTTTCTTTTGAATGGCTTTTTTTGCTGACCGGATTTAGAGTCACTGAATCCGGCGTTAACGGCCGTGTCTTCGGCATTGTCGCCATTACTACAATGTTTGTGCCTGTTGCGCCGGGGCTTGCCATTGTTATCTCTGGCATCTGAGGTGAGAGGTTTCCCGATGTGCTATTGCTATGAGCCAGCCAGCTGTCCTCGCCTGCACAAAAGTGGGTCATAAGTGTCGTGAGAGCTGCCATGGACTTCGGCTTCTCTTGGCCGAGGTGTCGGGCAAGCCACTCGTCACGGATGTTATGCTTAAAGGCCGCTAGGGCTTCGGCATCCGGACAATCGACAGTTTGGTTCCTTTTGGTTAGGAACCAAGTCCAGAATTTCCTGGCTGACTCTCCGGGCTATTGGGTTATATGACTTAGATCATCAGCATTTGGTGGCTGCACATAGATGCCCTGGAAGTTTTCTATGAATTCGTCTTCCAGGTTCTCCCAACTTCCGATAGAGTTTGCCTGCAAGCTATTCAGCCAATGCCGAGCCGGTCCCTTGAGTTTTAGTGGGAGATACTTGATGGCGGGTAATCATCACCGCAAGCCATGTGAATGTCGAGAAGGAAATCTTCTATCCATACCGCGGGGTCTGTAGTCCCATCGTAGGGCTCGATGTTAACGGGCTTAAACCCTTCTGGGAATTCATGTTCCATAACTTCGTCAGTGAAGCATAGGGGATGTGTGGCGCCTCTATGCCGGGCTATATCACGACACAACTTGAATGAGTCGGGTCTGTTGTATTCAGCCCGACCGGATTTGTATTTAATATATCTGGCGTGTCGGTAATCGTCACGTGTTGGGGCGCGCCCCCGTGATCCGTAGATCGATCTAGACCGTCCTGCTTTGTTTTCCAATATGTCTCGCAGAACCTACGTGTAGCCCCAGGCCTTCGTGTTTTTATTTGTTTGTCGACGGGGTGTGGGCTGGTGTTCGGGCTGATACGCCGCTTTGTCTCGGCCACGAGGTGGCCGGTCAGCCTCGTCCTGCGCTGGTAGTGTGGGATCTAGCGCCTACTCCTCGAATTGCGGTAGCAACCTGCGCTTCGGGTAACTTTTGGTTGGGTGCTCGAGTCCGTATTCCTCGGCTGTCAGGACCTCAGTCCATCTATCTATTAGCAGATCTTGATCAGCTTGAAGTTGCTGCTGTTTTTTCTTTAGGCTTTTTTCAGTGACTATAAGCCGGTGCTTGAAGCGCTCCTACTCGACAGGATCCTCGGGCACGATAAATTCTTCGTCGCCGAGGCTCACCCCGTCTTTGGAGAGAGGCATTTAATTCTCGTCCTCCAAGTCTCCATCCGTTGCATGTTCATCCGGGCTGGCTTGCCCATCCTTCCGTCCGGCTTGCTCATTCTTTGCTGGGCAGGGTTGTTTTCATCTTCAGCATCATCGTCTCTTGTGCCGGTATCACTATTTTTGCTATGGCGGGGCTTAGAGCGGCACCGATGACGCCGGTGCTTAGGTTGTTTCTCAAGGGGGTTATCCTCCATTGCCTTATCGCCATTGCTTTCTTTAGGTGTATCCACCATATATATATATATCATATGATGAGGTGGCTGTCCAGCGCCCTATGGGCGGTGGTTCCTGTTCTTCTCTGACATCGCCGTCCATACCGTCGATGTCTTTGGAGTCGAAGTCGAGCATGTCGGTTAAGTCGTCGACATCGGCTACTAAGTGGGTGGTGGGTGGGTAACGAATTTCTTCGTCGTTCGCATCCCACTCAAGCCGGACATAGTTCGGCCAAGAGTCTCCTGATAGAGAGAGAGACTTTAACGAGGTTAGCACGTCGCCCAAGAGCGAGTGCTGAAAGATATCCGCGCAGGTGAACTCCATGATCGGTGCCCAGTCTGATTCGATGGGCACAAATGCACACGGTTCGGAGCCTGCGACCGGAGACGAGGGCGAGGGTCCGATGACATAGGCCTCACTAGAGGCAGAGTCTATGTTCGTCTCTATCACCGATGAGTATGCGGCCTCCGAGGCGGGGTCCATCCACCCGTCCCTGGATGGCACGATCTGCTCTGGACTCAAAGCCGGAGCAGCTGCAGATGCGGTCTCCTGGGCACAGTCCGATGGCAGATCTAGGTCATGCTCATCACGACCGTGCGGTTTACTTGTCATCGGCTCGAATCCGTCGAAGATCAAGTCTTCGCGGATGTTGGCAGTGTAGTTCAGGCTTCCAAATCTGACCTGATGGCCAGGGGCGTAGCTATCGATCTGCTCCAGATGGCCAAATGAGTTGGCCCATAGTGTGAAGCCGCCGAATACGAAGATCTGTCCGAGGAGGAACACCTCACCTTTGATTGCATTGTTGTGGATGATTGAAGGAGCCATGAAGCCTTACCATGACGACACAGTGGAACTCTCAATGAAAGCACCAATGTCGGTGTCAAAACCGGCGGATTCGGGTAGGGGGTCCCGAACTGTGCGTCTAAGGCTAATGGTAACAGGAGGTGGGGGACATGATTTTACCCAGGTTCGGGACCTCTCTATGGAGGTAATACCCTACTTCCTGCTTGATTGATCTTGATGATATGAGTATTACAAGAGTTGATCTACCACGAGATCATAGAGGCTAAACCCTAGAAGCTAGCCTTTGGTATGATTGTTGTTGTCCTACGGACTAAACCCTCCGGTTTATATAGACACCGTAGGGGCTAGGGTTACAAAGAGTCGGTTACAAAGAAGGAGATCTACACATCCGAATCACCAAGCTTGCCTTCCACGCAAAGGAGAGTCCCACCCGGACACGGGACGAAGTCTTCAATCTTGTATCTGCATAGTCCAATAGTCTGGCATAAGCATATAGTCCGGCTGTCCGAGGACCCCCTAATCCAGGACTCCCTCAGGCGCCACTTAGGGAAACCCCAAGTAGGATTCAGTTCCTACTTGGGGTGCCCCCTGGCTGCTCCTTCCTCCCCCTCCTATATATATGTGGGAGGGGGAGCCTAGCACACCCCAGGCATTATCCTAGTCGTGTGCGGTGCCCCCCTCCATTGTTTACTCCCACAGTCATATTTTCATAGTTCTTAAGCAAAGCCCTGCAGAGATCACTTCACCGTCACCATCACCACGCCGTCGTGCCGATGGAACTCATCTACTACCTCCACATCTTGCTGGATCAATAAGGTGAGGGACGTCACCAAGCTAAACATGTGCAGAACTCATAGGTGCCATACGTTCGGTACTCTATCGGTGGATCGTGAAGAAAGTTCGACTACATCAACCGCGTTGTGAAACGCTTCCCTTACAGTCTACGAGGGTACGTAGACACACTCTCCCCCTCGTTTCTATGCATCTCCATGGATAGGTCATTGTGTGTGCATAGAATTCTTTTTGTTTTTCCATGCAATGATTCCCAACAGTGGCTTCAAAGCCAGGTCTATGCGTAGATGATATGCATGATTAGAACACAAAGAGTTGTGGGAGGTGTCGGTGTCCAAACTGGTAGATCTCGGGTAGGGGGTCCCGAACTGTGCGTCTAAGGCTAATGGTAACAGGAGGCTGGGGACATGATGTTTACCCAGGTTCGGGCCCTCTCGATGGAGGTAATACCCTACTTCCTGCTTGATTGATCTTGATATGAGTATTACAAGAGTTGATCTACCATGAGATCGTAGAGGCTAAACCCTAGAAGCTAGCCTATGATTATGACTGTTGTTGTCCTATGGACTAAACCCTTCGGTTTATATAGTCACCGGAGGGGGCTAGGGTTACACAGAGTCGGTTACAGAGAAGGAGATCTACATATATGAATTGCCAAGCTTGCCTTCCACGCCAAGGAGAGTCCCATCCGAACATGGGACGAAGTCTTCAATCTTGTATCTTCATAGTCCAACAGTCCGGCCAAAGTATATAGTCCGGCTGTCCAAATACCCCCTAATACAGGACTCCCTCAGTAGCCCCCAAACCAGGCTTCAATGACGACGAGTCCGGCGCATAGATTGTCTTCGGCATTGCAAGGCGGGTTCCATCTCCGAATACTCCATAGAAGATCTTGAATACGAGGATCGTGTCCGGCTCTGCCATATAAATTCCACATACCACCGTAGAGAGCATACTATTTCACAAATCTAATTTGCTTACAAGTTTTCCTAGCGTGACATCACGCCGTGGCCCGGTCATTACGAACCATTTTTCCCAGCCCGCCACTACACGTGTTGCGAGGCGGTTTTATTGGCACGTCTTGTCGAAGCAGAGATCGTGTACCCCTTATCACGGGATTCTCATCAATACGGGCATGGGTAACCCAACTATGTCTGTTGGTATGACTCCTCGACTTTAGGCAAGTCCCAAATGGTCATGCTGAGGACGCTTGATATTCACCCCCTTTATAGAGGGATCGAGGTGTTGGGGAACGTAGCAGAAATTCAAAATTTTCTAGGCGTCACCAAGATCAATCTATGGAGATTCTAGAAACAAGAGAGAGAGGGAGTGCATCTTCATACCCTTGAAGATCGCTAAGAGGAAGGTTTACAAGAACGCGGTTGATGGAGTCGTACTCGCGGCAATTCAAATCGCGGAAGATCCGATCTAGCGCCGAATAGACGGCGCCTCCGTGTTCAACACACGTACAGCCCGGGGACGTCTCCTCCTTCTTGATTGAGCAAGGGGAGAGGAGAAGTTGAGGGAGAACTCCGACAACACGACGGCATGGTGGTGGTGGAGCTTGTGGTATTCCTGCAAGGCTTCGCCAACCACTACGTAGGAGGAGGAAGAGTTGGAGGAGGGAGGGGCTGTGCCAGGGAAGTAGTGCGGCTGCCCTCCCACCCCTCCACTATATATAGGTGCAAGGGGAGAGGGGGAGGTGCCCTAGGGTTTCCCCTAGGGGGCGGCGGCCAAGCAGATTGGATCTCCCTAGGGAAAATCCTAGGGAGACTTGCCCCCCAAGCCAAGCAGGTGGAGGATTGCCTCCCAAGCCAGGTGCAGGCGCCCCACCTCCCCAAGCAACGTGAGAAAGGGTGTGGGGGCGCACAGCCCCTTAGTGGGCTGGTTTGCCCCCTCCCCTTGGCCCATGAGGCCCTGCAACACTTGCTCGGGCCCCCGAAACACCTTTCGGTCATGATTGCCTTAGCCTGGTAACCCCGGAACACTTCAGGACTCCAATACCCTTCGTCCAATATATCGATCTTCACCTCCGGACCATTCCGGAACTCCTCGTCACGTCCGGGATCTCATTCGGGACTCCGAACAACCTTTGGTAACCACATACTATTTCCCATAACAACTCTAGCGTCACCGATCCTCAAGTGTGTAGACCCTACGAGTTCGGGAATCATGCAGACATGACCGAGACGTTCTTCGGCCAATAACCAACAGCGGGATCTGGATACCCATGTTGGCTCCCACATGTTCCACGATGATCTCATCGGATGAACCACGATGTCGGGGATTCAAGCAATCCCGTATGCAATTCCCTTTGTCAATCGGTACATTACTTGCCTGAGATTCGATCGTCGGTATCCCAATACCCCGTTCAATCTCGTTACCGGCAAGTCACTTTACTGGTTCCGTAATGCATGATCTCGTGACCAACTACTTAGTCACATTGAGCTCATTATGATGATGCATTACTGAGTGGGCCCAAAGACACCTCTCCGTCATACGGAGTGACAAATCCCAGTCTCTATTCGTGCCAACCCAACAGACACTTTCGGAGATACCTGTAGTGCACCTTTATTCACCCAGTTATGTTGTGACGTTTGCTACACCCAAAGCATTCCTACGGTATCCGGGAGTTGCAAAATCTCATGGTCTAAGTAAATGATACTTGACATTAGAAAATCTCTTAGCAAACGAACTACACGATCTTGTGCTATGCTTAGGATTGGGTCTTGTCCATCACATCATTCTCCTAATGATGTGATCCCGTTATCAATGACATCCAATGTCCATGGTCAGGAAACCATAACCATCTATTGATCAATGAGCTAGTCAACTAGAGGCTAACTAGGGACATGTTGTGGTCTATGTATTCACACATGTATTACGGTTTCTAGTTAATACAATTATAACATGAACAATAGACAATTATCATGAACAAGGAAATACAATAATAACCATTTTATTATTGCCTCTAGGGCATATTTCCAACAGTCTCCCATTTGCACTAGAGTCAATAATCTAGTTCACATCACTATGTGATTGTAATGAATCCAACACCCATGGGGTTTGATCATATCTCGCTTGTGAGAGAGGTTATTAGTCAACGGGTCTGAATCTTTCAGATCTGTGTGTGCTTTACAAATCTCTATGTCATCACCTAGGTGCAGCTACCACGCGCTATTTGGAGCTATTCCAAATAGCTGCTCTACTATACGAATCCGGTTTACTACTCAGAATAATCCGGATTAGTGTCAAAGTTTGCATCGGCATAACCCTTTACAGTGAAATCTTTTACCACCTCCATAATCGAGAAAATTCCTTAGTCCACTAGTTACTAAGGATAACTTTGACCGGTGTCCTGTGATCCATTCCTGGATCACTCTTGTACCCCTTGACTGACTCATGGCAAGGCACATTCAGGTGCAGTACACAGCATAACATACTGTAGAGCCTACGTCTGAAGCATAGGGGACGAACTTCGTCCTTTTCTCTCTTCTGCCATGGTCATGTCTGAAGCATAGGGGACGAGCTTTTTGTTCTTGTTTAGTAATAAATAATTCATCTAGCCTCTGGTTAGATGTGATTTCATGTTTTAATTAGTGTTTGTGCCAAGTAGAACCTTTGGGAAGACTTGGGTGAAGTCTTTATGATCATGCTGTAAAAAACAGAAACTTTGCGCTCACGAGATTAGCTGCCATTTTTTACATAAGAGTGATTTTAGGTTTATTATTTTTTCAGATTATTAATAGACAAATTCCTCGGGTCCACCAATTTATTTCAGAATTTTTGGGGTTCCAGAAGTATACATTTGATACAGATTATTACAGACTGTTCTGTTTTTGACAGATTCTGTTTTCTATGTGTTGTTTGCTTATTTTGATGCATCTATGGCTAGTATGTAAGGATATGAACCATAGAGAAATTGGAATACAGTAGATATTACACCAATATAAACAAAAATGACTTCATTGCAGTAACTAAGTGGTGATTTATTTTCTTATACTAACGGAGCTTACGAGTTTTGTTTTGAGTTTCGTGTTGTGAAGTTTTCAAGTTTTGGGTAAAGATTCCATGGACTATGGAATAACGTGTAATGCCCCGGATACAATTTTCCATATTTGTAACTCCAACTCTTGCCTTTTCCGGAGATGCGATATGATATTTCCTTCGTGGTTGGGTTTTCATCTTTTGTTTTGCATTGTGTTCATGTCATGCATCTCATCTCATAGCATCATGCGCATTGCATCTGCATGTTTTCATAAAACTCGCAGCTGTTCGCAGTTGCCCTTTCTCTCTTTGCCTCCGTTGTTACTTTGTCAGACCCTTGTCCTCGTTGAGCGAAACTTACCCGAACCCGAATGGGTCTGTCGTTACCGATGGATCCGGATCATCCCCAAACATCTATAAAACATCTGCGTTTATTGGATGGACTCCCCTAAGCCATTTATCTTTGACCGTCCAATTACAATCGGAGGGTCGAGATAATCCCTAACCTAACCCACTCACTATATATATTTGTCTAATCTGAGACCAAATCCCTAATTTCTAGGGATCCTCCTAGCTGCCGCCGCCACTCCTCTTGTCTCCTCCCACCTCGGGTTCTTCCCCGATCCGAATCCTCCCTCGAATTTCCAACCGGACCAACCAATCATCGCCGCCCAAATTCCACCCGCTGCCAACCAGCGCTAGCCACTTCTCGCCATCGATCCATCCTGCATCCACCTCGCCCTGCCTCCTCCTCGACCCCATTGCAAACAGCAGCGCCCGAGCGCTCCTCCACCTTGCGACCTCGTCGTCGGCGACCCGTGGACCAGGCCAGCCCCTCGCGACCCTCTCCTTCCATTCCCTCTTTCTTGCATCTCTCCCTCCCTAATCTCTTCACCTCTTTGTACCTCAACATGAGCTCCAGCGCCATGGCCATCCCAAGCTCGGCCGCGCAGCTCGGAGACTCCAAGCGCCCTCGTTGTAGCAGTCCAGGAGGATGCGGCCGTGCCCGTGCTACATCCCGCAAACCCACCGGCGACCTCGACCTTCAGGCCACCCCGACACGGTGCCCTGCCTGCCTCCTCTGCCTTTTGCTCGTCCATGATGCCACCGGAAGGTTCCGACCCTGCCTCGAGCGCCCCCGCGCCGGAAGCTTCCTCCCGCGCCTCTTCGTAGATCCGCCAGAGCCGCACGTCGAGGGATCTCGCCACCGGTTAGCCAATCCCCTCGCGGTCTCCCCTTTTTCTGTCTATTTCTCGTCCCCGTCTCTTAAGCTCTCTGTCTTTTGAACAGAGGATGTGCGCCGCCGTCTCCTTCAGTTCATCGCGCCGCCACCTAGTTCGCCGGATTTGCTGTCTGTCGGCCCCCTTCTCCGCCTGGAGCTTCGTCACCTGCACCCGCGCCCCGATACGATTGTCCCCGCCGCCAAACTCCATGTCCCTGCAGTCCCGTGCCGCCGCTGCTTCATGTCGAGCAAGCAGAGGACCGCGTCGTCCCCGCCTCGCCCGCTCTTGGACCTCTGCGCGTCCCGGCCTGCCGCTGGCCTGCCCGGCCTCCTCTTCCACCGACTGGGCCTCAGCCCACTAGGTGAGGCCACCCCCAAGCGCCCCTGTCCTGTGCAGCCCAGTAGACCAGATTCGGCCCGGCTACATTTTTTTCCATGCTAACGATTTTCCTAATTTGCAATGCATGCTTAATTACAGGAATGCCACTATTTTGGATTGTTAATAACTAAATGTCCATGCATCCAAATGAAACATGTTATATATGTAACATGCTTATAATTTCATCTAGTTTCACAATATCCCATTTTCATCCATGTTTAAAATGTTTAACTTGTTGTTTGTTTAAATTTGCTTAAATGCCATGTTAAAATGATTTATTTCATAACTAAATAACCGTAGCTCGGTTTTAGATAAACTTTATATGTAAATGGGGTGGAAAAATGCCTAGTTTAACATGGTGCACTTTATTTTCCTCTTTAACAACAATAAAATATGTTTTAGGGCAGAACGGTACCAATTTCGAAGTATGGACATGAGGATTTTCTAGAATTGTTGTTTGTTGTTCCGGCCTCATTTAAACTTGCCTAGATAGGTAGTTTAATTATGCTTCACCTCTTGCCATGTTTAACAACATTTAATATTGTTTGGTAGCTTAAACGAGATTAAACTAAATATGTCAATGTGAGGTTTTGTCAATATGCAACTCGTTGCATATTGAGCTCCACTTAACTTGTACTATTGTTTGTTGCGCTTTGCCATGCCATGCCTCATTAAACCGGTCATGCATCATACTTGATTGTGCATCATGCCATGATTATGCTTGTGTGTTTACCATGTTGTTTGCTTCTTTCCGGTTTGCTTCTCTCATTAGCTTTGGTTTCGTTCCGGAGTTGTGAGGATTCGTTCGACTATGTCTGCTTGTCTTCTTCATGGACTCGTTCTTCTTCCAAGCGGGATTTCAGGCAAGATGACCGTGACCTTGGATCTCATTACTATCATTGCTATGCTACTTGCTTCGTTCTATCGCTATGCTGTGCTACCTATCACTTGCTCGTCAAGCCTCCCAAACTGCTATGTCAGCCTCTAACCTTTTTCACCCTTCCTAGCAAACCGTTGCTTGGCTATGTTACCGCTTTGCTCAGCCCCTCTTATAGCGTTGTTAGTTGTAGGTGAAGTTGATGATTGCTCCATGATGGACAGGATTATGTTGGGATATCACAATATCTCTTATTTAATTAATGCATCTATATACTTGGTAAAGGGTGGAAGGCTCGGCCTTATGCCTGGTGTTTTGTTCCACTCTTGCCGCCCTATTTTCCGTCATATGTTATGTTCCTTGATTTTGCGTTCCTTACGTGGTTGGGTGATTTATGGGATCCCCTTGACAGTTTGCTTTGAATAAAACTCCTCCAGCAAGGCCCAACCTTGGTTTTACCATTTGCCTACCTAAGCCTTTTTCCCTTGGGTTTCCGGAGCCCGAGGGTCATCTTTATCTAACCCCCCCCCCCCCGGGCCAGTTCTCCTCCGAGTGCTGGTCCAAACCGAGATATGTGCAGCTCCTATCGGGATTTGTCGGCACATCGGGCGGCTTTGCTGGTCTTGTTTTACCATTATCGAAATGTCTTGTAAACCGGGATTCCGAGACTGATCGGGTCTTCCTGGGAGAATGAATATCCTTCGTTGACCGTGAGAGCTTGTGATGGGCTAAGTTGGGACACCCCTGCAGGGTATAAACTTTTGAGAGCCGTGCCCGCGGTTATGTGGCAGATGGGAATTTGTTAACGTCCGATTGTAGATAACTTGACACCAGATCCAAATTAAGATGCATCAACCGCATGTGTAGCCTTGATGGTCTCTTTTCGGCGGAGTCTAGGAAGTGAACACGGTTTTTGGGTTATGTTTGACGTAAGTAGGAGTTCGGGATCACTTCTTCATCATTGCTAGCTTCACGACCATTCCGTTGCTTCTCTTCTCGCTCTTATTTGCGTATGTTAGCCAGCATACTTGTTTAGTCGCTACTGCAACCTCACCACTTACCCCTTTCCTGACCCATTAAGCTTTGCTAGTCTTGATACCCATGGTAATGGGATTGCTGAGTTCTCGTGGCTCACAGTTTACTACAACAACAGTTGCAGGTGCAGGTTAAACGATGATCATGACGCGAGAGCGATGTTTACTTGTTTTGGAGTTCTTCTTGTGCTTCTTCTTCGATCAGGGGATAGGTTCCAGGTCGGCAGCCTGGGCTAGCAGGGTAGATGTCGTTTGAGCTTCTGTTTGTGTTTCATCCCTAGTCGGATGTTGATATTGTGTATGATGTATTGTTGTATTCGTGTGGCATTGTATGCCTCTTTTACGTATCCCCATCTATTATGTAATGTTGATGTAATGATATCCACCTTGAAAAAGCGTATCAATATGCGGTTCTATCCTTGGTGGGACCTTTGAGTCTCTTTAGGATAGTATCGCATATTGGGCGTGACAAGTTGGTATCAGAGCCTCGACCGACCATAGGAGCCCCCTTGATTGTTGGTCGTTGTTGAGTCTAGAAGAAAACTATTTTTGAGTCTTAGGATTATATATATCGAAGAGTAGGATTCTTTTTACTCCTCATCCCCTTCGTCGCTCTGGTGAGGTCTCTTGACGTAGATGTTTTGTCTTTCCTCT
Organism: Triticum aestivum; assembly: GCF_018294505.1. Lineage (NCBI taxonomy): Eukaryota > Viridiplantae > Streptophyta > Magnoliopsida > Poales > Poaceae > Triticum > Triticum aestivum. The sequence goes on along the minus strand of NC_057798.1, from coordinate 646,256,586 downwards.
CCTCAAATTTCACTAATTTTTTTAGGATCATGTGGGTATCTTGGGATTGTTCCGATATTCTTATGACGAGAACATTGTTCTTGGTGCCTCCTGACATTTAGGGGTTCTGGAAGTGTCGTGGGGAGTTGAGCTCCGAGGTGTTGTCATCATAATTTTATCGTTGCAGTTCTGGAATACCTGAGTTTTGCCGACATCGAAAATCTCTTTTATGCAGTTGTTGGTGAGATAACCTCGATGCCACCCAGTACTAGGGAGTTCAGGAGTATTGCCATAGCTCATATAACAGATGCTTTTTGAAGGTTGAGGTACACGATTTCCGAAGGTTTCTTGGTTATGTGTTGACGGATGGATACAGCTGGATGTAGGGATTGTTAGTTTGGTTGAAATATATTGCTTCCCCTGTATCCCCAACACCAGATTGCATAACCAGAAAGTTTCGGGAGTTTATAGGTGTGAATTCAAGTAGCTCCTAGAATATCATTCCAACAAATGCATGATATGGGATTGGGTAAATCTCTATTATATGTATTTGTTCCGGCTTATTCTGCAAGCCAAATCCTTTGTTTTGTTTTGATTTGTGGTATTCGAGTTGCTTCAAAGTGAAATGTTGAATCCATACCTTTCCTAAATGGTGTTCTCACATTTTTATGGGAGTGCTAATCCTTTTTTATCATTAAGGTTGTCATGTTAATTCTTTCCAATGGGTGTGCTTCTCTTCAAGTGGATCCGATCATTTCAACATTCGCAAGATCAATTCTAAGTTTTTTCTCAACGGTGTTCGTTTCATCTGTCCCAAGTTGTCTTTGTTTTCCCGCCCTCCCACCCTTTTCCTTCCTGGAGCCTGAGTCTCTTGCGAGCATCAATTTCATTCGTGCGAAGCCTCTTTAGTCTTCCATCAATCATTTCAACCGGTGAATTCTCGTCTCATTTGACATTCTTCAACTCTTTCTTTCCCAGTGGATTCAATTCAAGGTTTTCGGGTTGATCATATTCTTTCCCTTGGATCAAGTGTTTACCCTGTTCGTTCGCCTCTCACAAGTTTATCCTTCCGGAGTGCTCAAGACATCTCAGGAGATTCGTCGGTGTTCTAATTAATTCGAGGTTGTCACCTCATTCAAATATTTCAATTGTTCCGATGCATCATCTATCTGTTCAACATCCTTTCCAACAGTATTTTATTTTAGTGGGACCTAACCCACATGTCTTTTCCTAGGATCTTACATGACTCTTCTAATTATTTTTCGGAGTTATTCACAATTAATTTCAAAGTTTGACGTAAGAATGAATTTTCATCAGTCAAATGCCTTTCTCCAAGATCTTTCAAATTCTTTCCATCGTTGGTTCAACCTTTATAATTTTCATTCCGGACTTCCTCTTAAATCCTTACCCGTTCTTCCAAAGATGCGTAGTTCATGCTTGATGCCATCCTCTCATAATTGTTTTCGATCGTGAGAATTCTTTTCACCCATCCGGAGCATTACATGAGTTTTTTCCATTTCTTTCCTCTGAAGGCCATCATGTCATAATTATTCATTCTTAGCGTGTAGCTATCTTTCTCCAAATCTTACCGGTGCATCGTTCAAATACCCTCTAATCAGTTCATGATCTCTTCATTCTCATGTATCCAGATCCCCTCAAGTATCTTCATTCATTTTCCAATTCTTCCCGGTGAATTGTGCCTTTGCTACGTTCATTTTCAATTCTTACGGTGGTTCGTTCAATTTTTCACTTCCTTCATTATCATATCAATTCATTCGTTGTTTTCAAATCCTACCGGTGGATCGTTGAAGACCTCCACAAGTTTGCGCCATATCTATCTTCATCCTTTTTACGAGAATAAGTAGTATGCCAAATCCGTTGCTTGTCATCACCTTAAATTGGTGAAGGATACGCATAACGTAATTCTTATTATTGTTTCATCCAAGTGATCTAGTTTCTTCTTTCCATCGTTGTTCATCATGTCACAGTTCTTTGAGATGCTCCATCTTTTATTTTCTGGAGTTCCAAGTTTTCCGCATTATCTCATCACGAAGCTCCACCTAAATTATTGCAAGGATTCACCTTGTGTTTTCAACTTATCTTTCTTTATATCATCCTTTTATTACCAGAGTTCTTCATGGAGGCTCTACATGGTGGTTCATCAAGGATTCCTTTTCATTCTTCAATTGTTCTTCAAGAGTTTTCTTGGAGTTATGATCCGCCAAGCTATACTCGAAAATAAACATGGTGCCCAACACATGTTTTTCCTGAGGAGTTCAAGTATTATTCTTCTCGCATTGCAAAGTGCAATTCTTTCTACCTTATCTCTTGAGGTGGTGTTATGCCATTCTTGACAATTCCCTTCGTGTTTCATGATTCACAAGTTTTCAAGAATGACATATTTTAAACCCATCACTTTCTTCCTTGGAGTTATCTTGGTTTAGGTTACATCTAAAGCCTTCCCGAAGGAATGTTGCTAATTGTGGTGCCTATCGATAATCCAAGGTTCCTCCTATTCTCTCATTAAAAGAAGTTTTCATCTCTTCTTTGATCTCAAACAAGCAATTGTTTTTTGTTAGTGGCAGAATTTCACCTCAAGTGTTGAGATGTTTCCATAAGCCCACTACAAGCTTATTCTTTCCGTTGTTGGTTTTCCAACAACTTCGTTATAACCTTCTTGGAAGGGTGCTTTTGAAGCTCATTTGTGGCAGAAGTTGGCATTTTCTACTCCATTCTGTTATTCCAATGATCTATCTTCTATTCTTTCTTCCGGAGACATTGTGATGTTGCTCTTTTCACTCATCATCTCGAATTGTGAGGATCGTGTTCTTTTCATGCTTATCCTTTTAACCAGAGTGTTGTGTCATCTTTTCAAGTTCTTTTCACCTTATCAAGTTTTCCTTCTTCTTTCAGTCGGAGTGCTGCCCAAATTATATCAATCTTATTCCTTCTCTATCTAGTTTTAACTAGAGTGGTTTCAATATCTATCTTATCACTAAACCTCTTGGTTCTCGTCGTATCCCTTGTCCCTCTTTTCTAATGGAGAGTTTTCAACTTTGCTCATCTTCGTTGTTTTCTTTCTTTTATTTTGCTCAACATCTCAAGGTTCATGGTTTCACTCGGTTGTCGAAGAAGCAACTTAGTTTACCTCTTATCTTCCTCTTCCTTTTACCTCCGGTGCCATCCTAGATCTTGGGACGAGATCCTCTCGTAGTGGTGGAGTGTTGTAACGCCCCGGATACAACTTTCCATATTCGTAACTCCAACTCTTGCCTTTTTCGGAGATGCGATATGATATTTCCTTCATGGTTGGGTTTTCGTCTTTTGTTTTGCATTGTGTTCATGGCATGCATCTCATCTCATAGCATCATGCGCATTGCATCTGCATGTTTTCATAAAACTCGTAGCCATTAGCAGTTGCCCTTTCTCTCTTTGCCTTCGTTGTTATTTTGTTAGGCCCTTGTCCTCGTTGACCTCTCTCAGACCCCTCGTGCGTAGGGATGGCAATTTTATCCACGGATCTGGATACCCATGGATACCCGACCCTGTTGGGCAAGGGTATGGACCACATTTTTGCCCATGGGTCCATGGATATGGATACCCACGAACAGCCGGGTTGGGCATGGTTATAGTTTGTGCTGCATGGATATCCAATGGATACCCGTATGACATGTGGGACCATATGCCAGTGATAGTAGAAAGAGCGAATGAATGGGAAATGGCAGGAAATATGCAACTTGTTCCATGAGCTATATGCTGCAGAATCAACCTCTGGTATGCCACACTTAAGAACTCATCATATTACTTGTTGCCTACTTATGCATGTAGCTTATGTTGTCATTTGTGAGTGAATGATGATGAGTTAATTTGCTCTTTGGGAAGGCTACATGCTGACTTTTCTATGCCCATGGAGCTCCATGGGTATGTGGGTATGCAGTGGGTTTGGACATGGGCACAAGTTTTGCCCATGGATAATTTGGTAGATGGGCAGAGGGTAGGAAGATGGGTCATGGGTTGGATTTGGACCAGCTCCACCCGCCCCAAACCCGACCCATTGCCATCCCTACTCGTGCGCGTGTCCAAAACTTACCCGAACCCAAATAGGTCTGTCATTACCGATGGATCCGGATCATCCCCAAACATCTACAAAACATCTGCGTTTATTGGCTGGACTCCCCTAAGCCATTTATCTTCGACCGTCGGATTACAATCGGAGGGTCGAGATAATCCCTAACCTAACCCACTCACTATATATATTTGTCTAATCTGAGACCAAATCCCTAATTTCTAGGGATCCTCCTAGCTGCCGCCGCCACTCCTCTTGTCTCCTCCAACCTCGGGTTCTTCCCCGATCCAAATCCTCCCTCAAATTTCCAACCGGACCAACCACTCGTCACCGCCCAAATTCCACCCGCAGCCAACCAGCGCCAGCCACTTCTCGCCATCGATCCATCCAGCATCTGCCTCGCCCTGCCTCCTTCTCGACCCCATCGCAAGCAGCAGCGCTCGAGCGCTCCTCCACCTCGCGACCTCGTCGCCGGCGACCCGTCGACCAGGCCATCCCCTCGCGACCCTCTCCTTTCGTTCCCTCTTCCCTGCATCTCTCCCTCCCTAATCTCTTCACCTCTCTGTACCTCAACAGGAGCTCCAGCGCCATGGCCATCCCGAGCTCGGCCGTGCAGCTCAGAGACTCCAAGCGCCCTCGTTGTAGCAGTCCAGGAGGATGCGGCCATGCCCGTGCTACATCCCGCAAACCCACCTACGACCTCGACCTTTAGGCCACCCCGACGCGGTGCCCTGCCTGCCTCCTCTGCCTTGCGCGCATCCACGACGCCACCGGCAGGTTCCAGCCCTGCCTCGAGCGCCCCCGCGCCGGAAGCTTCCTCCTGCGCCTCTTCGTTGATCCGCCAGAGCCGCACGTCGCGGGATCTCACCGCCGGTCAGCCAGGCCCCTTGCGGTATCCCCTTTTTCTGTCTGTTTCTCGTCCCTGTCTCTGAAGCTCTCTGTCTTTTGAACAGAGGATGTGCGCTGCCGCCTCCTTCAGTTCGTCGCGCCGCCACCTAGTTCGCTGGACTCGTTGTCTGCCGCCCCCCTTCTCCGCCTGGAGCTTCGTCACCTGCACCCGCGCCCTGATCCGGTTGTCCCTGCCGCCAAACTCCACGTCTGTGTAGTCCCGTGCTGCCGCTGCTTCATGTCGAGCGAGCAGAGGACCGCGTTGTACCTGCCTCGCCTGCTCTTGGACCTCTGCGTGTCCCGGCCTGCCGCTGTCCTGCCCGGCCTCCTCTTCCACCGACTCGGCCTCAGCCCACTAGGTGAGGCCACCCCCAAGCGCCCCTGTCATGTGCAGCCCGGTAGACCAGATTCAGGCCGGCTACATTTTTTCCCTGCTGACGATTTTCCTAATTTCCAATGCATGCTTAATTACAGGAATGCCACTGTTTTGGATTGTTAATAACTAAAGGTCCATGCATCCAAATGAAACATGTTATATATGTAACATGCTTAGAATTTCATCTAGTTTCACAATATCCCATTTTCACATGTTTAAAATGTTTAACTTGTTGTTTGTTTAAATTTGCTTAAATGCCATGTTAAAATGATTTATTTCATAACTAAATAACCGTAGCTTGGTTTTAAATAAACTTTATATGTAAATGGGGTCGAAAAATGCCTAGTTTAACATGGTGCACTTTATTTTCCTATTTAACAAAAATAAAATATGTTTTAGGGCAGAACAGTACCAATTTCGAAATATGGACATGAGGGTTTTCCAGAATTGTTGTTTGTTGTTCCGGCCTCATTTAAACTTGCCTAGATAGGTAGTTTAATTATGCTTCACCTCTTGCCATGTTTAACAACATTTAGTATTGTGTGGTAGCTTAAACGAGATTAAACTTAATATGTCAATGTGAGGTTTTGTCAATATGCAACTCGTTGCATATTGAGCTCCACTTAACTTGTAGTATTGTTTGTTGCGCTTTGCCATGCCATGCCTCATTAAACCGGACATGCATCATACTTGATTGTGCATCATGCCATGATTATGCTTGTGTGTTTACCATGTTGTTTGCTTCTTTCCGGTTTGCTTCTCTCGTTAGCTTCGGTTTCGTTCCGGGGTTGTGAGGATTCGTTCGACTATGTCCGCTTGTCTTCTTCATGGACTCGTTCTTCTTCCTAGCGGGATTTTAGGCAAGATGAACGTGACCTTGGATCTCATTACTATCATTGCTATGATACTTTCTTCGTTCTATCGCTATGTTGTGCTACCTATCACTTGCTCGTCAAGCCTCCCAAACTGCCATGTCAGCCTCTAACCTTTTTGACCCTTCCTAGCAAACCCTTGATTGGCTATGTTACCGCTTTGCTCAGCCCCTCTTATAGCGTTGTTAGTTGCAGGTGAAGTTGATGATTGCTCCATGATGGACATGATTATGTTGGGATATCACAATATCTCTTCTTTAATTAATGCATATATATATACTTGGTAAAGGGTGGAAGGCTCGGCCTTATGCCTGGTGTTTTGTTCCACTCTTGCCGCCCTAGTTTTCTGTCATACCGGTGTTATGTTCCTTGATTTTGCGTTCCTTACGCGGTTGGGTGATTTATGGGACCCCCTTGATAGTTCGCTTTGAATAAAACTCCTCTAGCAAGGCTCAACCTTGGTTTTACGATTTGCCTACCTAAGCCTTTTTCCCTTGGGTTTTCGGAGCCCGAGGGTCATCTTTATCTACCCCCCCTCCCCCGTGCCAGTTCTCCTCCGAGTGCTGGTCCAAATCGAGCGATGTCCGGCGCCCCCTGGGCAACCAGGGTCTATGCCAACCCGACGTCTTGCTCATCCGGTGTGCCCTGAGAACAAGATATGTGCAGCTCCTATCGGGATTTGTCGGCATATCGGGTGGCTTTGCTGGTCTTGTTTTACCATTATCGAAATGTCTTGTAAACCGGGATTCCGAGACTGGTCGGTTCTTCCTGAGAGAAGGAATATCCTTCGTTGACCATCAAAGCTTGTGATGGGCTAAGTTGGGACACCCCTGCAGGGTATAAACTTTCGAGAGCCGTGCCCGCGGTTATCTGGCAGATGGGAATTTGTTAACGTCCGGTTGTAGATAACTTGACACCAGATCCGAATTAAAACGCATCAACCGCGTGTGTAGCCATGATGGTCTCTTTTCGGCGGAGTCCGGGAAGTGAACACGGTTTTTTGGTTATGTTTGACGTAAGTAGGAGTTCGGGATCACTTCTTGATCTTTGCTAGCTTCACGACCGTTCTGTTGCTTCTCTTCTCGCTCTTATTTGCGTATGTTAGCCACCATACTTGTTTAGTCGCTGCTGCAACCTCACCACTTACCCCTTTCCTTACCCATTAAGCTTTGCTAGTCTTGATACCCATGGTAATGGGATTGCTGAGTCCTCGTGGCTCACAGTTTACTACAACAATAGTTGCAGGTGCAGGTTAAACGATGATCATGACGCAAGAGCGATGTTTACTTGTTTTGGAGTTCTTCTTCTGCTTCTTCTTTGATCATGGGATAGGTTCCAGGTCGGCAGCCTGGGCTAGCAAGGTGGATGTTGTTTGAGCTTCTGTTTGTGTTTCATCCATAGTCGGATATTGATATTGTGTATGATGTATTGTTGTATTTGTGTGGCATTGTATGCCTCTTGTATGTATCCCCATCTATTATGTAATGTTGATGTAATGATATCCACCTTGCAAAAGTGTATCAATATGCGGTTCTATCCTTGGTGGGACCTTCGAGTCTCTTTAGGATAGTATCGCATATTGGGCATGACATAAGGAGTGGTAAGAGCCTAAGCTTGGGGATGCCCAAGGCACCCCAAGGTAATATTCAAGGAAAGCCAAGCAACTAAGCTTGGGGATGCCCCGGAAGGCATCCCCCCTTTCGTCTTCGTTCATCGGTAACTTTAGTTGGAGCTATATTTTTATTCACCTCATGATATGTGTTTTGCTTGGAGCGTCAATTTCTTTTGTTAGTATTTGCTTGCTGTTATTTATAATAATGTTTTGCATCTATATTTTCAATAAAAATGTCAAGGATAGCCTTTACCACGCTTATTTTGCTAGTATACATGTTGCTGTTTGAAAACAGAAAGTTCACCGCTGTTGCAAAAATTCCCTAGAAAAGTCAGAGAGTGATATAATGTTGAATCTTTTTGCATAATGAGCTCTGATAAATCTTTTACAGCGTAATATTTTTCGTATAAGTTTTGGATTTATGGAAGTATGATGAATCTTGCATTCTTTACAGACTATACTGTTTTGGCAGATTGCTATTATGTTTGCATATGTTTGCTTGTTTAATGATTCTATTTTAGGATAGGAGTATTAAATATGCAGAGACATTTAGTATTCAATGTTGAATAATAATCTTAGTGATTTGGTACAGTAGAAGATGATAAGGTTTTTGCATTGTTTTATACTAACTTATCTCACGAGTTCTTGTTGAATTTTGTGTGGATGAAGTTTTTGAGATTTAGGAAACCGAGATATAAAAGGAATTAAGGAGACACAAAAGCTCAAGCTTGGGGATGCCAAAGGCACCCCAAGATAATATTTCAAGAAGTCTCAAGCATCTAAGCTTGGGGATGCCCCGGTAGGCATCCCACCTTTCTTCTTCAACAATTATTGGTTAGTATCGGTTGAACCTAAGTTTTTGCTTCCCCACATGAGTTGTGCTATCCTTGCCATGTCATTTTATTTTGCTTTGCTTGCTGTTTGAATAAAATTCCAAGATCTGAAATTCTTAAATGAGAGAGAGTCTTCATATAGCTACATAATTATTTAACTAATCATTGATCTTCACTTAGATCTTTTTGGAGTAGTTTTTCATTTACTCGTGTGCTTCACTTATATTCTATGAGTAAATAGTTGAATGAGTTGAATGTCATAAATCTGAAATTATATATGTTTAATTTGCTTACGCCATGGGGAGTAATGACTTCACATATAACAAGTAGAGGTTGTAAATTTATTGGCGGTTAGCAAGCATTGTATTGGTCATTTAAACAATTCATGAAAGAATATTGAAGGAAGAGAGATTTCACATATAAATATATTATCATGGACATCTTTTATAATTGTGAGCACTCATTAAGTATGACATGCTAAAGAGTTGATGTTGGACAAGGAAGACAACGTAATGGGTTATGTTTTCTCACATCTCAGTTAAAGTATATTGTCATGGATCATTCAAACATGTTGAGCTTGCCTTTCCCCCTCATGCTAGCCAAAAATTCCTAGCACCAAGTAGAGATACTACTTGTGCTTCCAAATATCCTTAAACCCAGTTTTGCCATGAGAGTCCACCATATCTACCTATGGATTGAGTAAGATCCTTCAAGTAAGTTGTCATCGGTGAAAGCAATAAAAATTGCTCTCTAAATATGCATGACTTATTAGTGCGGAGAAAATAAGCTTTGTACGATCTTGTTATGGAAGCAATAAAAGCGACGGACTGCATAATAAAGGTCCATATACAAGGGGCAATATAAAGTGACGTTCTTTAGCATTAAGATTTTGTGTATCCAACCCTAAAGCGCATGACAACCTCTGCTTCCCTCTGCGAAGGGCCTATCTTTTACTTTATGTCTTTTACTTTATGCAAGAGTCAAGGTGATCTTCACCTTTCCCTTTTCATTTTATCCTTTGGCAAGCACTTTGTGTTAGGGTGATCCTGATATATGTATCCAATTGGATGTACATTAGCATGAACTATTATTGTTGACATCACCCAAAGGTGAATACGTTTGGAGGCAACATTATAAGCCCCTATCTTTCTCTATGTCTGATTAAAACTCCATAACCACAAGTATCGCGTGAGTGTTAGAAATTGTAGAAGATTATATGATAGTTGAGTATGTGGAGTTTGCTAAATCAAAGCTCTGACATAGACCCTTCATGAAAATAAGATGAATTGCAATTGTTTGATGACTAAGAATGAAGTTTTCTAGTCTTCAAGAAATTTTATGGTCTATGCTTTAACATGTGAATTGCTTGTTACTGGTTCGTGAAAAGTTTTATGATATGAACTACTGTTATGACATATAAACATGCTAGCAAAGGTGACTGAAATTATCATTGATCAAACTTGTGCACCTTCTAGCATTCACACTTCATAAATTCTTTCTTTTATCATTTACCTACTCGAGGATGAGCATGAATTAAGCTTGGGGATGCTGATACGTCTCCAACGTATCTATAATTTATGAAGCATTCATGCTATTTTATTATCTGTTTTGAATGATTACGGGCTTTATTATACACTTTTACATTACTTTTGGGACTAACCTATTAACCGGAGGCCCAGCCCATATTGCTGTTTTATTGCCTGTTTCAGTATTTCGAAGAAAAGGAATATCAAACGAGTCCAAACGGAATGAAACCTTCGGCAGCGTGATTTTTTGGAAGAATATCAACTGGGAGACTTGGAGTTCACGTCAGAAGAGCCTCGAGGAGTCCAGGAGATAGGAGGGCGCGCCCACCCCTCCTGGGCGCACCCACCCCTCCTAGGCGCGCCCCCTATCTCCTGGGCCCCTCGAGCACCCCCCGACCGACTTCTTTCGCCTATATAAGTCCACGTACCCTAAAAACATCAACAACGAAGATAGATCAGGAGTTCCGCCGCCGCAAGCCTCTGTAGCCACCAAAAGTCAATCGGGACCCTGTTCCAGCACCCTGCCAGAGGGGGGATCCTTCACCGGTGGCCATCTTCATCATCCCGGCGCTCTCCATGACGAGGAGGGAGTAGTTCACCCTCGAAGCTGAGGGTATGTACCAGTAGCTATGTGTTTGATCTCTCTCTCGTGTCCTCTCTCGTGTTCTCTCTATGGCACGATCTTGATGTATTGCGAGCTTTGCTATTATAATTGGATCTTATGATGTTTCTCCCCCTCTACTCTTGTAATGGATTGAGTTTTCTCTTTGAAGCTATCTTGTTGGATTGAGTCTTTAATGATTTGAGAACACTTGATGTATCTCTTGTCGTGCTTATCTGTGGTTACAATGGGATATCATGTGCCACTTGATGTATGTTTTGGTGACAACTTGCGGGTTCCACCCATGAACCTATGCATAGTGGTTGGCACATGTTTTCGTCTTGACTCTCCGGTAGAAACTTTGGGGCACTCTTTGAAGTACTTTGTGTTGGTTGAATAGATGAATATGATATTGTGTGATGCATATCGTATAATCATGCCCACGGATACTTGAGGTGACAATGGAGTATCTAGGTGACATTAGGTTTTTGGTTGATTTGTGTCTTAAGGTGTTATTCTAGTATGAACTCTATGATAGATTGAGCGGAAAGAATAGCTTCATGTTATTTTACTATGAACTCTTGAATAGATAGAACAGAAAGGATAACTTTGAGGTGGTTTCGTACCCTACCATAATCTCTTCGTTTATTCTCCGCTATTAGTGGCTTTGGAGTGACTCTTTGTTGCATGTTGAGGGATTGTTATATGATCTATCTATGTTATTATTGTTGAGAGAACTTGCACTAGTGAAAGTATGAACCCTAGGCCTTGTTTCCTATCATTGCAATACCGTTTACGCTCACTTTTATCGCTCGCTACCTTGCTGTTTTCATAATTTCAGATTACAAATACCCATATCTACTATCCATATTGCACTTGTATCACCATCTCTTCGCCGAACTAGTGCACCTATACAATTTACCATTGTATTGGGTGTGTTGGGGACACAAGAGACTCTTTGTTATTTGGTTGCAGGGTTGTTTGAGAGAGACCATCTTCATCCTACGCCTCCCACGGATTGCTAAACCTTAGGTCATCCACTTGAGGGAAATTTGCTACTGTCCTACAAACCTGTGCACTTGCAGGCCCAACAACGTCTACAAGAAGAAGGTTGTGTAGTAGACATCACTGGGTCCATGGGGTTGTCGTTTCCTTTGGAGTCGACCGGGGTGTCAATTTTTCTTGCACTATTATAGCTATTTTTACTGTGGCTGGACTTAGAGCGGCGCCTGCACCGTCGCTTTGGTTTCTGCCCTGAGGGATTATCCTCCGTTGCGTCCTTTTTGTCGCCGTTGTTCTCCTTAGGTGTGTCCACCATGTATATATCATATGATGAGGTGGTCGTCTAGCGCCCCATGGGTCGTGGTTCCCGATCATCTCCAGCATCGACGTCCGTACCATTGATGTCTTCGGAGTCGAAGTCCAGCGTGTCAGTTAAGTCATCGATAGTGGCTACTAAGTGGGTTGTGGGTGCGCAGCAAATTTCTTCATCGTCCGCATCCCACTCGAGCTGGAAATAGTTCGGCCAAGAGTCTCCTGATAAAGAGAGAGAGCTCAATGAATTTAGCACATCACCAAAGGGTGAGTGTTGAAAGATATCCGCGGAGGTGAACTCCATGATCGGTGCCCAATCGGATTCGATAGGCGCGGACGCGCGTGGTTCGAAACCTAAGACTGGAGACAAGTCCGAGGGTCCGGTGACACAGATCTCTTTGGAGGTGGAGTTAGTGTTTGGCTCCATCGCTGATGAGTGTGTGGCCTCTGTGGCGGGGTCCATCCACCCGGGGCAGCCATAGGTGCGATATCCCGAACACCGTCCGATGGCAGATCTAAGTCATGTACGTCGTGACTGTTCGACGCTCTTGACGCAGGCTCGAACCCGTCGAAGATCAAGTCTCTGCAAATGTCAGATGTGTAGTTCAAGTTTCCAAACCTGACCTGATGGCCAGGGGCGTAGCTGTCGATCTGCTCCAGATGGCCAAGTGAGTGGGCCCGCAGTGCGAAGCCGCCGAATACGAAGATTTGTCCGGGGAGAAAAGTATCACCCTGGACCGCATCGTTGCTGATGATTGAAGGAGCCATCAAGCCTCGTAGCGACGACACAGTGGAACTCTCAATGAAAGCACCAATGTCGGTGTCAAAACCGGCGGATCTCGGGTAGGGGGTCCCGAACTATGCGTCTAAGGCTAATGGTAACAGGGGCTAGGGACACGATGTTTACCCAGGTTTGGGCCCTCTCGGTGGAGGTAATACCCTACTTCCTGCTTGATTGATCTTGATGATATGAGTATTACAAGAGTTGATCTACCACGAGATCGTAGAGGCTAAACCCTAGAAGCTAGCCTATGATTATGACTGTTGTTGTCCTACGGACTAAACCCTTCGGTTTATATAGTCACCTGAGGGGGCTAGGGTATTACAAGTTCAACATCTGCAAGATGGAGGAGAATAGTTTTGTCAGTAAACACATACTCAAAATGTCTGGGTATTACAAGACTCGGCTAGGAGTTAATCTTCTAGTTGATTGTTTTATTGACAGAGTTCTTCAATCACTGCCACCAAGCTACAAAGGCTTCATGATGAACTATAATATGCAAGGGATGAACAAAACAATTCCCGAGCTCTTCACAATGCTTAAGGCTGTGGAGTTAGAAATCAAGAAGGAGCATCAAGTGTTGATGGTTAACAAGACCACTAGTTTCAAGAAAAAGGGCAAGGGAAAGAAAGGAAACTTCAAGAAGAATGACAAGCAAGTTTCCACTCCCGGGAAGAAGCTCAAAGCTAGACCCAAGCCTGAAACTGAGTGCTTCTACTGCAAAGGGACTATTCACTGGAAGTGGATCTGCCCCAAGTATTTGGTGGATAAGAAGGATGGCAAAGTGAACAAAGGATATTTGATATACATGTTATTGATGCGTACCTTACTAATGCTCATAGTAGTGACTGGGTATCTGATACTGGTTTGGTTGCTCATATTTGTAACTCGAAACATGAGCTACGGATTAAATGAAGATTGGATAAGGATGAGGTGATGATGCGCGTCAGGAATAGTTCCAAGGTCGATGCGATCGCCGTCGGCACGCTACCTCTACATCTACCTTCACGATTTGTTTTAGACCTGAATAATTGTTATTTGGTGCCAGTGTTGAGCATGAACATTATATCTGGATCTTGTTTAGTGCGAGATGGTTATTCATTCAAATCAGAGAATAATGGTTTTTCTATTTATATGAGTAATATCTTTTATGGTCATGCACCCTTGAAGAGAGGTCTATTTCTGTTGAATCTTGATTGTGGTGATACACATAAGCACCAGGGCGCGCTAGAGGTGCCTGGCGCGCCCTGGTAGGTAGTGGGGCCCATGAGAACCGCCTTAACCTACCTCCGCCTCTATAAATACTCTAAAATCCTAGAAACCCTAGAGCAGTCGATGAAATACTTTTTCCGCCGCCACAAGTTCCAGAACCACGAGATCCAATCTAGAGACCTTTTCTGGCACTCTGCCGGAGGGGGCAACAATCGCGGAGGGGTTCTTCATTATCCTTGTTGCCCCTGTGATGATGTGTGAATAGTTTACCACAAACCTACGGGTCCGTAGTTAGTAGGTAGATGGCTTCTTCTGTCTTTTTGATCTGCAGTACAATGTTTTCCTCGACGTTCTTGGAGATCTATTTGATGTAACTTTTTTTGCGCTGTGTTTGTTGGGATCCGATGAATTGTGAGTTTATGATCAGTTCTATCCATGGATATTGTTTGAGTCTTTGCTTAACTCTTCTATTCATGATTGTTATAGCCTTGTATTTCTTCTCTGATTTATTTCTTTGGTTTGGCCAACTAGATTGATGTGTCTTGCCATGGGAGGAGGTGCTTTGTGATGGGTTCAATCTTGCGGTGCTCAATCTCAGTGATAGAAAGAGACATGACACGCATGTATAGTTGCTATTAAGGGTAAAACGATGGGGTTTATTCATATGTGAGTTTATCTTGTCTACATCATGTCATCATTCTTATTGCATTACACCATTTTTCCAGGAACTTAATACACTAGATGTATGCTGGATAGCGGTCGATGTGTGGAGCAATAGTAGTAGATGCAGGCAGGAGTCGGTCTACTAATCTTGGACGTGATACCTATATATATATATATGATCATTGCCTTGGATATCATCATGATTATTCGCTTTTCTATCAATTGCCTAGTAGTAATTTGTTTACCCACCGTATTCTATTTTCTTGAGAGAAGCCTCTAGTGAAAACTATGATGCTTGGGTCTATTTCCTATCATATTAAAACTAAAAATATCTTTCTGCAATTTTTCTTTATTTTATTTTGTTTTTTGTTAGATCTATTTACCAAAACCTATACAATTTAATCTATCTCAATACCGCAGAGGGACTGACAATCCCTCTTACGTGTTGGGTTGCAAGTTTTTGTTGTTTGTGTGCACGTGTTGTTTACATAGTGTTGCTTGGTTCTCCTATTTGATTGATAACCTTTGTTTCATAAGTGAGGGAAATACTTACCTTTGCTGTGCTACATCATCCTCTCCTCGTCGAGGAAATACCAACGTAGATTACAAGCAATCAGGAAGAATTTCGTGCGCCATTGCCGGGGAGACATCATCAACATCTATCAAGTACCTAAGCATAAACTCTCATCTCCTTGAAATTACTTTAATTGCCATTTGCATCTCATTTTCATCTCCCCCACTTCTTTTTTTTTACAAAAACACAAAAATATTTTTCCATTTGATCTTTTGTTTGCTTGTGATCTTGTTTGCATAGTCATGATGTCTCAAGAAAATACCAAATTGTGTGATTTTTCCAATACTAATAATAATGATTTTATTAGAACTCCTATCGCTCCTCCCACCCCTTGTGCGGAGTCTTATGATATTAATGCCACTTTGTTGAATCTTGTTATGAAAGAGCAATTTTCTGGTAATCCTAATGAGGATGTCGCATCCCATCTAAACACTTTCGTAGAATTGTGTGATATGCAAAAGAAAAAGGATGTGGATAATGATATTGTGAAATTAAAATTATTTCCTTTCTCTTTGTGTGGACTTGCAAAAAATTGGGTTTCATCTTTGCCACAAAATAGTATTGATTCTTGGGATAAGTACAAAGATGCTTTTAATTATTACTAAGTATTTTCCTCCCATGAAAATCATTTCTGTTAGGAACCAAATTATGAATTTCAAGCAAGTTGAGGATGAACATGTTGCACAATCTTGGGAAATAATGAAATTAGCGCTAAGAAATTGTCCTACTCGTGGTTTAAATCTATGGATGATTATATAATTTTTTTATGCGGGGTTGAATTTTGTTTCTAGAAATCTTTTAGATTCCGCCGCAGATGGTAATTTTATGGAAATTGCTTTGGGTGAAGCTATGAAATTGCTAGACAATATTATGTCTAATTATTCACAATGGCAAGCCAAAACAATACCTACTAGTAAAAAAGTCAATTCTGTTGAAGAAATTAGTACTTTGAGTGAAAAAGTTGATGCACTTATGAAATTGGTTGCTAGTAAAAATGCTCATATTGATCTTAATGATGTGCTTTTGTCTACTTTGATTGAGCAAAATAATGATTCCATAGATGTGAATTTTGTCTCACGAAACTATTTTAATAACAATTCTTATAGGGGTAATTTTAATCCTAGCCCGTTTCGTAGAAATTCTTCTAATAATTATGGAAATTCTTATAAAAATAATAGGATGCCCTCTTATCTTGATAGTAATATTAAATAATTTATCAATGCTCAAAAAGTTTTCAACTCTACGATAGAAGAAAATTTTAATAAGATTGATGATATGTCTAGAAGCATTGATAGAAATACGCATGATGTAGAAAATCTCAAGATTAAAATTTTCCTACCCAAGGTTGATGTCAATGAATCAATTAAAGCTCTATATGTTTGCATGTATGAAAGAAGGAATAACCGCTATTCTAAGTGCTAAAAGAGAATTTTTAGAAAATCCTGATTGCTTTGATAGTAATGAAGAAGATGTTAAGATGGTTGGTGTTCCTACTATTGATTCCTTCTTTTGTAATATTAAAATTGATGATAAGGAGACTGAAGAAGAGTCAACTTTAGCTAGAAGGCGTCCCCATAATTTTTAGGGTGAAAATCTTGTTGAAAAAATAGATAAAGGTGGGTTTGCAGAGGTAAAAACTTTAACTAGTGATGTGCCCACTCTTTTGGATTACAAAGACTTTAATTATGATAGTTTCTCTTTGCTTGAGTGTATTTATTTGCTGCAATCCATGGTAAATTCACCCAATGCCTATGAACAAAATAAAGGTTTTACTAAACATATTGTAGAAGTGATGATGAAAGCTATAGAAGAAAAGGTAGAATTAGAGACTTGAATTCCTAGAAAATTATATGATGAATGGGAACCCGCCATTAAAGTCAAGATCAAAAATTATGAGTGCAATGATTTACACGATTTTGGTGCTAGTGTTTCCACAATTCCAAAATCTCTATGCGATGTGCTAGGTTTTACCAATATGTAGGAATGTTCTCTTAATTTGCACTTGGCAGATTCTACTATTAAAAACCTTTGGGAAGAATTAATGATTTTTTTTATTCTTGCAATTAGGAATTATATGCCCATAGATTTTATTGTTCTTGTTATTGATTGCAATCTGTCTTGTCCCATAATACTTGGTAGACCGTTTTTATGAACTATAGGTGTTGTGATTGATATGAAAGAAGGGAATATTAAATTTCAGTTTCCATTGAGAAAGGGTATGGAACACTTCCATAGAACTAGAATTAAGCCACCATATGAGTCAATCATGAGGGCGACCTATGGAGCAAAAACTAAAGATGATAATACTTGAATCTATGCATTATGCCTAGCTAGGGGCATAAAACAATAACGCTTGTTGGGAGGCAACCCAATGAATAAAATAAATTTTTCACTTTTTATTTATGTTCTTGTGTGTTTGCATAATTATGCTACTATTATGATTGTGTTTTTGTTTTTTAGTTAGTGTTTGTGCCAAGTAATGCCTTTAGGATGGTTTGGGTGATAGTTGATTTGATCCTGTTGAAAAAACAGAATTTTTTACGTCCAGTAGCAAAAATTTTAAAACTCACTGAAGTGATGAAAAATTCTAAAGTTTTTACAAAATATTGATATAGAAATTTCCTACGTTGGAGTTACAAAAGTATGGTTAAAGTACATATTACTGCAGACTGTTCTATTTTTGACAGATTCTTTTTTCGTTGCATTGTGTGCTTATTTTGTTGAATTTATGGATTTTATCGGGGGGTATAAGCCATGGTAAAGTTCGAATACAATAGGTATAATGCAATAGCATAATATGAATGGGTTTGCAATAGTACTTACAGTGGTGATTTGCTTTAATATACTAACGGATCACATGAAGGTTTTGTTAAGTTTTGCGTGATTGAAGTTTTCAAGTTTGAGTGAGATAATCATGGATGAAGGGATAAGGAGTGAAAGAGCCTAAGCTTGGGGATGCCCATGGCACCCGAAGGTAATATTCAAGGAGTACCAAGAAACTAAGCTTGGGGATGCCCAGAAGGAATCCCCTCTTTCTTCTAACGACCATCAATAATTTTACTTGGAGCTATATTTTTATTGGTCACATATGATTAGTTTTGCTTGGAGGGTCTTGTATTGTATGAGTCTTTGCTTGTTTTGATTTTTAGTTTGTCACAATCATCCTTGCTGGACACACCTATTTGTGAGAGCCATAATGATGCTATGATTTGTTAGAATTCCTCTATGCTTCTCTTAAATTTTTGAGCTAGGGAATTGCTCTAGTACTTCACTTATATCCTTTTGAGCATGGTGGTGGTTTTAATTTTTGAAGAAGTGCTCTCACACTTCACTTAGATTATTTTGACAGTTAGTAAAATTTTGAAGAAATATGCTCTCAAGCTTCACTTAGATTTTTTTTAGTGTTGAAAAAGGAAATTAGTTTGAAGAAATTTATGCTCTTGTGCTTCACTTAAATTTATTTGAAAGCTTGTTAGTAGCAATGATAACATATGAATGTATTCCCAAAGTGGTAGATATTCAAGAGGGATATAATAAAAACTTTCATGAAGATCACTTGATGTTATAAACTTGTTTCCGTGTAATAGTTTTGAGATATGGAGATAGTAATATGTGAGTCATGTTGGTAAGTAATTATGCTTTAGTAAGAATATTGGTGTTAACGTTTGTGATTCCCTATGCAAGCAAGGAAGTCAATAGTTATGCAATGAAATGACATCTGACTTGTTGTCATGGAAAACCACGGCCACCTATGGGGCCATGAGCCCCTTTTGGTTCGGCGGGGGATGGGCACGTTGCACAAAGAGCGGAGAAGCGTAACACAGTGTCGCAGAGATCACGCGGGCAGTTTTACCCAGGTATGGGCCGCCGTGGGGCGTAAAACCCTACTCCTGCTTTGGTGGATGATGGTGGAAAATGGTGGTGGATGCAGAACACTTGCCCGGCAGGGTTGCCTCGGGGCAAAAGTGGCTACGCGTATATGAATGTGTGAGGGTCCGAACGGCTGAATCTCCGAGCCTTTGGAATCGGAACCTCGGACCCCTTTCTACGATTGCCATGGGCCTCCTTTTATAGATCAAGGGGTCACCACATTGGCAAATCGATCTTTATGTACTGATTAGATAGAAAATAGTGCTATCATACCTAACTCAACAAGCTGATAGAGCGCATTAAATGCACTATCGAGTGTCACATCATAGCGTGCCCGACAACCCTTGTCGGGTTGTTTTGCCAGCTTCGCGCCTGCTTGCTTGACACGTCTCAAGACGAGTGTAATATGGAGGTGTTTGCTATAGGAAATGGCTGCCATGTGTCAAAAAGAAGCCAATTAGTCACCTTGGGGCTTGACACCGCACTGATCTATGACTTGTGTCGCTTGTGAGGTGGAGCAGTGGAGTGGCTGGCCTCCACAAGCCCCGGAAGGCCTGCTGGGACGATCTAGAAGCTTGCTTCCGGGGCAAACCCAACCTTGCCTGGCTCATCTGCCCGGCAAGGGAGGTTCTTTCCTTAGAGGTATCTTGCTTCTATGGCTCATCATGGCCTTCTTGATCTGCACTTGGATCCTTCAAAGAATTCATCCTTCTTACTTGGTCAGATCTTTGTGTTGTAATCTTGTCCTTGGGCGTGTGCACAGTCTAGGCAACGGACCTAGGGTTTGTTGTACCGACAGGAGCCCCCGGGCCTGGCACGAACACGCCGCTGGGTACCATCGGGGTAGGCCCTAACTAGTGCATAGGCAGGAGCACAAAGGTGGATCTGCCTTCTGAGATCTTCTTTGCTTCTTCCTTAACCTGAGCTTGGGTCTGTTTTTGGTTTTCCCGCACATCATGTGAAACATTATGGGAGAAGCCGAACCACGATCTGTGGATCGCCCATGTCCCATGATCATGGGGTAGAAACTGCCACCCTACTTACCTCCCGTCCCTGGTGCATCCACCACGTGTACCGCATGCATTGCATAGGGCAGGTGGTTGATGCGGGGGGCGCGGAAATGGGCACCATGGCAGAAAGCCCAGCATCACTAATTGGCGTAGAAGGTCGGCCCTGATTTCCTGAGTCGTTGAAGGTGCAGGGAGCCGGATTGGAGGAGAAGGGTGGTCGCCTTCCAAATGAGAGGCCAGCCCCGCCTCGTTCTCCTATAAAACAGGGGGTAGGAGTGGCCTGTTTTCTCACACACCATCCTTCTCCCTTTCCTCGAACTTTCTTCCCCTGCCATGATGAGAGGGCAAGGATGTGCTGGTGCTTCAGTGGCAGCGACGAGAGCTTCTTCTCGACAGCATCTCCCTCCTCCTCCTGAGAGCACGGGGACAGGACCCACTCCGAGAGGACGAGGGAGAGGACGAAGTCGTGGTCGTCCTGGCGGCTGGGGAGGAGGAGGACGAGGCGGCGCTTTGACTGCGCCCCCATCGGAGGCTCCTCCTCCGATGGAAGGCCATGTCAGAGACCAGCCTCTGGAGTTTGCCATTAGGCTGTACGAGCCTCCACACGGTTGCCTCCATCTGCGCCCTCCTACCCCCGCCAGGCTACCTCTCCTGGAGCCTGACAGGGTCAGGCTGGGCTTCTGCCTAGGCGCCCCTTTTGCCCTCTTCATCTCCTTCCGCAGTTCCTAGGAGGAGAGGGACAAGAAAGGGCATCATGGGGCACTTATCTTTTTTCAATCTTAAATCTGCAGGCTGTTGCAAAATTTTAGTTCAAATAACATAATCTCTTGAATCCATGTTTGTGTCCTCTAAGGTCTGTACTTGTTTGATCATCGTATTAATGAAAAAGATAAACCTTGTCGGGGACTCATGCATATATATTGATTTCTACTACTCAACCTTCTTCTTGTAGACATTGTTGGGCCTCCAAATGCAGAGGTTTGTAGGACAGTAGCAAATTTCCCTCAAGTGGATGACCTAAGGTTTATCAATCCGTCGGAGGCGTAGGATGAAGATGGTCTCTCTCAAACAACCTTGCAACCAAATAACAAAGAGTATCTTGTGTCCCCAACACACCCAATACAATGGTAAATTGTATAGGTGCACTAGTAAGGCGAAGAGATGGTGATACAAGTGCAATATGGATGGTAGATATAGGTTTTTGTAATCTGACAATATAAAAATAGCAAGGTAACTAAGTGGTAAAAGTGAGCGGAAACGGTATTGAAATGCTAGGAAACAAGGCCTAGGGTTCATACTTTCACTAGTGCAAGTTCTCTCAACAATAATAACATAATTGGATCATATAACCATCCCTTAACATGCAACAAAGAGTCACTCCAAAGTCACTAATAGCAGAGAACAAACAAAGAGATTATTGTAGGGTACGAAACCACCTCAAAGTTATTCTTTCTGATCAATCCATTGGGCTATTCCTATAAGTGTCACAAACAGCCCTAGAGTTCATAGTAAAATAACACCTTAAGACACACATCAACCAAAACCCTAATGTCACCGAGATACTCCAATGTCACCACAAGTATTCGTGGGTACGATTATACAATATGCATCACACAATCTTAAATTCATCTATTCAACCAACACAAAGAACTTCAAAGAGTGCCCCAAAGTTTCTACCGGAGAGTCAAGACGAAAACGTGTGCCAACCCCTATGCATAAGTTCACAAGGTCATAGAACCCATAAGTTGATCACCAAAATATACATCAAGTAGATCACGTGAATATCCCATTGTCACCATAGATAAGCACATGCAAGACATACATCAAGTGTTCTCAAATCCTTAAGGACTCAATCTGATATGTTAAGTTCAAAGGGAAAACTCAATCCATTATAAGAGAGTAGAGGGGGAGAAACATCATAAGATCCAACTATAATAGCAATGCTCGCAGTACATCAAGATTGTGCGGAATTAAGAACACGAGAGAGATATCAAACACATAGCTACTGGTACATACCCTCAGCCCCGAGGGTGAACTACTCCTTCCTCGTCATGGAGAGCGCCGGGATGATGAAGATGGCCACCGGTGATGATTCCCCCTCCGGCAGGGTGCCAGAACAGGGTCTCGGTTGCCTTTTGGTGGCTACAAAGGCTTGCGGCGGCGGAACTCCTGATCTAGGTTATTTTCTGGGGGTTTCTATATTTATAGGAGAGGTTGGCGCCGAGAACAAGTCAGGGGGACCCACGGGGAGTCCACGAGGCACGGGGGCATGCCCCGGGGGCTGGGCGCGCCCTCCACCCTTGTGGGTCCCACGGGCCTCCTGTCGGTGTCAAAACCGGCGGATCTCGGGTAGGGGGTCCCGAACTGTGCGTCTAGGCAGATGGTACCAGGAGATGAGGGACACGATGTTTTTACCCAGGATTCGGGCCCTCTTGATGGAGGTAAAACCCTACGTCCTGCTTGATTAATATTGATGATGTGGGTTACAAGAGTAGATCTACCACGAGATCAAGGAGGCTAAACCCTAGAAGCTAGCCTATGGTATGATTGTTGTTCGTCCTATGGACTAAGGCCATCCAGTTTATATAGACACCGGAGAGGGCTAGGGTTACACAGAGTTGGTTACAAAGGTAGGAGATCTACATATCCGTATCGCCAAGCTTGCCTTCCACGCCAAGGAAAGTCCCATCCGGACACGGGACGAAGTCTTCAATCTTGTATCTTCATAGTCTTGGAGTCCGGCCGATGATGATAGTTCGGCTATCCGGACACCCCCTAGTCCAGAACTCCCTCAGTAGCCCCTGAACCAGGCTTCAATGACGACGAGTCCGGCGCGCATGTTGTCTTCGGCATTGCAAGGAAGGTTCCTCCTCCGAATAATTTATTGAAGATTGTGAATACCAGGATAGTGTCCGGCTCTGCAAAATAAATTCCACATACAACCGTAGAGAGAATAATATTACACAAGTTCAATCTGCTGACGTATTTTGTGGCGTAACGTCACACCACTACCAAGCCCTCAAATTGTTTTTATTGTTCCATCTCAGCGCATTTAGCGAGGCGGTTTCCTTGGCACGTCTTGTCGAAGCAGAGATCGTGTTCCCCTTATTCCGGGATTCCCATCAATATGGACGTGGGTAACCCAACCGCGCCCGTCGCCACACCCCCTCCATCGAAGGCGGGTTCCAAACGGTCACGGGGACGGCTCTTGGTATTCTTCCTCTTTATAATGAGACCAAGGCCCGTTCTTTTTATTCAATCCTCTATCGAATCCGCCCCTCCCCACGAGTTGCAACACCCAGGGCTCCAAATTCGGGTACCTTCGATCTTCGACAATGTCCGGTCCTGACCTACGAGGCCGGTGGATGCCCTCCTCCGTCACGGAAGAGGATGTGCTAAAGCTGAGAGACGCCAGGTACTTAACCTAAGAGATTTCGCATAGGCTGCCTGCCCGAGGGCAAGTTATCCCAACTCCCGAGCCTGGCGAGAGCGTCGTGTTCGTGTCTCACCTCCGTCGGGGTTTAGGCTTCCCGACGGATCCCTTCATGAGGGGGCTCATGTTTTACTATGGGCTGGAATTCCATGACCTGGCTCTGGAGTCCATCCTCCATATCTCATCATTCATTGTCGTTTGTGAAGCCTTCCTCCGCACTACCCCTCACTTCGGCTTATGGCTCAAAACCTTCAACATGGAGCCGAAGATGATTGAGGGGCGTCAGGCAGAGTGCGGCGGGGCGGTTATAAGCAAGAGGGCCGAAGCTCCATGGCCCAAGGGCTCTTTCCAGGAGGAGCTCGGCTTGTGGCAACAGGAGTGGTTTTATATCACCGCTCCCCGGGGCAGCAGGCAGAAGCCGCCGCCCGTCTTTCGCTCGGGCCCTCCACAGCAGCTGACGTCATGGGTCAACAAGGGGCGTGACTGGGGGCCGCCCAAAGACGTCCCCCTGTTGCAGGACCGGATTCGAGGCCTCCAAGAAAGGGAGATCAATCTGGTCGCAGTGGTACAGGTCATGTTGATCCGGCGCCTACTGCCCTGCAAACGTCGCCCCCTCCGCCTGTGGGAATTTAATCCGGAGGGGCCGCGAGCTCTTCAACACTTCATGGATTTGACTCCCATGGAGATGTATAAATTGTTCTTCGGGTCGCAAGAGACGCATCCAGAATTGACCGAGGATGCTGGCCTAAGCTGCAATCGCCCGAATACTCAAGTAAGTAGCCCTGTGTCCGGACACACCATCCATTTATTTATCGTGAGCTTGCCTTTTAACCAGCTATCCCTGGACAGGAGTGGATAGCGCAAGCAAAACTGATACGGTGTCCGGCCCTGAGACCATGTAGGATCCCGTGTTAATCAAAATGTTGGAGGTTGCACCTTCGAATGAGGGCGAAGGGGGGCACGGGGAAACTGTCACCTCTGCCAAGGAGGTTTTTAGTAAGGGAGGAATCGAGAGTCCCTCCTTCCAGGGGGAGAAGAGGACTGCTTCCGAAGACCCGGAGGCCAAGGCCTCAAAGCGGGGAAAGAAATCTGTACCGGAAGGTCCTGCGCCGGGAAGAGCCCCGGCCGTACTGTCTCCTCGGAGGAATCAGCCCTCTAACGAGCCGTAAGTAAAAAGGGGGATTTTATAATTATTAGACACCCCTGCTTAATGTCTAAAGGTAACCGAAGTTTTTACCTTGTAGTTCGGATCTCAGCCCATCTCAGCACAGCTCATCTTCGGGAGACCTTCGTCCGGAGATGATGGAGAGCGAAACGCCTCCATCTGCCGCCCCATCGCACGGGGCGGACGACCCTGAGGTGTCGTCGCGGAGGGTCTCCCCGAGTCCGGCGGGGCCGGAGAGTTCGGCACCCATTGGAGTACGGCCGGTGGAGCTGCAGGATTTGCTTAAGAGGGCGTCCATCTCAGAAGATCACCGCACATTAATGGGTAATGTGATTGAGAGGATCTCGTCCGCCGAAAGCGGGTTGTATGAGGCCGTCGGAAGTTTACTGACGGGATTTGAGGTACGCAAAAAATGACATACCTGTTGACAGTTTTGCACATGAAGTGCGCCCTGTATAGTAGCCCCTGAGACTTGGTATGCTGTCGAAAACGGCAGCGTGCCTAGGATCATAATCTCAGTTATTAACTGTCGCCTTTCCTATGCAGGTGGCGGAACGTTCGGTGGCCAGCCGGACGGATGGATTCGCCGAGCTGAAGAAGCAACTCGACGCTGCAGATGCGGACATCTCGCTGGTCAATAAACGACTTGATGAGTCACAAGGTATGTGATTGCGCCGCGGTCGCTTAGTAAGGGAGCTGATGCCCATTCCTTACAAGTTGTATGCTTGATGCAGATGGTGCTGCTGCTGTGGAAGACCTTCGAGCAGAACTTGCTCGGGCCAAGGAGCAAGCCAGAAAAAGCGAGGCGGCTGCCTTGAAGGCAGCGGAAGAGCTAGAAGCCGAGAAGGCTGCTCACTGCCGAAGCAGGGAGGAGATGGCCGGAATGGCCATGAAATTAAAAGTTGCTACCGACCGCCTGGAGGTTCTTGAAGGAGAACGCCGAGCGGAGCAAGAGGACCTGAAGAAGGCCGATGCCGAAGCCAAGGATGCCCGTAGTGCGATGCGGGCTATGAAGGAGGAACTGCGTCAGGTCGGAGACATTGTGGCTGGAAAGCCCTTTATGCTGCGTAGGAAGTTCACGGATCCGAAGTATGCTCAGCTGGGCCGATTGTACGGTGCGGAGGATCCTTATCTGGACTTGGCGGCGAGTGCGGCTGACGCAGTCGTGCACTTTCGAAGCCAGGAGGATCATGAAATGGAAGAGCTTTTCTGGTCTCAATTCCATAGTCCGGAGCGTCCACTTCCGTTGAGTGATCGGCTGGTTGAGTGGGCTGAGCTGAATAGATTGTCCGGACTGGCCATGATGGATGTGGTCACTCATCTGTGGCCGAAAAGGCCCAAGCCGAAGAGTTATTTTGGCTTGTTGCAGCAATTCCTTGGGGCAGTGCCGCATATTAAGGCGATGAAGCGGTCGGCATGCATAGAAGGTGCACGGATGGCTCTCGCCCGTGGTAAAACATACTGGGCGGAGATGGATGCCACCGCTGTTGCATCCCGGGGTTCGGACAAAAGCCGATTCCCCACCGAGCATTACTTTGAGGAAGTCCTGCAGGGCGCTCGTATAATAGAGTCGCAGTGCTCGAAAGATGTTATGTTTGAATGACATGTATGATTTCTAAGATCATGTTTATAATGCAATGACTTTTTATACTTGTGTGTTCAAGTATTGAACTATCTCCTGTGCGGCCGTATATATATGTATAATCTGAAAGATGGCAGTCTTTGGCTTCAGCCCCCACGCACATGGTGCGGGGGTGTTTGCAAAAAGAAAATCGCTTCTTCACACTTAATCCAACGTCTTGGTCCTTTTAAGGAGGTGATAGCGTAGCAAACTAGGCAACCGGACTATAATGCTTTATCACTTTCACTTAGCCATAGGAGCTCGAATGTGGGGCTACTATATAGCCCCTGATGGCACCGCGCTTCTCCGAACTCGGGGCGCGTATGTGCCTGACCGGGAAGCGGTCCTTCGTCAAAGCGGAGGAATTCTAAACATTCCAATGGTCGATCGAGTGGTTGACCAGTCTCTCGCTATATCATGACAGTCAGTTTTCGGCTTTCTCTACTGAGGTGCTCTCCCGGCCGAACCGGGGCACAATCGCAGTAGTTCTCCTGGTGCCGCGTTAGCCGATGATACGGAACGTAAGGCAGCAAAACACAGGAGCCGGGCAAACCCAACATTTGACCAAAGACATGATTCGGAGCTGATGCATATAAGGCCTAACTCGAGACGCCGGACACTCCCTGAGGTGTTCGGTCTTTATGATATTGGGCCGAACAAAGCCCTAAGCCCCTAGTGTCCAGGTACAGGCGGGAACTTCTGACGCGGCCGATGCCAAAACGCCAGCCTCCTCCTCGGCTCTGGTAGGAAACCGGGGGATGTGTATCAACAAGAGACAGTAAGAAAGGTTTACGCAGGGTCTTAATCTGAAAAGAATCCTTGCAACGGGTCCCTACTGCACGTCTGCGCCTGTGTCTCCGTTGTGCTGTATCCTGGACGGGTGTAGCACGTGCTTCATCTGTAAAAGAGAAGGACTTAGTTTCTAAGAAATATCGTGCAAAAATTGTATTAAAATAAAGTATAATTTGGAAGATGAAGAAAGTTGAGCTTTATTGGCTTTCATCATTTATGCGCGCGGCCCCCTAAAAAAAGGGGTATGCGGCTGGGAAGCCCCTTGTTAGCTTACGCCAGACTTGTCTAACCATGTCTGAGGTCTAAATGACCTGTTTTTCAGGGACTTTGACCTGCAAGGTCTGATTAATGTGTGGCTGTCGAAGCAGTCGCACATTCTCTGTGGTCGAGGGACACTCAGAGTTGTGAGATTATGCCACGTGGACCGGGCATTTCTAAGCGTAAGAGACGCGTAATGTTGTATTGCATTAAAGCAGGCGAAAGCTTCGCGCCCCAGTAGCACTTAAGGGCTACTGTTAAATGGGGCGATGGAGAGTGAGCTTTTCATGACGGAGGTTGTCGGATGAACCGAACACGACCTCTAGTGGTACAGAGCCTGTAAAATTGGCTTAAAAGGCCTGGCGTCACTCCTTTGAAGGAAGTGCTGCTATAGCGAATTTTGGTGGGTTCTATCCCCAGTCTGCGGACGGTGTCCTGGTATAGCAGGTGCCGCGCTGCGTGTTATCACGTGAAGTGAGTTCACTGTTTTGACTTCTAGTGGGAAAGTCTTTTGGTTTCCGGAGCGCTGCTTTTGGGTTTCGTCACTTTCACTTGGTGTGTCGAGCCCCTTGTGTTCGGCGTTAAGTCGGCCGGACTGCTTGAAGACCCAACAATCTCTGTGGGTATGGTTTGCAGGCTTCCCGGAGGTACCATGTATTTGGCACAGTCTGTCCAGAATCTTGTTTAGGTTGGATAGCTCGTCACTATTGTCCTTGAGGGGCAGTGTTTTGTTGTTCGGCCGAGAGCTTTTGAATCCGGCGTTGACCGCCGTACTATTTGGGCCATTTTCCTTATTCCGGCGCTGATCTTTTCTGCGTCGTGATTTCCCATTTCCATCCCTGATTTCGGATGTACTCGGGTCGCTGGTGCTGCATCTAGCCAGCCAGCTGTCTTCCCCTGCGCAAAAGCGTGTCATGAGGCTTGTTAGTGCGGCCATTGTTCTTGGTTTTTCCTGGCCGAGGTGTCTGGCGAGCCATTCGTCTCGGACGTTGTGTTTAAAGGCTGCTAAGGCTTCAGCGTCCGGACAGTCGACTATTTGGTTCTTTTTAGTGAGGAACCTGTTCCAGAATTTGCGTGCTGATTCTCCGGGCTGTTGAGTTATGTGACTTAAATCGTCTGCATCCGGAGGCCGGACATAAGTCCCCTGAAAATTTGCTCGAAACGCATCCTCAAGCTCTTCCCAACTTCCAATCGTATTTTCTGGGAGGCTTTTAAGCCAATGTCGAGCCGGCCCTTTGAGCTTGAGGGGTAGGTATTTTATGGCATGGAGATCGTCTCCTCTTGCCATATGTATGTGTAGGATATAATCCTCAATCCAGACTCCGGGGTCTGTTGTTCCGTCGTATGCCTCTATGTTTACGGGTTTGAATCCCGCTGGAAATCCATGATCCAGTACCTCGTCGGTAAAACATAGTGGGTGTGCGGCGCCCCTGTATTTGGGTGTGCCGTTGTCTTCAAATGCTCGGCTGGTTGTGTTACTTCCTGGGGTCTTCTTTTTTGGCCCATAAATAGACCTGGCCGGGTTATCCTTTTTCCGAGGATCTTTATGCTGATCGTGTGCCGGCTTGAGTGCGGCGCCCCTTGTTGCTCTTGGCCTGTCATCTGGTCGTCTATCCGGCCAGGCGGCTTCTTTCTTTTTTGACTGCAGGGGCTCTAAGGCCTCCTCGTCAAACTCGGGCAACAGCTTGCGCTTCGGGTAGCTCTTTGTCTGGTGACTAGTGCCATATTTATCTGCGGTGTTGAGTACTTTGCTCCATCTCATTCTGAGTGCGTCCTCCGCTGTTTTGAACTTCCGCTTTTGCTTCTTCAAACTTCTTGCAGTGGCGACGAGCCTTTTATGAAGATTCATATGCTCTGGTGATGTGAGATCATCTTCGCCGGGGATGGGTTGCTTGTCCAGTTCATGTCCGGCTGGCTGCTTGTTGACGTGTGCGTCGTCCACTGCTTCGCCCTGCTCTAGGGCCGGGTCCGTATGGGTGCCGTTTTTGTCGATGCCGGTCTTCGGGCGGTGCTTGCGTCGCCGCTTTGTTTGTTTGTTGGGGGAGTTGTCCTTTGCCACGTCCCGTTTTTCCTCATTGTCGCATCTTTTGGTGTGTCCACCATGTATACGTTGTGAGCTGGGGTGGCTTTTCCGTGCCTGTTAGGCGCTGGTTCTTGGTCGTTTTCGGCATCGTCGTCTATACCGTCGATGTCTTCGGAGTCGTAGTATAGCATGTCGGTTAGATCGTCGACAGCGGCTACCAAGTGGGTGGTGGGTGGGTTTTGAATTTCTTTGTTGTCCGCATCCCAACCGTCCTGGCCGCAGTCCGGCCAGGCCTCTCCGGATAACGAGAGGTACTTTAGCGAACTCAAGATGTCGCCAAAAGGTGAGTGTTGAAAGATGTCCGCCGCGGTGAACTCCATGATCAGCGCCCAATCGGATTCGACTGGAGGGGGCGCGGGAGGTCCGGAGTCAGGCAAGGAGTCCGGCACCTTGGAGTCACGAGCTTTATGGGGGACAAGATCGGTGTTCGGCTCTATCGCCGTAGAGGTTGCAGCCCCCGAGGTGGTGTATAGCCATCCATCCTTGGTCTGCGCAGCCGGCTCCGAGTCGAAGATTGGAGCGGGTTCGAGTGCAGCCTCCAGGGTACTGTCCAGCTGCAGAGCTAAATCATGCCCATCGTGACAGTACGGCACGCTCGGCTGTGCCTCGAATCCGTCGAGGATCAAGTCCCCGCGGATGTCAGCCGTGAAGTTCAAACTTCCAAATCTGACCTGACGGCCAGGGGCGTAGCCTTCGATCTGCTCCAGCTGGCCAAGCGAATTGGCCCGCAGTGCGAAGCCGCCGAATACGAAGATCTGTCCGGGGAGGAAGGTCTCACCCTGGACGGCATCATTGATGATGATCGAAGAAGCCATCGAGCCTATCGGTGACGACACAGAGGAACTCTCAATGAAAGCACCAATGTCGGTGTCAAAACCGGCGGATCTCGGGCAGGGGGTCCCGAACTGTGCGTCTAGGCGGATGGTAACAGGAGACGAGGGACACGATGTTTTTACCCAGGTTCTGGCCCTCTTGATGGAGGTAAAACCCTACGTCCTGCTTGATTAATATTGATGATGTGGGTTACAAGAGTAGATCTACCACGAGATCAAGGAGGCTAAACCCTAGAAGCTAGCCTATGGTATGATTGTTGTTCGTCCTATGGACTAAGGCCATCCTGTTTATATAGACACCGGAGAGGGCTAGGGTTACACAGAGTCGGTTACAAAGGTAGGAGATCTACATATCCGTATCGCCAAGCTTGCCTTCCATGCCAAGGAAAGTCCCATCCGGACACGGGACGAAGTCTTCAATCTTGTATCTTCATAGTCTTGGAGTCCGGCCGATGATGATAGTTTGGCTATACGGACACCCCCTAGTCCAGAACTCCCTCACCTCCCCTCTGGTAACTCTTTGTTCCAATATTTTTTATATTTTCCAGAAAAAATCTCCGTTGATTTTCAGCGCATACGAGAACTTTTATTTCTGCACAAAAAACAACACCACAGTAGTTCTGCTGAAAACAACGTCAGTCAGGGTTAGTTCTAATCAAATCATACAAAAATCATGTAGAAATATTATAAACATGGCATGAATACATCAAAAATTATAGATACATTAGAGACGTATCATATATGTCCATCCAGAGGTGGAACGCCTCTATATTTAAGTCAACGAGTTTCCCCTAGTAGGCTATCCTGTCGGTACCCTCTGTTTTGTTGCCGAGGAGTGGGCCTACCAGGCACAAACCATAAAGAGGGACCATCCCCCTGCCGGTCCTTATCCATCAAAGGCCACTACGACCACGCCGACCGAAGCAGCATTCGAGTCAAAGGGTGGGATCATCTAAGTTTCAAAGGGTAGCAGGGTTTTCTCATGCACAAGTCTTTACTTACAGAACACGTATGGATAAGAGAAAGAACTTATCTATTTGGCTTCCGGAGACCATAGTGGTGGCTCGTCTTCTTATCTCCTCTTGGAGACTGTGTTCACAGCAGGAGCCTGCAGCTTATGCATATGAAAATTATGCCAGATGCGATCCTATCTACATGAACATGCGATGCTCATGATATGATTATGCATGCATGAAACTTGTCGGGGGGGACCAGCTCTTCATTTATTTCTCTATTGCTCAGGGTCTGCGACTGGCTTTGTACAAGGGGTTACATGCAACAGAGGCAAGGCCTGTACAAAAGTGTGGCTGCCGGGCAGGGACCGACAGCCGCGCCTTACTGATACGTCTCCAATGTATCTACAATTTATGAAGTATTCATGCTATTATATTATCTGTTTTAGATGTTTAATGGGATTTATTATACACTTGTATATTATTGTTGGGACTAACCTATTAACTGGAGGCCCAGCCCATATTGTTGTTTTTTGCCTATTTCAGTGTTTCGCAGAAAAGGAATATCAAACGGAGTCCAAACAGAATGAAACCTTCGGGAGAATTATTTTTGGAACGGAAGCAATCCAGGAGACTTGGAGTAGATGTCAGGGAAGCTTCAAGGTGGCCACGAGGCAGGGAGGCACGCCCTACCCCCCTGGGCGCGCCTGAGGGAGTCCTGGATAAGGGGGTATTTGGACAGCCGGACTATATACTTTGGCCGGACTGTTGGACTATGAAGATACAAGACTGAAGACTTTGTCCAGTGTCCGGATGGGACTCTCCTTGGCGTGGAAGGCAAGCTTGGCGATTCGGATGTAGATCTCCTTCTCTATAACCGACTCTGTGTAACCCTAGCCCCCTCCGGTGTCTATATAAACCGGAGGGTTTAGTCCGTAGAACAACAATCATACCATAGGCTAGCCTCTAGGGTTTAGCCTCTTCGATCTCGTGGTAGATCAACTCTTGCAATACTCATATCATCAAGATCAATCAAGCAGGAAGTAGGGTATTACCTACATCGAGAGGGCCCGAACCTGGGTAAGCATCGTGTCCTCAGTCTCCTGTTACCATTAGCCTTAGACGCACAGTTCGAGACCCCCTACCCGAGATCCACCGATTTTGATACCGACATTGGTGCTTTCATGGAGAGTTCCTCTGTGTCATCGCTGTAAGGCTCGATGGCTTCTCCATCCTTCAACAACTCCGTCTAGGGTGAGACTTTCCTCCCTGGACAGATTTTTGTGTTCGGTGGCTTCGCACTGCGTGCCAACTCGCTTGGCCACCTAGAGCAGATCGACATCTACGCCCCTGGCCGTCAGGTCAGGTTCGGGAACCTAAACTACATTGCCGACATCCGCGAAGACTTGATCTTCGACGGGTTCGAGCCCATGTCAAGAGCATCGAACCATCCCCACGTGCATGACTTAGATCTGCCGTCGGACGGTATTCGGGATATCGCACCTGCCATTGCTCCGGACTTTGATCCAGAGTAGATCGTGCCATCTGAGGACGGGTGGATGGACCCCGCCATGGAGTTCGCTCACCTATCGGCGTTGGAGCCGAACACAGACTCCTCTTCTAAGGAAATCTGTGTCTCCGCACCCCCGGACTTATCTTCGGTCGTAGGTCACGGCCCGCGTGCATCCATGCCTATCGAATCTGATTGGGCTCCGGTCATGGAATTCACCGCCGTGGATATCTTCCAGCACTCCCCCTTTGGCAATGTGCTAAATTCATTAAGGTCTCTCTCTCTGTCAGGAGATTCCTGGCCGAACTATGTTCGGCTCGAGTGGGAAGCAGGCGATGAAGAAATTCGTCACCCACCCACCACCCAGTTCATAGCCATGGTCGATGATTTGACCGACGTGCTTAACTTCGACTCCAAAGACATCAACGGTATAGATGAGGATGCGGGAGAAGAACAGGAACCACCGCCCACAGGGCACTGGAATGCCACCTCTTCATATTATATATATATGGTGGATACTCCCAAGGACGACAATGGCGATGAGGCAACAGGAGATAACCCCTCGGGGAAGAAATCAAAGCATGGGCGTCATCGGCGCCGCTCCAAGCCCCGCCACAGCAACACCGGCACTGGAGAAGAAAATAATCCAGATGGCGTCGAAGAGGAATACAATCCTGATCAGCCTACCTTTGAGCAAGCCGAACAAGAACACGGGCAGGTCAGCCCAGATGAACAGGCGACGGACGGATACTTGGAGGATGATAACTATATGCCTCCCTCCGAAGACGAGGAGAGCCTCGGTGATGATGAATTCGGCGTACCGGAGGATCCCATAGAGCAGGAGCGCTTCAAGCGCCGGCTTATAGCCACTGCAAGAAGCCTAAAAAAGAAGCAGCAACAACTCCAAGATGATCAAGATCTGCTCGCAGACAGATGGACTGAGGTCCTGGCGGCCGAGGAATGCATACTCGAGCCCCCCCATCAGGGGATACCAAATGCACAAATCGCTAGAAGAAGAGGCCGAAGAGCCTGAACTTCCAGCACAAAATGAGGCTGACCGGCCACCTCGTGGCCGGGATAAAATGGCATATCAGAGCGAATACCAGCCCGCACCTTCATGCCAGTTTGCTACAACCCAGAGCAATACGCAGGACCTGCAAGATATATTGGAAAACAACGTAGGACAACCGAGATCGATCTACGGATCACGAGGGCGTGCCACATCACATGACGATGATCGTGATTCCAGATACACTAATAATAAGTCCGGCCGGGCAGAACATAACCGACTAGACTTAGTCGGACTACGTCACGACATAGCCCGGCACAGAGAGGCCGCACACCCCCTCTGCTTCACGGATGAAGTAATGGAACATGAATTCCCAGAAGGGTTTAAACCTGTCAACATCGAGTCATATGATGGCACAACAGACCCCGCGGTGTGGATCAAAGATTTCCTTCTCCAATTCACATGGCTCGTGGTGATGACCTACATGCCATCAAGTATCTCCCACTCAAGCTTAAAGGGCCAGCCAGACATTGGCTGAATAGCCTGCCAGCAAACTCCATTGGCAGTTGGGAAAATCTTGAGGACGCATTCCTCGATAACTTCCAGGGCACCTACGTGCGACCACCAGATGCTCATGACTTAAGTCACATTACCCAACAGCCCGGAGAGTCGGCCAAGAAATTCTGGACTCGGTTCCTAACTAAAAAGAACCAAATTGTCGATTGTCCGATCGCCGAGGCCCTGGCGGCCTTTAAGCATAATATCCGCGACGAGTGGCTTGCCTGACACCTCAGCCAAGAAAAGCCGAAGTCCATGGTGGTCCTCACGACACTAATGACCCGCTTTTGCGCAGGCGAGGATAGCTGGCTAGCTCGCAATAACACCGCGCTAGGAAACTCTGGCACTTCAGATATCCACAACAGTAACGGAAAGCCACGGCGCAATAGACATAAGCGTCGGAACAATGGCGACAATGCCGAAGATACGGCAGTCAATGCCGGATTCAGCAACTCCAAATCCGGTCAGCGGAAGAAGCCAATTAAGAGAAACAATCCGAGATCGTCCAGTCTGGACCGCATACTCGACCGCTCGTGCCAGATTCACGGCACCCCCGATAAACCAGCCAATCCCACTAACAAAGATTGCTGGGTTTTCAAACAGGCCGACAAGATAAATACCGAGAACAAGGACAAGGGGCTGCACATCGATGATGACGAGGAGCCCCGGCGTCCGAACACTAGGGGACAGAAGAAATCCCCCCAGGTGAAAACGGTAAACATGATCTACGCCACTCACATCCCCAAACGGGAGCGAAAGCGTGCACTTAGGGACGTCTATGCGATGGAGCCCGTCGCCCCAAAGTTCAACCCATGGTCATCCTGCCCGATCACATTTTATCATAGGGACCATCCCACCAGCATCCGTCATGGCGGCTCAGTCGCATTGGCCCTTGACCCAATCATCGACGGATTCCATCTCACGCGAGTCCTCATGGACGGTGGTAGTAGCTTGAACCTGCTGTATCAGGACACGGTGCGCAAAATGAGCATAGATCCCTCACGGATCAAGCCAACCAAAACCACCTTTAAAGGTGTAATTCCAAGGGTAGAGGCCCGCTGTACGGGCTCAATAACACTGGAAGTGGTCTTTGGATCTCTGGATAATTTCCGAAGCGAGGAGTTAATCTTTGACATCGTCCCTTTTCGTAGTAGCTACCATGCACTACTGGGACGAACTGCGTTCGCTCGATTCAATGCGGTACCACACTATGCATACCTCAAGCTCAACATGCCAGGACCTCGCGGGATTATACCAGTCAACAGAAACACAAACCGCTCCCTCCGTATGGAAGAGCATACTACAGCCCTGGCGGCCGAAGTGCAAAGCAACATTCTTCGACAGACAGCCTATTCGGCAACAACAACCCCGAGCACCATCAAACGAGTCCGGAGCACCCCACAGCAGGATGGTCAGGCGCGCCAAGAGCTCGATTAGCAATTCGGCCTCCACAATAGCCCCACTAAGGAGGCATTTGTGCCACGCGTACACAACTACACACTCAAAATACCATGGGCATATGCAGAGGCAAGTCAATGATGCAGCTCACAGTGCAGTTCAGCCCCCACAAGGCCCACACATCCTTCAACTTCCTTTCTTTTTAGGACCCCACTTTCGGGAAGCCCCTTCAGAGAACCGGACTATCGGACTCATCACTGAGGGGAACACCAGGGAGGCAAGAGGCTTTGCACACAATGGAATACCCAGGTGGTCTCTTTCAATGATCGTTATACCTATTTTTACATACCCGCATGCAGCCTGCCCTTGGATAGGACATGTCAAATAGTCCTATTTTTTCTGCTTAAGGCATTAATTGTACACATACGCCTTACCGTATTATCCAAATAACAATGGGAAATAGTATACATCATCAGCTTCTTATTACTATCTTCATATTTTCCCTTGAATATTTATTCAATGCTGGATCCGAACACTTTGGTACGATCCGTGCTCCAGGGGCTTTCTACTGAGCCCCATAATACGGCAATAAAAGTCCGAACACTTTCGACAGTGCGGCACACCGAACTTATAGCATTATATGCATCAGCCCTGAATCATGTCTTGGGTCAATAGTTGGGTTAGCCCGACTCCCTTGTTTTGGTACCTTACATTCCGTTATATCGGCTAAGGTAGCGCAGGGAGAACTACTGCGATTCTGTCCCGGTTTTTCCGGACGAGCACCTCAGTAGAGAAAGCCGAAAACTGACCGTCATGATGCGGTGAGAGTTGGTCTTTGTTCGCGAGGTACTAAATCCTTAAAGATTTTTTCCGCTTAAGGCGAGGAATCGGCCTTGCCCGATTTAGGCGTGTATAGCGCCCCAGTTCGGCCTTCCGAATACTAGGGGCTTCGCCGAAATTTAAAATTATAGACTTCTATGGCCCAGTGAGAGTTATAAAGCCAAATAGTCCGATTGCCTTGTTCACTGCGCTAAACACCTCCTTAAAGAACCAACAATTTGGATAAAGAGTGTTTGGGTTTTCCACAAACACCCCAGTACTAGCTACAAGGGGGCAGAAGCCGACAACTGGCCTACTTTCAGATTTTGATAAACGGCCGCACAGAAGGTAATATTTTAAATCAAACAAAGCGTTATATAGCGCAAACAAACTCGTTCTCATATCACAAAGACGACATGAGTACATTCACTCAAAGATTATGTTCCTGGCACATTCATTTTCCACAAGACGAGCGCCTTTCATAACGCCATCATAATATTTTTCGGGGTAGCGATGCTCCTTACCCTTCGGGGGTCCATCCTTCACGAGCTTCTCAGCATCTAGTTTGGCCCAATGCATCTTCGCGCGGGCAAAGGCCCGTCGGGCACCCTCAATATAGACGGATTGCTTGATAACTTCTAGCCGTGGACAGGCATGCACCATCCGCTTTACCAGGCCAAAGTTGCTGCCGGGCAGGGGCTCGCCAGGCCACATCCGGACTATGAGGTCCTTCATGGCCAGTTCAGCCGCATTGTGGAGTTCGACCAATTGCTTCAGTTGGTCACTTAGAGGCATCGGGTGTTTGGCTCCAGTGTATTGGGACCAGAACAGCTTCTCCGTTGAGCTCCCCTCTTCAGCATGATAGAACTCCGCGGCATCCGAAATGCTGCATGGCAGATCCGCGAATGCCCCTGGAGGGCTCTGAATTCGTGTAAGTAAAAGAAATGACTCCTCCACATGCTTGCTCTGCATAAAGAATGCCTTACCCTCTGCTATCTTCTTGGCCACCTGGATTTCCTGGAGGGCCTTTTGGGCTTCGTCCTTGGCGTCTGTTGTGCTCTGGAGGGCCTTCGCAAGCTCGGACTCCTGCGTCTTGAAGTCCTGCTCCAAGGACTCGAACTTCTTTCCGAGCTCATGGAGCTCTTGTTGTACCTCTCCCACCCGAGCATCTTGCTACTTGCGCTCGGTGCGCTCCGTAGCGGACTTGGCTTCGGCCGCGGACAACGCTTTCTTCACGGCCGCCACTTCGGTCGCGCTCCCTATTAAAAATCATGATGCTTGTTGTTAGCATTATCAATGTTTCTCCTCTATAAGACACACGGACGGGCTTTCACTTACCTTTGTTCTCCTCGAGCTGCCTCTTCACGAGGTCGAGCTCTTCTTCGGCCTGCCCCAGGTCGCGCTTGAGTCCGGCAACCTCAGCTGTGCGTGCAGTGGAGGTCAGCAGCAATGCCTGCTTGTTAACATAGAAAAGTACTATTAACTTCCTGTGGTTTTTTAGTTGACCCTCTGTTTGGCTTTTCCTTCCGAACACCAACCAGAGTATCAGGATCTACTATCTATCGGGTGGTATTTCCTCACACTTTTTCATTACTTACCTCTAAGCCTGTTAGTAGGCTGGTGCAGGCTTTGGTCAATCTGCTCTTGGCGAACCGAACCATCTCAATCACCATACTCATAAGAGTACGGTGGTCATCGCCGATGGAAGCGCCTCGAAGGACTTCCAATAAATTATCCAATGCCTCAGGCTGGGCGGATGTCATCAGCACGTCCGGCTCGCTCTCCTTCGCGAGGGGCTGCCTACTAGAATTCGAAACATTTGGAGGCTCCGGCACAGTAACCGGCTGGGAGCCAGACTTTCTGTGGCTCCCATCAGCATAATCCATGGGGGTCTTTCCCCCCATGTGCCCGGCGTCGGGCATTTTGCCTTGGGATGTCTCTGGAACCGTCGCCTCCTGCTCTGGTATCCTTCAGGACAGCACCTCGGTGTCATCCGCAGGTCGTGGGGAGGTGGCCGTCGGGAGTGAATTCATCTCCGACTCGCCCAGAGACTCCTCCAAAGAGGACACCCCGAGATTGGACCCGGCCGGACTGCATATACGTGTTCAGCGTCATTACAAACCATGATGTCAAAGTCGCATGAAAAAGTATTACAGAATGTGGATACTTACGACCTCGCTCGGGGCTTGCCCCTGGGCAGCCACTCCTTGTCGCTGTAAGCGGCGGTAGTGGACTGATCTGGAAGGGACGCCTTTCCCTTCTTCGGTGTCCCGGCCTCCCCCGATGGGGTGGCCTTCCTTTTCTTCTCCTCCCCAGTGCGGGGAGGGGGCATTTCCTCATGCTTCCCCCCGTCTCCGTGGGGGGAGTCCTCCTCGTCGACCTCGGATGGCGAGTCTATCACGGCCCTGCGCCGGAGACCTTTTCTGGTCCCTGCGGCCGCCTTCTTGGACCCTTCGGCCCCCTCGGTTGGGGCTGCCTTCCTCTTTCTCCCCTCCCCTTCGTGGGAGGAGTGCGCCTCGTCATCTTCTGGCGAGGCGTCTGGTGCGGCCTCGCGCCGAAGACCCTTCCGGGTCCCCGTGGCCTTCTTTTCGGCCTTTTTCCCCGACACCTTGTATGGCGCCGGAACCAGCATCTCCGTTAGGAGTGCGTCTACGGGATCCTCAGGCAGCAGAGCTGGGCAGTCAATCCACTCCGCCGTCTCCACCCAATCCTGTTTGGTCAGCATGGTGACTTGAAAATCCTCCCACGAATATACTGGGAAAGGGACATCTTGTGATAATCAGAGGACTTACCGGATTGGCGAGGCGCGTTGCGCTGAGCCCACGGTCCTCGGAAAGGGGAGGAGGAACTTCGCCGGTCTTGAACAACACCTTCCAGATTTCTTTATGCGTCATGTTGAAGAGTTCCAGCAGCATCTGGTGTTCGGCCGGATCGAACTCCCACATATCAAATGCCCGTCTTTGACAAGGGAGAATCCGGCAGACGAGCATAACCTGGACCATGTTGACAAGCTTGATCTTCTTGTCCCTCATACTCTTGATACAGGTCTCGAGTCCGGTCAGCTCTGTGGGTTTGCCCCAGGCCAGGCCCTTCTTCTCCCAAGAAGTGAGCTGCATGGGGATTCCGGGTCTGAATTTGGGGGCCGCCACCCAGTTGGTGACGCGCGGCTCGGTGATATAGAACCACCCTGATTGCCACCCTTTCACGGTCTCCATGAAGGAGCCATCGAGCCATGTAACATTGGGCATTCTGCCCACCATGGCACCTCCGCACTCCACCTGATGGCCGCTCACGATCTTCGGCTCCACGCAGAAGATTTGCAGCCATAGGCCAAAGTGGGGCTTGATGCAGAGGAAGGCCTCGCACACGACGATGAACGCCGAGATGTTTAGGATGAAATTCGGGGCTAGATCGTGAAAATCTAGCCCGTAGTAATACATGAGCCCGCGCACAAATGGGTGTAGTGGAAATCCTAGTCCGCGGACGAAATGAGGGAGAAATACTACTCTCTCCCGAGACTTTGGGGTGGGGGTGATCTGTCCCTCTGCCAGAAGCCTGTGCGCGATGCTCTCAGCCAGGTATCCCGCCGCCCGGAGCTTGGTAATGTCCTCCTCTGTGACGGAGGAGGCCATCCACTTGCCTCCCGCTCCGGATATGCTGCGGTCCTACGGAGAAGGTGAGAACTTGGGCGTTGGGGCTCAAGAGTGCGAGAACGGATGAGCAGAGGAGGAAGAAGGCGTGGGTGAAAACGGGAGATCCTTGTCCCTTTATAAAGGCGATGCAGAATGTGCACCTCCCCACTTGCCTCTCGAAATCACTTATTTTCCAAGCGCCTCGATTGATGGCACTGGTTGGGTTACCCATACCCGTATTGATGGAGATCCCGTGATAAGGGGACACGATCTCTGCTTTGACAAGACCTGCCAAAGAAACCGCCTCACGATGTGTGCGGTGGCTGGTTGTAAGCATTGTTTGAATAAGAGTCGGGCAGTGGCGTGATGTCACGCTACGAAGAGCTGTCAGCAGATTAGATTCGTGGATTATTGTTCTCTCTACGGTGGTATGTGAAGTTTGTCTTGCAGAGTCGGACATGGTCCTTGTGTTCAGAAGTTATCTTAGAGTATTCGGAGATGGAACCCGCCTCGCAATGCCGAAGACAATCTACGCGCCGGACTCATCGTCATTGAAGCCTGGTTCAGGGGCTACTGAGGGAGTCCTGGATAAGGGGGTATCCGGACAGCCGGACTATATACTTTTTCCGGACTGTTGGACTATGAAGATACAAGATTGAAGACTTCGTCCCGTGTCCGGATGGGACTCTCCTTGGCGTGGAAGTTAAGCTTGGCGGTTCGGATGTAGATCTCCTTCTCTATAACCAACTCTGTGTAACCCTAGCCCCCTTCGATGTCTATATAAACCGGAGGGTTTACTCCGTAGAACAACAATCATACCATAGGCTAGCCTCTAGGGTTTAGCCTCTTCGATCTCGTGGTAGATCAACTCTTGTAATACTCATATCACCAAGATCAATCAAGCAGGAAGTAGGGTAATACCTCCATCGAGAGGGCCCGAACCTGGGTAAACATCGTGTCCCCAGTCTCCTGTTACCATTAGCCTTAGACGCACAATTCAGGACGCCCTACCCGAGATCCGCCGGTTTTGACACCGACAGCACCCCCCATCCTCGTGGGCCCCTCGTGGCTCCCCTGACCGACTTCTTTCGCCTATATATGTCCATATACCCTAAAAACATCGAGGAACAGAATAGATCAGGAGTTCCACCGCCGCAAGCCTCTGTAGCCACCAAAAACCAATCGGGGCCCTATTTCAACACCCTGCCGGAGGGGGGATCCCTCACCAGTGGCCATCTTCATCATCCCGGCGCTCTCCATGACGAGGAGGGAGTAGTTCACCCTCAGGGCTGAGGGTATGTACCAGTAGCTATGTGTTTGATCTCTCTCTCTCTCTCTCATGTTCTTGACTTGACATGATCTTGATGTATCGCGAGCTTTGCTATTATAGTTGGATCTTATGATGTTTCTCCCCCTCTACTCTCTTGTAATGGATTAAGTTTTCCCTTTGAAGTTATCTTATCGGATTGAGTCTTCAAGGATTTGAGAACACTTGATGTATGTCTTGCAGTGCTTATCTGTGGTGACAATGGGATATTCACGTGATTCACTTGATGTATGTCTTGCCGTGCTTATCTGTGGTGACAATGGGATATTCACATGATTCACTTGATGTATGTTTTGGTGATCAACTTGCGGGTTCAGTGACCTTGTGAACTTATGCATAGGGGTTGGCACACGTTTTCGTCTTGACTCTCCGGTAGAAACTTTGGGGCACTCTTTGAAGTACTTTGTGTTGGTTGAATAGATGAATATGATATTGTGTGATGCATATCGTATAATCATGCCCACGGATACTTGAGGTGGCAATGGAGTATCTAGGTGACATTAGGTTTTTGGTTGATTTGTGTCTTAAGGTGTTATTCTAGTATGAACTCTATGATAGATTGAGCGGAAAGAATAGCTTCATGTTATTTTACTATGAACTCTTGAATAGATAGAACAGAAATGATAACTTTGAGGTGGTTTCGTACCCTACCATAATCTCTTCGTTTATTCTCCGCTATTAGTGGCTTTGGAGTGACTCTTTGTTGCATGTTGAGGGATTGTTATATGATCTATCTATGTTATTATTGTTGAGAGAACTTGCCCTAGTGAAATTATGAACCCTAGGCCTTGTTTCCTAGCATTGCAATACCATTTGTGCTCACTTTAATCATTAGTTACCTTGATGTTTTTATAATTTTAGATTACAAAAACCTATATCTACCATCCATATTGCACTTGTATCACCATCTCTTCGCCGAACTAGTGCACCTATAAAATTTTACCATTGTATTGGGTGTGTTGGGGACACAAGAGATTCTTTGTTATTTGGTTGCAGGGTTGTTTGAGAGAGACCATCTTCATCCTACGCCTCCCACGGATTGATAAACCTTAGGTCATCCACTTGAGGGAAATTTGCTACTGTCCTACAAACCTCTGCACTTGGAGGCCCAACAATATCTACAAGAAGAAGGTTGCGTAGTAGACATCAAGCTCTTTTCTGGCGCCGTTGCCAGGGAGGTGAGTGCTTGAAGGTATATCTTTAGATCTTGCAATCGAATCTTTTTGTTTCTTGTTTTATCACTTGTTTAGTCTATAAAAGAAAACTACACACAAAAAGTGAAATTGAGTTTGTCTCATACGCATCATCTGTTTAATATCTTTCGTGAGAGTGATGGTAAGGAAAATTGTGCTCAAGTGCTAGAAGAAAAAATCTATAAATTGTTTGGCACTAAATCTTTGAATGATGAGAATGATTGCAATGTTATTAGTATGAATTCTTTGAATACCCATGATCCTAATGATATGCAAAGCCACAAGCTTGGGGATGCTATGTTTGATGAATATGATATTTTTTGTCCCCCAAGTTTTGATGAGAATATTTATTATGATGAAAGCATGCCTCCTATTTATGATGATTATATTGATGAAAGTGGATTTGGAGAGGTCATGACTTTATTTAGTGATGAATCCACTATTTCGGAAGAGGTTCCAATTGATTATGAGAATAAAGTTGCTATCTATGATGATTATTGTGATGACTTGTATGCTATTTAGAATAATTATAACCATGAAACTTGTCATCATGATTTTAGTTTTCAATTGGATTATGCCTCACATGATATTTATTTTGCTAACTTTGCTCCCACTACTATTGATGAGAATAAATTTCCTTGTGTGGAGAGTAGTAAAATTTCTATGCAAGTAGATCATGAAAAGAATGCATTAGGTGCTGGTTATATTGTTGAATGCATTCATGACGATACTGAAAATTATTATGAGAGAGGAACATATGCTTGTAGGAATTGCAATAATATCAAGTTTCCTCTCTATGTGTTGAAAATCTTGAAGCTATGCTTGTTTTGCCTTCCTATGCTAGTTGATTATTGTTCCCATAAGTTGTTTGCTCACAA
This sequence comes from Triticum aestivum, assembly GCF_018294505.1. Lineage (NCBI taxonomy): Eukaryota > Viridiplantae > Streptophyta > Magnoliopsida > Poales > Poaceae > Triticum > Triticum aestivum. Next base: position 646,212,947 of record NC_057798.1, on the reverse strand, counting down.
AATACCTATGCATAGGAAGTGTGTTAGCTTAAATGTTCTAGTCATATGCTTCATGTTGCTCCCGTTATGTTTCAATTCTTATCTTTTATGTGAGCATCATTGAAATCATCATGCCTAGCTAGGGGCATTAAACGTTAGCGCTTGTTGGGAGGCAACCTAATTTTATTTTTGTTCTTTAATTTTGCTCCTGTTTAGTAATAAATAATTCATCTAGCCTCTGTTTAGATGTGGTTTTATGTTTTAATTAGTGTTTCTGCCAAGTAGAACCTTTGGGAAGACTTGGGTGAAGTCTTTGTGATCTTCCTGTAAAAAACAGAAACATTAGTGCTCACGAGATTAGCTGTCATGTTTTACTGGAGAGTGATTTTAAGTTGATTCTTTTTGCAGAAGATTAATAGACAAATTTCTCAGGTCCACCAATTTATTTCAGAATTGTTGGGGTTTCATAAGTATATGTTTTATACAGATTACTACAGACTGTTCTGTTTTTGACAGATTCTGTTTTCTATGTGTTGTTTGCTTATTTTGATGAATCTATGAGTAGTATCAGAGGGTATGAACCATAGAGAAGTTGGAATACAGTATATATTACACCAATATGAATAAATAATGAGTTCACAACATTACCAAAAGTGGTGATTTATTTTCTTATACTAACGGAGCTTACGAGTTTTGTGTTGTGAAGTTTTCAAGTTTTGGGTGAAGTTTTGACGGACTATGGAATAAGGAGAGGCAAGAGCCTAAGCTTGGGGATGCCCAAGGCACCCCAAGGTAATATTTTAGGACAACCAAGAGCCGAAGATTGCGGATGCCCCAGATGGCATCCCCTCTTTCGTCTTCGTTCATCGGTAACTTTACTTGGAGCTATATTTTTATTCACCACATGATATGTGTTTTGCTTGGAGTGTCATTTACTTTTGTTGGTATTTGCTTGCTGTTATTTATAATAATGTTTTGCATCTATATTTTCAATAAAAATGTCAAGGATAGCCTTTACCATGCTTATTTTGCAAGTATACATGTTGCTGTTTCAAAACAGAAAGTTTACCGTTGTTCCAAAAATTCCCTAGAAAAGTCAGAGAATGATATAATGTTGAAACCTTTTGCATATTGAGCTCTGATAAATCTTCTACAGTTTAGTATTTTTCTCATAATTTTGGAGTTAGGGAAGTATGATGAATCTTGCATTCTTTACAGACTATACTGTTTTGGCAGATTGCTGTTATGTTCGCATTGTTTGCATATGCTTGCTTGTTTAATGATTCTATTTGAGGATAAGAGTATTAAATATGCAGAGACATTTAGTATGAAATGTTGAATAATAATGTTAGCAATTTGTTACAGTAGAAAATGATAAGGTTTTTGCATTGGTTTATACTAACTTATATCACGAGTTCTTGTTGAGTTTGGTGTGAATGAACTTTTCGAGATTTAGGAAACCGTGATATAAAAGGAATTAAGGAGACACAAAAGCTCAAGCTTGGGGATACCCAAGGCACCCCAAGATAATATTTCAAGAAGTCTCAAGCATCTAAGCTTGGGGATGCCCCGGTAGGCATCCCACCTTTCTTCTTCAACAATTATCGGTTAGTCTCGGTTGAACCTAAGTTTTTGCTTCTTCACATGATGTGTGCTATCCTTGAAATGTCATTTTGTTTATTTTTGCTTGCTGTTTGAATAAAATACCAAGATCTGAAATACTTAAATGTTAGAGAGTCTTCACGTAGTTGCATAATTATTTAACTAATCATTGATCTTCACTTATATCTTTTTCGGGTAGTTTGTCATTTACTCGTGTGCTTCACTTATATCCTATGGGTAAATGGTTGAATGAGTTGAATATCATAAATATGAAATTATATATGTTTCATATGCTTACCCATGGGGAGTAATGACTTCACATATAAGAAGTAGAGGTTGTAAATTTATTAAAGGTTAGCAAACATTGTATTGGTCATTTGAACAATTCATGAAAGAATACTGAAGGAAGAGAGATTTCACATATAATTATACTATCATGGACGTCTTTTGTAATTGTGAACACTCATTAAAATATGACATGCTAAAAAGTTGACGTTGGACAAGGAAGACAACGTAATGGGTTATGTTTTCCTATATCTGAAAAGTTATATTGTCTTGGATCATCCAACATGTTGAGCTTGCATTTCCCTCTCATGCTAGCCAAATTCTTTTCACTAAGTAGAGATACTACTTGTGTTTCTGAATATCCCTTAAACTAGTTTTGCCATGAGAGTCCACCATACATACCTATGGATTGAGTAAGATCCTTCAAGTAAGTTGTCATCGGTGCATGCAATAAAAATTGCTCTCTAAATATGTATGATCTATTAGTGCGAAGAAAATAAGCTTTATACGAACTTGTGATAGGGAAGAAATAAAAGCGACGGACTGCATAATAAAGGTCTTTATCACAAGTGGCAATATAAAGTGACGTTCTTTTACATTAAGATTTTGTGCATCCAATCATAAAAGCGCATGACAACCTCTACTTCCCATTGTGAAGGGCCTATCTTTTACTTTTATCTTCTACCCTTATACAAGAGTCATGGTGATCAACACCTTTCCTTTTTACATTTTTTTCCTCTGGCAAGCACTTTGTGTTGGGGTGATCCGGATATATATATCCACTTGGATGTAGGCATTCATAAATTATTATTGTTGACAATACCCTTGAGGTAAAAGGTTGGGAGGCGAAACTATAAGCCCCAATCTTTCTCTGTGTTTGATTAAAACTTTGAACCCATAAATATCACGTGAGTGTTAGCAATTGTGAAAGAATAAATGATAGTTGAGTATGTGGAGTTTGCTAAATCAAATCTATGACATAGACCCTTCCCGAAAATAAGATGAATTGCAATTGTTTGATGACTGAGAATGAAGTTTGCTAGTTTTCAAGAAAGTTTATGGTCTATGCTTTAACATGTGAATAGCTTGTTACTTGATCATGAGAAGTTTTATGAGATGAGCTACTGTTATGATATATAATGATGCTAGAAAAGGTAACTGGAATTATCATTTATCAAACTTGTGCACCTGCTAGCAATCACACTTCGTAAATTCTTTCTTTTATCATTTACCTACTCGAGGACGAGCAGGAATTAAGCTTGGGGATGCTGATACGTCTCCAACATATCTATAACTTATGAAGTATTCATGCTATTATATTATCTGTTTTAGATGTTTAATGGGCTTTATTATACACTTTTATATTATTTTTGGGACTAACCTATTAACCGGAAGCCCAACCCATATTGTTGTTTTTTGCCTATTTCAGTGTTTCACAGAAAAGGAATATCAAACAGAGTCGAAATGGAATGAAACCTTCGGGAGAGTTATTTTTGGAACGGAAGCAATCCAGGAGACTTGGAGTAGCCGTCAGGGAAGCTTCGAGGTGGCCACGAGGCAGGGAGGCGCGCCCTACCCCCTGGGCGCGTCCCCACCCTCGTGGGCCCCTCATGGCTCCCCTGACCGACTTCTTTCGCCTATATATGTCCATATACCCTATTGACATCGAGGAACAGAATATATCAGGAGTTCCGCCGCCGCAAGCCTCTGTAGCCATCAAAAACTAATTGGGACCATGTTCCGGCACCCTGCCGGAGGAGGGATCCCTCACCACTGGCCTTCTTCATCATCCCGGTGCTCTCCATGATGAGGAGGGAGTAGTTCACCGACGGGGCTGAGGGTATGTACCAGTAGCTATGTGTTTGATCTCTCTCTCTCGTGTTCTTGACTTGACACGATCTTGATGTATCGCAAGATTTGCTATTATAGTTGGATCTTATGTTGTTCCTTCCCCTCTACTCTCTTGTAATGGATTGAGTTTTCCCTTTGAAGTTATCTTATCGGATTGAGTCTTCAAGGATTTGAGAACACTTGATGTATGTCTTACCGTGCTTATCTGTGGTGACAATGGGATATTCATGTGATTCACTTGATGTATGTTTTGGTGATCAACTTGCGGGTTCAGTGACCTTGTGAATTTATGCATAGGGGTTGGCACACTTTTTTGTCTTGACTCTCCGGTAGAAACTTTGGGGCACTCTTTTAAGTACTTTGTGTTGGTTGAATAGATGAATCTGAGATTGTGTGATGCATATCGTATAATCATGCCCATGGATACTTGAGGTGACAATGGAGTATCTAGGTGACATTAGGGTTTTGGTTGATTTGTGTCTTAAGGTGTTATTCTAGTATGAACTCTATGATAGATTGAACGGAAAGAATAGCTTCATGTTATTTTACTACGGACTCTTGAATAGATAGATTAGAAAGGATAGCTTTGAGGTGGTTTCATACCCTACCATAATCTCTTCGTTTGTTCTCCGCTATTAGTGACTTTGGAGTGACTCTTTGTTGCATGTTGAGGGATAGTTATACGATCTAATTATGTTATTTTTGTTGAGAGAACTTGCACTAGTGAAAGTATGAACCCTAGGCCTTGTTTCCTAGCATTGCAATACCATTTGTGCTCACTTTTATCATTAGTTACCTTGCTGTTTTTATAATTTCAGATTACAAAAACCTATATCTACCATCCATATTGCACTTGTATCACCATCTCTTCACTGAACTAGTGCACCTATACAATTTACCATTGTATTGGGTGTGTTGGGGACACAAGAGACTCTTTGTTATTTTGTTGCAGGGTTGTTTGAGAGAGACCATCTTCATCCTACGCCTCCCACGGATTGATAAACCTTAGGTCATCCACTTGAGGGAAATTTGCTACTGTCCTACAAACCTCTGCACTTGGAGGCCCAACAATGTCTACAAGGAGAAGGTTGTGTAGTAGACATCACTTACGGGTAGAACTTGCGGAGATGCTCAATATTCCATGAGTTTTGCAATTGAATACATGCCATCTCCGGTCTCCAGACGGACTGCGCCAGGTCCGCGCCTTCCCACTTCGTCGACTACTTGTTCGTACCCTTGGTGGTTGAACGCACCTAAGGACAAGGTTGCCTTCCTCAAAACACCGGGCATGAACCCTGCAGCTGTGATGGCGACGCAGGGCTTGCTGGTAGCGTGCAGCACGCGTAGCAGCCCAGAGATGGTTCTCCTTGAGAAGCACACAGTCGTCACACCGGTGTTGTTCTTGCGCTACTTTATCGTAGGCAAGTACCCGAGGTGCCCGTAAATGAGTTCCGTGGGGATAACTGCTTCTGCCCCATAGACTAGCGAGGAAGGAGTCTGCGCGGTAGCTTGATTTGGTGTCGTTTTCAGGGACCAAAGAACCACCGGCACCTCATCAATCCATCGCCTGCTGCACTTCTACAGCTTATCAAATGTTCTTGTCTTGAGTCCCTGCAACACTTCAGTGTCCGCCCTCTTAGCTTGTCCATTGCTTCTGGGATGTGCAACAGAGGCAAATGAGATCTTTCTTCCGAGGGCACGAACATATTGCATGAAGGCACGGCTCGTGAATTGGGGGCCATTGTCGATGATGATCCAGGCGGGGACCTTGAAGCGGCACACCTAATCTTTCAAGAACTTGATAGCTGACTGAGTAGTCACCTTTCTCAAAGCAGCTACTTCCGGACTTTGTGACTAGCTCGACCGCATCTTGGAGGGCTGGGAGCCAATAGAATCCTTACTGGAATGCTTTCTCAACTAAAGCCCTTGATCCAATGTGGGAGCCGCACATGCCTTTGTGTATTTCTACTAGCAGTTCCTTTCCTTCTTCCCAGCAAATGCACTTCAATTTCACACCATTGGGCCTTCTTCTCTATAGTGTGTCATCGACAAACTGATACATACTAGCCCTCTGGGCTACTCTTTTCGCTTCTTCTTGCTCTTCGGGAAGTTCTCAAGTTTGGAGAAAATGGACTATGTGCCTTGCCCAAGTTAGAGCCTAGGGCTCGGCAATGAGGACTAGCAGCACCTACTCATTTGTGGGAGCGCATCCCTCGACTGCGGGGACCAGTGGTCCAGCAGGAGGGTGCAGCCCAAAAATCGAAGGGGAGTTGTTTCCGGAGGGGTCCCTGCTAGGAGCCCCGAGAGGCTCTATCGGGAGTGGTTTACCGGAGTCCAATTCCCTCCTTTTTCGGGCCATTATTGTCGGGCATACGGAGGGCTAAGTAAGATGGTGAATGATACGTCTCCAACGTATCTATAATTTTTGATTGTTCCATGCTATTATATTACCTGTTTTGGATGTTTATGGGCTTTACTTTACACTTTTATATCATTTTTGGGACTAACCTACTAACCAGAGGCCCAGCCCGTATTGCTGTTTTTTTGCCTATTTTAGTATATCGAAGAAAAGGAATATCAAACGGAGTCCAAACGGAATGAAACCTTCGGGAGTGTGATTTTTGGAACGAACGTGATCCGGAGGACTTGGAGTGCAAGTCAAGAAGCTCCCGAGGCAGACACGAGGGTGGAGGGCGCCCCCCCCTATAGGGCGCGCCCCCTGTCTTGTGGGCCCCACGGGCACCCACCAACGTACTTCTTCCTCCTATATATACCCATATACCCCAAAACCATCAGGGGAGCCACCGAAGAAATATTTCCGCCATCGTAACCTCCTGTATCTGCAAGATCCCATCTTGGAGCCATCGCCGATGTTCTGCCGGAGGGGGAATCCACCACAGAGGGCTTCTACATCAACACCATAGCCCTTCCGAAGAGTTGTGAGTAATTTACCACAGACTTTCGGGTCCATAGTTATTAGCTAGATGGCTTCTTCTCTCTTTTTGGATCTCAATACCATGTTCTCCCCCTCTCTTATGGAGATCTATTCGATGTAACTCTTTTTGCGGTGTGTTTGTCGAGATCCGATGAATTGTGGGTTTATGATCAAGTTTATCTATGAGAGATATTTGAATCTGTTCTGAATTCTTTTATGTATGATTGAGTTATCTTTGCAAGTCTCTTCGACTTATCAGTTTGGTTTGGCCTACTAGATTGATCTTTCTTGCCATGGGAGAAGTGCTTAGCTTTGGGTTCAATCTTGCGGTGTCCTTTCCCAGTGACAGTAGGGGCAGAAAGGCACGTATTGTATTGTTGTCATCAAGAATAACAAGATGGGGTTTATATCATATTGCATGAGTTTATCCCTCTACATCATGTCATCTTTCTTAATGCGTTACTCTGTTCTTGTGAACTTAATACTCTAGATGCATGCTGGATAGCGGTCGATGTGTGGAGTAATACTAGTAGATGCAGGTAGGAGTCGGTCTACTTGTCACAGACGTGATGCCTATATACATGATCATGCCTAGATAATATCATAATTATTCGCTTTTCTATCAATTTCTCGACAGTAATTTGTTCACCCACCATAATACTTATGCTATCTTGAGAGAAGCCTCTAGTGAAACCTATGGCCCCCGAGTCTATCTTTTATCATATACGCTTTCAATCTACTTTTATTTGCATCTTTAATTTTCCAATCTATATCATAAAATACCAAAAATATATTTATCTTATCATATTATCTCTATCAGATCTCACTTTCGCAAGTGGCCGTGAAGGGATGGACAACCCCTTTATCGCGTTGGTTGCGAGTTCTTCGTTTGTTTGTGTAGGTTTGTGGGACTTGTGATGAGCCTCCTACTGGATTGATACCTTGGTTCTCAAAAACTAAGGGAAATACTTACGCTACTGTGTTGCATCACCCTTTCCTCTTCAAGGAAAACAACCGCAAGCTCAAGACGTAGCAGTGAACAAAAGTTCCTCGTTCCACAGGAAGCTTCTGCGCAATGCACTTTGACAGATGATCAGCAATGTTGTTTTCCGCATGGGGTACGTGCTCCATTTGTAATCCGTCATAGCGCTCCTCCAATCTTCTCACTTCCTCGACGTATGCCTCCATCAATGGACTTTGGTAATCCTTGTTGACTTGTCTCACCATAAGTTGTAAATCTCCTGGAATGATCGGCTTCTTGATTCCCAATTTTGTGGCAATCCTGAGCCCAGCAAGGAGCCCTTCATACTCTGTTGTATTGTTGGTAGCCTCCTCCCGGGGAAAATGCTTCTGGACGACGTACTTCAAGTGCTCTCCAATGGGAGCAATGAGAAGCACGCCAGCCCCAGCACCTTGTAGGGAGAAGGCACCATCAAAATACATGATCCATTCTTGGGGTGATTCCTTGTCGGGGATAACTATTTCCGGCACTTCTTCATCAGGGGTTGGCATCCATTCTGTAATAAACTCTGTCGATGCCCCGCTCTGAATCGTTGATGTGCTTTAAAACCTCAGGCCAAAGCTGGATAACTCAATGCACATTCCACTATTCTGCCGGTAGCCTCTGGGTTTAGGAGTATCCTTTGCAACGGGAAGCGTGTGACAACCGTGATATCATGGGCTTGGAAGTAGTGGCACGGTTTCTTTGAGGCCATGACAAGGCCAAAAATCAATTTTTGCATGCCATCATACCTAGATCTAGCCCCCTCCAACAGGGAGCTGACAAAGTATACTGGGCGCTGCACCACTTTCTTCCTTGCCGCGTCCTTAGGGTTGCCTCCACTGCCATGCTCCTCTTTGTCATGATCCATATATGGCCTTGCCGGGCTGTTCTCTCTCTCTTCCCTGGATGGGACACCTGCTGAGGTTGCTATCTCCTCACTTCCCGCTGTGCCACTAACGCTACGCTATGAAGGAAATATGCCCTAGATGCAATAATGACATTGTTATTTTATATTTCCTTATTCATGATAACTGTTTATTATTCATGCTAGATTTGTATTAACCGGAAACTTGATACATGTGTGAATACATAGACAAAACACCGTGTCCCTAGTATGCCTCTACTTGACTAGCTCGTTAATCAAAATTGGTTATGTTTCCTATCTATAGACAAGTGTTTTCATTTGATGAATGCGATCACATCATTAGGAGAATGATGTGATGGACAAGACCCATCTGTTAGCTTAGCATAATGATCGTTCAGTTTTATTGCTACTGCTTTCTTCATGTCAAATACATATTCCTCTGACTATGAGATTATGCAACTCCCGATACCGGAGGAATGCCTTTTGTGCTATCAAACATCACAACATAACTGGGTGATTATAAAGATGCTCTATAGGTATCTCCGAAGGTACTTGTTGGGTTGCCATAGATCAGGATTAGGATTTGTCACTCCGAGTATCGGAGAGGTATCTCTGGGCCCTCTCGATAGTGCACATCATAGAAGCCTTACAAGCAATGTGACTAACGAGTTAGTTGCGGGATGATGCATTATGGAATGAGTAAAGAGACTTACCGGTAATGAGATTGAACTAGGTATGAAGATATCATGATTGAATCTCGGGCAAGTAACACACCGATGACAAAGGGAATAACATATGTTGAAATAATGGTTTGACCGATAAAGATCTTCATAGAATATGTGGGAGCCAATGTGAGCATCCAGATTCCGCTATTGGTTATTGACTGGAGAGGTGTCTCGGTCATGTGTACATAGTTCTCGAACCCGTAGGGTCCGCACGCTTAACCTTTGATGACGATTTGTATTATATGAGTTATGTGAATTGGTGAGCGAATGTTGTTCGGAGTCCCGGATGAGATCATGGACATGAAGAGAAGTCTCGAAATTGTCGAGAGGTAAAGATTGAGATATTGGAAGGTAGTATTCGGACACCAGAAGTGTTACGAAATGTATTGGGTACATATCACAGTACTGGGGGGGTTACCGGAACCCCCCGGGGGAAGATATGGGCCATGTGGGCCATAGGAGGGAGGCACACCAGCCCATAAAGGGGTGACGCGCCGCCACAGGGAAGGAAGACGAATTGGACTAGGGAAGGCGGAGGCGCCCCCCTTCCCCCCCCCCCTCTCTCTCTCTTTCCCCCTTTCCCCCTCCGGTAAAAGGAAAGGGGGGTGAATCCTACTAGGAGCCCAAGTAGGATTCCTCCTACTTGGACGCACCTAGGGCCGGCCACCTCCCCCTCCCTCCTTTATATATGTGGGGGGAGCCTACGACACACATCAACTGTTCCAGGCCGTGTGCGGCGCCCCCTCCATAGTTTATGCCTTCGGTCATATTCTCACGATGCTAAGGTGAAGCGCTGCGCAGATCACATCACCATCACCGTCACCACACCGTCGTGCTGATGGACCTCGTCTACTTCCTCGACACTCTGCTAGATCAAGAGTTCAAGGGACGTCATCGTGCTGAACGTGTGCAGCACTTGGAGGTGTCGTACATTCGGTACTTGATCGGTCAGAACGAGAAGACGTTCGACTACATGAACCGCGTTAAGCAAACGCTTCCGCTTTCGGTCTATGAGGGTACATGGAAACACTCTCCCCCTCTCGTTGCTATGCATCTCTTAGATAGATCTTGTGTGAGCATAGGAATTTTTTTGAAATTGCATGATACGTTTCCCAACATTGGTATCAGAGCCAGGTCAATGCATAGATGATATGCACGAGTAGAACACAAAGAGTTGTGGGCGGTGATCGTCATACTGCTTACCACCAATGTCTTATTTTAATTCAATGATATTGTTGGATGAAGCGGCCCGGACCAACCTTACATGACCACGTTCATGAGACCGGTTCCACCAACAGGCATGCAACTAGTTTTGCATAAAGGTGGTTGGTGGGTGTCTGATACTCCAACTTTTGTTGAATTGAATTTGACTGTTGCTGGTCCTTGTTGAAGGTTAAAACATCAAACTTGATAAATCACTGTTGTGGTTTTGTGCCGTAGGTAAGAACGGTTCTTGCTAGAAGCCCGTAGCAGCCACGTAAAACTTGCAACAACAAAGTAGAGGACGTCTAACTTGTTTTCGCAGGGCATGTTGTGATGTGATATGGTCAACACATGATGTGATATATGTTGTTGTATGAGATGATCATGTTTTGTAGAAGTTATCGACAACTGGAACGAGCCTTATGGTTGTCGCTTTATTGTATGAAATGCAAACGCCATGTATTTGATTTACTTTATCACTAAGCGGTAGCGACAGCCGTAGAAACAATAATTAGCGAGACAACCACGACGCTATGATGGAGATCCAGGTGTCAAGCTGGTGATGATGGAGATCATAATGTTGCTTTGGAGATGGAGATCAAAAGCACAAGATGATGATGGCCATATCATGTCACATATTTTTATTGCATGTGATGTTTATCTTTATGCATCTTATTTTGCTTAGTACTATAACGCCCCGAGACCGATGCGCCAGATGTCTTCCAATTATTCACCGTTGTTTCCATGTCATTTGCTTGCGTGTTGCATTTTTCCATGTCCTCATGTGCATTTCATCTGCATGTTTTTCAAAACTTGCATCCATCTGGGTTCTCCCGATTCTCTTTGTTGTCCGTTCTGAGCACAAACACACTCGCACGTGCCCATCGCACCTCCCAGATCTCGTTTTGTGAGCCACAAGAAAAAGTTCTCGGAATGGGCCGAGATTTGATGAGTGGTATTTTACATCACCGATAGACCGCCTGTGAAATTTCGTTCAATTTGGAGGTCATTTGATGCTCCAACGGTTAACCGTGTAACCGCGAAACCCCCTTTCTCTTTGCAGCCCAGCACACCTCCATAACAGCCCGCTAGCCCATCTAAACCCCCTCCATGCTCTCTGTCGTTGGATCACGATCGTGTGGGTGAAACCTGCACCTCATTTGGACTCTCCTAGCTCCTTCTACCTATATAAAGGCCTTCCCTCCTCTAATCTCGGGCAAATCCTACCCCTAACCCTAACTTCTTCCTCCTCGCGCCGCCGGACACGTCCACCCCTGTGCCGGACGTGTTCGCCACCGCCCCCGCACTAATCGGCGCCGCCACATGTCCCGCAGCCACCCGCCACCCGCCGCGGGCCGCCCAAGCCCGCGCGAGGCCTACCGGGCCCATCTAGTTGTGTCGCCAGCCTGCGCGAGGCCCCTCTTCGGCGCCGCCTCGCCCTTGCCGCTCGCCATCGCACCAGCGTCGTCCCCATCCACCGCACCAGCGTTGCCGCCCTCCACCGCACCTGCGCCCCGTCGCCACCAACCCCGTCGCCGCATCATCGCGCCGCCTCGCTCCGCACCTCCCACCGCCGAGCATCGCCGCCGCCAGCGCGCGTCCCCGCAATCCCGCGGTCGCCCGCTCCTCTCGCCTCACCGACCGCGCCGCTCGTCCGCCATCGCGCCTCGCCTCTAGATCCAGGCCGCCGCCGCCCGATCCGGCTGGTCCCCGCCACCGGCGCCGTCTCCGGCCACCGCTCCTCCGCCGGAGCGCCACCGCCTCTCTCCAGTCCGATCGGGGAGGAGCCCCGATCCCACCGCTCGCGTTGACCCTCCACGTGGGCGCGCGGCCCAGCCCAGCTCCCCGGCCTGCCCCCTCCGCCGACGTGGGCCGAGCCCACTGGTGAGAGCCCGCTTGTTTTTTTTCCAGCCTGCGATTTCTACCAAGTCCCAGAAAAACTCATGTCATATTGCATTCTTGTGTGGGCCCAAACTTTGTGCATTATGCTTCGTTTTGCATGCATGATATGTCCAAATGTTCATCTCTTGATGGTATACATGCTAGTGTAATTTGCATTCATGTTGCTATTCATCTTGATGTCTTAATCTTCGTTGAAAAACTATCAAGTGATATAAACTGCTGAAAACTGCTGCATGTTAACATCATATAGGTGCCTTGTGAGTGTTATAACTTTGTCTCTGTTGAGCCTATGATGATGATCTTGATATGCAAATGTTCTAATTTTTATGATCTACATGTTCGTGTGCTTTGCATTCATGTTAGGGTGCACCTTGCCATGTTAAACTCTGTTGCAATAGTGCATGTTGCTGTTAACTGCTGAAAACGGTTATAACTTGCCTATTTGTCTTTTTTATATCTTTTTGTGTGATATTCTTTTGAGCATCATGTCTACATATTTTAGGAGCATAATTGTGCCAGCTTTACAGGGGTGCAATCAATGTATTTTGATTTGCCCTGTAGTGAGTGCAACAAGGTCGTAAAGTGGGCTACTCGCTGTTAATGTTCCGTCAATGATGAATCTGTTATATCATGATGCCATGTTTTCTTGATTCTACCGATTAATCCATGCATAATATGGAGATGCTTAGTTGACATGTTTTGTTGCCCATGTCATCATCTATGAGGCCACGTCTTTTTATGCCTCATATATGTCCTGTAGCATATGTTTGCATTGCCATGAACTTGCCTAAATGATGTTTCAGTTTTCTGTTAACTTCATGATGCCAGGTTGTGAGCTTGATATTAGTTGATCCATGCCTCTTTTGGAGATGCTCCAATTACATGTTTTGAATTATATTACAAGTGCTTTTTCCAGATGCCAATTTTGTTAATTTTGGATATCATATGCCTTTGTTCCATGCCTGCAAACATCCTATCATAATATTGTTGTTTTACACTTGTTGAAACTGTTTCAACATTCAATCTTGTCTTGTTGGTTCCTACTAATCCATGACCCATATGTATATGATGCTTTGATGTTATTTGCTTTTTGTTATGTGTAATTTTATGTCATGCCCTTGGTTGCCATGTATAGTTGTTGTAGCCTCTTTGTTTCTTGCCTTCTACATGCCATCATATTAACTCTGCTCATGTATATGTCCCTGTGTTATAGAGTTGCATTTTGCATTGATCATATTTGTTTAATCTTCATGCCTATGAACCTAAACCTTAATAAAATTTGAAGTATGTTATCTGTACTTGAACTGCATGTCAAGTTTGTGCTCATATGATTCCTGTAGCATGTTGTTCTGATGATTGCAAAGTGCCTAGTTGCTGTTTTGGACAGCTTGTCCTTTAATCTTGTTTGGAGTGTATGTGTTGCACAGTTGCTCCATTTTGGGCATGCTCTATATGTAACTTGCTTAGAATTGCATGTAGTTTCATCATGTCTTGTTCAATCCTTGTTTTGAGTGTGTTTGCTTGATGTTTGAATGCATTTTGCATCAATGCCATGTTTAACTTGTTTTGATCATATCTTCTAGGCCGTAGCTCCGAATTGGATGAACCTTATATGTAACTTGACTAGAATTTCGTGTAAATCATCTTGGACCATCTTAAATTTCTGTTTAACAACTTGAACATAAGGTTTATTCAGATCTGGAAAAATTTCGAAATTTGCATATGAGGACTTCCCGGACTTGTTATATGTTGTTTCCGGCCTCATTTAAACTTGCTTTGATGTGTTGTTCCTATATGCATCATCTATTTCCATGAGTAGCATCATGTAGCCTTGTCACGCATCATGCTTGATTGTGCATCATGTCATGTTTATGTGTTGGGTGTTTACCATGTTGTTTGCTTCTTTCTGGTTGTGCTTCTTCTCAATAGTTCATGTTTCATTGCGACCGTGAGGGTTCGTTCGACTACACTTGGTTCGTCTTCGTCCATTCGTCTTCTTCATGGACTCATTCTTCTTCCTAGCAGGATTTCAGGCAAGATGGCCGTTACCCTGGATCTCACTACACTACAACAAAAATACACTTCCGTGATGATATGTGTTTGTCACAGTAGGTTGCGTTTTTTGTCATGCATGTACATCCATGACAAATTTATGACAGAATCAAGATAGTCATACCTGTGCTGTCGTAGAAGTGTTCGATGACATTACCAAAATTATCATCACGGAAGTGTCCACTTCCATGACGATAAATCGCGCGTCACAGAACTGCTTTCGTCAAGGGTGACCGACACGTGGCATCCACCATAACGGAACGCCGTTAAGCTATCGGGTCGGGTTTTGGATCCGATAACCCGTTAACAGCCCCGACCAATGGGGATTTTCCACGTATAAAATCATCATTGGCTGGAGGAAACACGTGTCGGCTCATCGTTGGGACAGATGTCATCCACTCATTGGACAGAAGGCGCCTATGATACGTCGACACGTGGCACGGCCCAACAGAGGCCCATTCCTGTGAAAAGGCCGGCCCGTTTGACTTGGGCAAAAGGTGGCGGGCCGGCCCATGGAAAGCTTGTTAACGGCTTGTTCGCATATAGCCCATTTACAGCCCGCTAACCCAAGGCCCGTTACGCCCTATCCAAATTAGGCCCAGTAGCGTCATCTGGGCCATCCAATATGATTCCAGCCCGTTTTCACTTCTGGCCCATGTATGGCCCATGACGTCTTTCGGCTCATATGAGGCCCTATGTAACTCTTGGCCTATTAACGGCCCGTGGTGAAACTGGCCCGCAATGAACAGTGTATCACTTTACACCCACTAATGGCCCGTGGTGAAACTGGCCCGTAATGAACAGTATATCACTTTATACCCATTAAGGGCCCGTTATTTAGTTGGGCCGTTTCCAGCAAATGTTATCTTTCGGCCTTCTCAGAGCCCATTTATTCTTGGGCTCATTTCCAGCATTCGTTTACTTACGGCCCGTTACTGTCATTTTCTGCTTGTGGGCCAAATTCAGCCCGTGGTTACATCGGCCCGTTTGTGGTCCGTTAATACGTTGGGCCATTTTCATAGCGTCATCAAATACGGCCTATTAACGATGGCCCGTTATGGTCATACGGCCCGTATAAGGCCCATTGATGATACGGCCCGTAGAAGGCCCATTGTTTCTACGGCCCGTAGAAGGCCCATTGTTTCTACGGCCCGTAGAAGGCCCATTGTTTCTACGGCCCGTAGAAGGCCTACTGTTTCTATGGCCCGTAGAAGGCCCACTGTTTCTACGGCCCGTAGGAGGCCCAGTGTCACTACAGTAAATATTAGCCCATGGTTATTGTGGCCTAGTTTTAAAAAGAACTGCACTGACTACAAGCAAACAAATAAACAAGACAACAAGGAAATAAATAAGCAAGCAACTTATGCTAGGCTATCACGGCTGTTACACATATTACATCCACTGGGCATCAAAGTTCGCCACCAGTGCAAATATAGGGAACAAAGCAGCATATCATATACACTGGTTGTCAAAGTTGGCGACCAGCGCAAATAAACGCCGCAGCAAAACAAATCCAGAACTGAAACCACTTCAGAAGATCTCAAGAAACAATATCCTGGGTACCCATAATGCTGGCAAGATGCTTAGCAAGCTTATTAACTTTCTCTTGTTTGGCGCTTAAATCCTCCAGCGCTTGCTGTTGCACCAGAAAATATGCATCTGAATTCTGCAGGGACTTCCTCAGTCCTTCAGCTTCCTGTCGCAGCACATCTGATCGATGTCTTTCAACTTGAAGTTGAGACTCAAGAAGACGAACTGATTCAGGCAGCGAGTTCGAAGAGCTTGTGCCAGCAGTAGTGGCCAGTAACTCGAACACTACATCAAGACAGGACTTTTGGGTTCCCTCACTGTCGTCAAGATAGTTTTTATCAGCTTTCTTGGAGACCAACAGGGATGTCTCACTATCTTGAACCTTATCTGCATTACTTCCTTTACCATTGGATAACGCGGTACTGTTCTCCAATATTTTGTCCGCATTCTAAAAGAGAAACAAGCAGACACATCACATGTTTACCATGTTGTATATGAAACTCATTTTGGTAAATGAGTTCAGTAGTAAAGTGGACAGGATAACAGCATGAAACAAACATATATCTATGTGCCATGGTCACTTTATGGTCTATATCATTCTAGTTTTTGTTGCCAAATCAAGATAGAGACACAGTTCAAATAATATTTGTTCAAGACAAAGCAGAATAGACAGAATATAAGTGTGGGTAACTATAGAGCAATAACAACACTTGTAATGTGCATGACATGAGAACATAACTGTTTATTCAATTGAAACTGAAATCAACATAGAGCAGGTTACAACAGCAAACCAGTTAAAGAAACAGGTTTAAAACATACCTGTTGCGCCATTGGAGTTTCAATTCCATCCTTCAAATTTGAAAATAGTTGGTATGAGTAAATACAGTAATGCAAGAGCAAAGGAGTATGAACCATAGCTACAGAACCTGACCTGAGAACAAATCTTCTTCTCCTTTAAGCGTTGAGTTGGGATTCGGAGTGGTGGTCCTCGTGCTTTGGGCACTGCAGTTCCCTTACTAACCGCTCGTGTTTGGGTGCTCTGTGGTGGAGACGGTGCTGTGTCAACTGGAACTGGGTTACTATCTGCCGGGGTTGGGGTTAAAAGGGGTGTAGCTGGTTCTCTGTCCAACTGGGTAGGGGTACAATCTGCGAGAGTCTGGGTTATGTGTGGTGGATCTGGTCCTTGGGCAAGTACAACCGTGGTTCTATCTGCATCAACTGGTAGCACTATCTTTTCTGAAGACCGTGTTGTTACTCCCTTAGATACTGCCATCACGCTCTCCAATTCAAATGGCTGATAAACAAGAAAAGTAATTGAAAGTATAGACATTGTATGATAGACAGGTGCAATGGATAGTGGGGAATAAAAGAGGGCATGAAATAATTCATATTTATGTTGTCTAACCAAACAGGATAGCATGACACAATTTCACATATATGATGGCTAACTAAACAGGATAGCATGACACAATTTCACATTATGATGGCTAACTAAAAAAGATGGAAAGACATAGTTCAAAATATGAGACTATGTAAACAGGATGACATGACATAACTATATAATGTGTTTATTAAATAGGTTGGCATGCCATAATTCACATACATTCATGGATAGAATGCCATAATTCTAAATATGATGACTGTAAACACTAAACAGGATGAGATGATATAACTATATGATGTCTTTATTAAATGGGTTGCCATGCCATAATTCAGATAGATGATGTGTATGTACTATGTAAACATGATGGCATGATATAATTCAAATATATGATTTATATAGTAAGCAAGTAAGCAGATGGCAATCTATATATGATGTAAAAACTAAGCAATGCAAGACAACATGCATGACATGGGTAATATAACCCTGCCAAGTTTGAGCATAGACCTCAGGGGGGAAATAGGACTGGTCATCAGTCTCTGAATCCTCCTCTGAGGAGCTCTCTGTAGCCAGCAAGATGTCTGCTTCAGCAGGTAGCATTGTCTGCTCTGAATACCTTGTTTTCACTCCAGATACTTCCATCACCGCTTCAAATGGCTGATGCACAGGAAGAGTAGTTGAATATACAAACGTTGTCGACAAATGGAACACGTAATACAAAAAAATGATAGCATGATATAATTCACATACATGATGATTGGCTAAACAGCATGGCATTGCATAATTCACATATATAATGCCTTTGCAACAAGATAGCATTGTATAATTCACATATATAATGTCTTGCAACAAGATGGCAATGCATAATTCACATATATGGTAATTAGACACTGAACAGGTGGCATTCACACAAAGCATGTCTAAACTAATCAAATGGCATAGCAATGCGAGACACCATACGCACGATATGAGCAACATAACCCTGCCAAGTTAGAGCATACACCTCGGGGGGGGGGAATAGGACTGGTCATCTGTCTCTGAATCCTCCTCTGAGGAGCTATCCGTAACCAGCGAGATATGCGCTTCGTCAGATAGCATAGTCTGCTCAGAAGACCTTGTTTTCACTCCAGAATTTGCCATCACCGTGTCAAATGGCTGATGCACACGAAGAGCAGTTGAATGTACTAACATTGTTGACGAATGTAATATGTAACGAAAAAAAGATGGCCTGATATAATTTACATATAAGATGACTGGCTAAGCAGGATGGCATTGCAAAATTCACATATATGATGCCTGGCTAAACAAGGTGGCGTTGCATAATTCACATAAACGATGAATAAACTAAACAGATGGCATTCGCACAAAGGATGTCTAAACTAAGCAGATGACATATTTGATGTATAAAGTAAGCAATGCAAGACACCATATGCATGATATAACCAACATCAGCATGCCAAGTTAGAGCGAAGACCTCAGGGGGTAAATAGGAGTTATCTTCTCCTTCTGAATCCCCCTCAGAACAGATATCTTCCTCTCGATTACAATCCGAAATGCATGGAGGGGGGCTGCCTTTGCGCCTACCATGGAGCGACGTCTGCATGAAATTATATTGCCACGCAAGGCTCGTCTCTTTTGCTCTACATGTTCAGTTCCATTGTTTACAATAACTGTCATGCATAGGAATAAAACATAGTGAGATTATGTAAGGAGTGCATGCAGAAATCCAGAGTGATGGTAGCAACCTATGGATAGACCCAAAACCAATAATAGCAGGCAGATAATGGCTTCAGTTAATAAATACAGATAATGGCTTCTTTACTGTTTGTTTCCCACCCAACATGAAACTCATAGTAGACACCGGAGATTAACCAGATAGTAGATAGATACTATTGATAGCGGCCCCGATATGTACCCCACAACCATTTAAAAACTCAAGTTTGACCATTAGTTTGGAGCTGACTCAGAGTCTAATCGGTGAACAGGACGATAAAGTAGCATGTAATATTAAGCGATGCATAACGTAAGCAGACACGAAAGAGTGCGACCTCTCTTGCGGACCCGTGTAGTCCTCGAGGTCATCTGCTCGGTTGATGATGGTAATGCAGTTTTCATGGCTGCCAGCGGCGGGGAAGAAGATCTGAGGCGGCGAAAGACAGTCTGGAGGCCGGATCCCTGCTCTGCTGGACCCTTCTGTCGTTGGAGCAGCTGAGCTGGGGTGGACGACGGCGCAGCAGGACCGGGACAAACCACGCAAGGTTTTCTTTGACAACTATCTGTAAGAGAAGTAATTCTGTAAGGGCTCGTTTGAATTGGAGGATTCCAACAATGCAGGGATAGGAAATAGACAGGAATAGGATAGGAATGCACGTGCAAAACAGAGAATTTAAAAACACAGGATTTCTGCCAATCTGGGTGTTTGATTCACAACAATTGGAAGATCACAGGATGCAAAGAAGCATGGTGAGATTAAGTCAAACCACAAGAAAATGTACGGTTATAATGCTATTATGCTACTATCTCTTAGTCTTGTGCTTCATGAATAGGAATTTGAAAAGGAGGACAAGTGAAAATTAAAATTCCTACGTTTTTTCTTTCAAGGAGACACTAAAGGAACAAATCCGTGTGCTCAGTGGACAATATATATAACATGTAGAGTAAAAAAGAGATGCAACAAGTGTACAACCTCTTTGGCGAAGCCATGTCGATCTCAGCGTGATTGGGTTGGCCGGTGAGGATGCTCCGGCTGACTTTGCTGTCGGAGGAGGGGAAGAAGATCTTAGGCGTCTGGAGATGGAGCCCGAGGTACTGCTCCGCTGTGATGGAGGGTTTCGTCGTTGGAGCAGCTCCGGTGAGTTGTACGACGCCGAGGCTGAAGCAGGACAAGAGAGACAACGAACAACGTTAACCTGAGTGGAATTCTAATAGCATCTCCAATACATGACGTAAAATACATAACCACAAAGTGCTAGATGTAAAATACATCAGCCGCTCATCTCTGAACTTAACTGTCGAAACTGAACTTAACTGTCGAAACTGAACCTAACTGTCCAAACTGAATTTTGCTGTCGAAACTGAATTTTGCTGTCGAAACTGAACGCACTAGCAAGGTGAGGCTACACGTCGGTCGACTGACTTTTTCATCTCTGGTCAGTCGATTTTGCAGCCGTTGGATACGAAATCAAGGGCCTGCGGTTCATCTTCAACCTCCACCCCCCCTGAGCCGCCAGCCACCACCGGCCAAACAGCAGCCCCCGCCGCCCGCGGCCGGCGGTGCGCCGCCCCGCCCGCCCCGAAAACACTCCCCACCGCCGGTCCGCCGCCGCCCCGGCCATCCCTCTAGGCCCCCCCCGTGCCGAGCTTTTTCTCCGGCGATCCCCACGCCACCGCCCCGCCAACGCCCCGCCACCGCCGGCGACCACCGCCCCCATCCTGAACCCTAAGATAGATAGTGGGGTACCTCTCCGGCGAGCCCCCCTCCCCGCTGCGGCTGGTTCTTCCTTCACCCCGACAAGCCCACCCCTTGGAAATCGACTGACCCAAAAGTCGATTCAGTTAACTGAAGTGTAGCCAAATCGGAGCAGCATCGCAAGCAAGAGCAAGAGCGAGAGCAGCAGCGCGAGCAAGAGCAATAGCAAGAGCAGACCAGGCAGGGGACCGAGAGCAAGAGCAGAGCAGCAGCGCGAGCGAGAGCTAAAGCAGCAGCAGCTCCTTCTGATGTGGACGTCGCCGCCGAGGGAGCAACGCCGTGGAGGAAGTGGCTGGCGATGCTACCGTAGATGGAGCCGCGCCGTGTCGGCTCAGGACCGAGCGCTGGCAGCACCGTGAGATCGAATCAAGAAGAAAATGCGGCGATTAGTGTACAACCTCTTTGGTGGCGCCGATTAGGCTGCAGCTTCATCCGAGGAAACGGTGATGATGATGCTCTTCCAGTGGTGCAGGTGAAGACGGCGGTGTGGGAATGGAGGTGGCGCGAAAGATGAGGGGAACGTCGGGGCAGCTCCTTGGAGGTGGAGGACGGGGTGGTTGAACCGGCGGGACGATGAGATCGACAACGCATCCTCATCCGGTACGGTGGATGAGGGACGTCGAGGTGTTGATGTGGACGACATCATCGGGGAAGAAGCTCTGGCTGGGTGGCGGACGCAGCAGGGTGTGGGGTTTCGTCGCGGGTTTTTGCGGCCTCGGTGTACGAATGGGTGGGCGGATGGGATGGCAGTGGGGAACCATGGCTTAGAGACGCGCTTGTCCGAAATGTGGGGTAAGTTACGAAAGTACCCCCCACCGATTTGAGGCGGTTCTTTCGGTTCAGGGGTACCACGGGCATTTCGCGTGTCGGGATTTCACAGGAGGTGGGAGTTTTCGCGTGCGTTGTAATTTCGGAATAGCAAGGCGCGGGTTGAGATGGAGGGAGTTGTCGGAGCACAACGAGACAAAGATATATCTTAAATATTTCGGGCTAACAAGGCGCGGGTTGAAATTTCCGGACAAGCCTAACGTGTACTGTACCAAATCAATGCGCACTACAAATGTCATTCAAAACTTTGAATTCATGTTATGTTCAATTAAAATATTTCGCTACGTGTATAATGCATGCAACCTACTACTCAAATGAACGTTTTAGTGCATTCCAAACGTATATACTACCGCTTCAATATGAACTAAATTTGAATAAGATCTACAGTAATGATTGTTGTGAAGTCAAAGCATTTGAATTCGTTTCTCTGTTTTAATAAGATCTACAATCATCATTATTGTCAAGTTAAACCATCGTTTGTGTATTATCTTCACAGCACACCACATGATCAGTATCGAGTTACATATGAACTATGTGTACTATATGAACTCGAACTAGATTTTTTGAATCCACTTTATTTTGATTTCAAATCACATTACATTTCTAGCTCTAGCTAGATCTTCATAATCTAAACCATGTCTCATATGTATAATGTGTTTATCACATTATGTATGGTGCCCCGCCCCCTACGCCTACAAGTATTTAGATGTGAGTTGCAAACACCACACATTACCACAAATTCAAATAAAATGTGAGAATGTTCGATATATAGTATTGTTTAGATTGCTCGATATTTAGTTGTAAGCTGCAAACGCCGCACATTATCACAAATTCAAATAAAATGTGAGATTGTTTGATGTATAGTATGGTTTAGATTGTTCGGCATTTAGCTGTGAGTTGCAAACGCCATGCATTATCACATTATGGTATAACATGTGCACAGCACGTGTATCACCGCTATATTCATGCATGCAATGTTTAAAACACTATGATCTCCTATTCAAATATATGAATCCGCTTTCATATCAAATTATGATCTTTGTTAGTCTCTTACACCCACACAGTCCTCTAACCTTTGTAGCTACCACTAACTTTCTCTCGTGCATGCACACGCCCTCCTCGCCCTCCCCCTCCCTCGGCATTCTATCCACCGGGCACATTCATTTTTTCCTTTAGGTCGTTCTCCCAGAGTCTCCACAACTCCTTTCCGACACACACCGATCGATAAACCTCTCCAGCGATGCCTGCCTACAGCATACACACACAGCTTCAATCTCCTCCTTTATGTGTCCTTGCCTCGTGTCTCTCATATGGTCAGACACACGTGTAAACTCTCACCCCTCTTTTAATCGATCTCACAACCGCACACTCCTCCCCCTATCCAGCTAGTAGTTGGGCCTCTCGCACCACCTCCTAGCTCCATTCTCTCTGTCTATCCGTCTCGCTGGGCCTTATTTGCCTCTAACAAATGGACGTACACCGACCGATCTCTCGCTATACATATAGCCAGCTAGGTCCTTATAACTCGTTTTTACCCACACATCGATCGATCTACCTCATTAGTTGTGTCTCTCCCTTCCTCCGACAAACAACAATTGATCTACCGATCTAGTTAGGTTTGCTTACCAAACACATGGTTCCCCTTCATCATCCATGGATGCGTCCCGACAGATCTATCACGCACAGGCACACACAGAAACACATCCCCACTCTTATTGATAACATTGCAGTTCCACCCTCAGTTTGTCTAGTAGGCCTCTCCCAACATCTCCGAGAAGCAACTCCATCACCCATCCAGCACTCTACCCCTCTCCCTCCCTCTCCCTCCCTCTCTCTCTCTCTCTCTCTCTGTCCCATCATATTTCCCGTCCTTCAGTTATGTATGGATGTCGACCGATCTCCCTCATGACATAGCTGGGTCTCTCCTTCTCAACACATATACGAGTCGTTCTACCTCTATAGTTAGGCCTCTGCCTACCCCTCCCCCACCCCTCCCCCCACACACACCGATACATCAAGCGCTCTAGTCATGTCTCCCTGCCACACACAAACTTGACATGTGCCCTCTAACGTTCCGGTAGGCCAGTCGCCCTATATCTTTGACTTGCACACACACACACGCAATTTCGATGGCTCTCTTCATCGATCTCGCACCCATCCGTACTTGATCCTCTCTTCGACTCTATCGATAGCTATGACCCCTCCCTCTCTTCTCGTGGATTGCCCGACCCTCTATGTATGATATGGATAGGCCTCCATTTCACACACATTGCATGCAAAAATTTGTTGAGATGTCATCGACACATATTCCCACAAATAATTCACGAAATCAACCCCCACCCCACCCCCACCCCCCACCACAAAACAAAAAACACTCACGAACGTGGTTTGTATCTCTCACACACACCCACGTAGGTGGGGGACGTGCACGAAGAGAAGAGGTGCATGCACGGCGCACGTACTCCCGTCTCTTTCCCAACCACACCCGCGCGGGTACACGGTGGAGCTCATTTCTGTACGAAAAAGGCAGCCCACGTGGTAATTTGGCACGTGTACTGGTTGTCCACTTGGTGGAGGGAGGATCGTCTACCACGGGTGAACAAACAAATTGCGACTTGACGCGTTATGTTAAATTAAAAAAAGAGGCAAACCATGTGGGGCCTACCTTAGAGGCAAGGCTCTATACACTGGAGTACTTTTGATGTGTCCCGTCAACTCGCAGAACGAGGAGAAGCTTGCTTAGTACGTTGTCTCCCCCGCCCACGGGCGCGGTGGCTCGCAGGATGAGGTGAAGCTTGCTCCTCCCTCGCCCATGCGCGCGGTGGCTCGCAGGACGAGGAGAAAAATTTACTACTCCCTCCGTTTACTACTCGTCCCTACTACCTTGGTTATAGAGATTATATCATATTGTTTGGAATATATATGTCCTTAGTAGATTTCAATATGAACTACTAGTACATACTCCAAACACTGATGTATATAGACGTATTTTAGAGTGTACATTCACTCATTTTGCTCCGTATGTAGTAGCACTCTCCCTCGCCCCTCGACCCTCGCCCACGTGGTGGACGTGCAGCAATTCATTCGGTCTCATATAGCCAGAACGATATATACTGCACTACCATTATTGCTCGACTTCCCGAAGAGGCGAAGAGCCAATCGCAAGGTTAATATTTTGGAGATGCCAAGCGCAAGGTTATAGGAGAACGAGTAGTAGGTGCCGCGTCATTTATAAATAATTTTTTTCTTCAGTGGCACGTACGCAATATGATAGGTTCATATGGAGAGAAAAGGAAACCGCTCCACTATATACATAGTCAGGACGGGCCAGCCTACACGGTTGCTTGCTGGGGTTGCTCTCTTCACACTCTCTCGCACAAAACGACTGTGGCCACATCTCTAACATCCCGGCGGATCACGTCCGCTTGGGGAAGGGGTGGATGCTTAGTGTAGATGCGGTGTCCGTCGCCGACGGCGAAAACCCACTGTCGGCACGTCCCGATCAGGGGTCCCCGCCGTTCTCTCTCACAAAGCCGGTGAGGTTGCCTTCGTCCCTTGCTCACTGCCGCGACGTGGGCAGTTGCCGCCTCCCGCCGCCCTCCTCAAGGTCGAGCTACGTCCCTCAGGTACAACTCCCTTTACAGCCGGCTTGCACCACTGCTCCAGCTGCCCACATCACTCCCTGTGGATATTTCTCTACTTCTTTGCCCCGCACATACCTGATACCTCTACTGGCTTCTACGTACTGTATTTGTGATGAGTTTATGTCTCATCAACTAGTCCTAGTAATCTTATTCTAATCACGCTTCTTCAATTTCTTTGCCACAGGGATGCTCATCTCGATTTTGGTGAAACTGCACAAAATGATCCGATGGTCAAAAGGTTGCAAACTTCATTTATTAGGAAGCTCAAAAGTTGCCAGCAAATTGAAGCCTGGTCAGGGTTCACGGTTCAAGGGCTAGGGACTGCATGGATCATTTTTTTCTTTAGCTGCCTCTGTTCCAAAATAAGTGTCAACTTTAGTAGTAGTACAACTTTGTACTAAAGTTTGCACAAAGTTGAGACACTTATTTTGGAACGGAGGGAGTACATATTTGCTATGATCTGTCAATCATTGAGATGCAATAGCATGCATGTTAGTCTCCTTTGTATTTGATGAAATGTTGCAATGGGCAACCTTGGACGCAAGATACATGTAACAGGAGCTGGAAGCTTCATAGCATTGTACAAATTTATCTCGCTGATAAATTATAGTACGTACTAGTACTATACTAATACTTCCTCCGTTCCTAAATATAAGTCTTTGTAGAAATTTCACCATTAACCACATGCGGATGTATATAGATGCATTTTAAGTGTAGATTCATTCATTTTGTTCTGTATGTAGTCCACCTAGTGGAATCTCTACAAAGACTTATCTACTAGTAATAGCTAGCCCCCTCTACTAGGAATTCTCTATCCTCTCCTTGAGCCATATCATCAAAATTGACGTAGCCATTAGATGAAGTAAATCAGTCATAATAGTCGTCTGATCTAGACGTTGAGAGGCTCAGCACTAAGCCACATGCAAGCATGCAGAAATACCGTGGCACATGCATGTGAGTGGGTTTTACATCACATCAACATGTCTGCACGCAAGCATGCACCGGTAGCATGCATGTAAGTGAGCTTTTAAGTCCCATTAACGTGTCAAAACGAAAAATATAATCCCATTATGCAGTAGGAGTTGGCTGACCTTTTTTCCTTATGTGGGATGATCTAAATGATGATGGGAGTTTATTTAGTTTGGCTACCACATTTGTCATGCGGTTATAGATTATTTTTTTAGTTCTATGAAATCGATAATTTTGCGCAGAGAGATATACCGCTGTTCCGCGGCAACGAGCGGGGACTCATCTAGTAATATTTAGGAACGGAGGGAGTACTATGTAAAGAGTTAGGTGTCGCATGGTGATAGTGTGAGGTGGGCCATGTAATCACTAAACCTGCGTGTTTTCATTGCTCTTGCACTCCTCTGCTGTAAGAATGGAGAAAATTGTAATCTACTACCTCCTTTTGCCGAAAGCGTGGGACATCCAGCAGTCCTGCCACCTTAGTAATAAAGACCAATGAGCCGTCAAATCACATAGACCCAACAGTAAGTTGGACGGACGAAGCAACCATCACTCTTGCGCCAGTGAGAGGTCGCTTCCACTCTGCCCGGGCATGAATGCGGCACAGATTCTTTCAAGCGGCACTGACCGTTTCGGGCGGGAAGCACGCGCGGGCGATGGAGGGGCTTTGGGTGGGCCAGGCTGGTCAGGAGTGGGCGTGGCAGCTGTCGGCATGTCGATACCGGACACGCCCGGAAACGAGAGGATGCACCGACTCTCGCGGCTAAAATCGTACACTACACACCATATCTCTGTAGGAGTAGGTCGATCTGTCGCACTCTCTAACACACACATGTTGTTAAACACACACACGCACACGCACGCACCTTGGTCCCGTTGCACCTTCTAACGTGACTTATTACACCTAGACGGAGGGAGTAGTAAGTATACGAGATACGGTGGCACACTGACTTAAGTCGAATACAAGTGCCCAAAATTTGTGTGCATGTTATAATAAGGATTCACTTAAAATAGTACGTGAGCGAACAGAGGGATCAATTGGACAGTGTTCCCGAGCAGTAGCGAGATGTGTGAGGTAGTAAGATACACCGCTGGCGCTTTTAATTTTTCTTATTAATTTGTTTGTTTCACCCTCTGACTGGTGGGACCCAACGTACTACGTGGAGAGAGGTAAGGTGACTAAGGCTGCATTATTTCTGCACCACTGTGGATAGTCTTACCACCAAAGCCACATAACACGATTATGATTGAAATCCTAATGACTCCCACACACACACACACACACACACACACACACACAAAACACGGCATGCCTATCACACGAATGCAGTAATGTATAAAATGGTATTTTCCTCTCGTTGAACATAACGGGAGGGTTGTGTAGCTGGTTAGCCTGTTCGCTCATCAAACTTGAGGTCTCGGGTTCGATAACTACGCTTGAGCATAATTTTTGCCAGGAGGATTCTTTGACTAGTCAAAATGTTTTCTAGGGTTTGCACGCTTCACACTCTCTCTCCAGTATATATATATACACGATGGAGCCTCAGCGCTTGTAGTTTCTCTCTTCACAGTCTCTCACCCTCTCCCGCTGGATCCTCAGCGCTTGTAGTTGCTCTCTTCACACTCTCTCGCCCTCTCCAGATCTAAACAAGACTTCGTTGGCCTCTATCTCCCCTCACTGATGCTCAAAGAGCCAGCAGAATCCGTCCGCCGGGAAGGGAAGGAGGCTTAACGCTGTCGCCATTGGCGAGGAAGGGAATCCACTACCGGCGCTGCTGTTCACTTTCCACCCAGCAGCGACGCGGGAGGGCCTCCGGCCCTTCTTCTTCGCTGTCGTCCCGTCGCCCACCGAACCACGCCCCAAGAACCTTAAGGTATATTTTACTTACTCCACATGCATTGCTCTAGCTGCATGTATACCATGAATCTAGGACGTGGTTCAAAGAGGAAAGGAGTGGGGGAAAGTAGTGGGAAAAGTTGTATATAGCATGAATCTAGGACGTGGTTCAAAGAGGAAATGAAGGGGGAAAGTTGTATAGCATGAATCTAGGACGTGGTTCAAAGAGGAAAGGAATGGGGGAAAGTAGTGGGGAAAGTTGTATCGCATAAATCTAGGACGTGGTTCAAAGAGGAAAGGAAGGGGCAAAAGTACTAGTTTAAAAAGGAAAGGAAGGGACAAGGCTGTAGAGTTTGAGCAGGACTAGATTTGCTGCGCTCACATAGGGAAAGGTGTCTAAAGATAACAAAACTGGGACCAACACAAATATGCTCCTTGGTTGTTTGTTCTTTGTTGCAACAGACTGTGCATGACCACAGTACATCGGTAGATGCACATGGTGCTGGTGCCGTTTGAGAAATGCTACTGTCTTGCTTTCTTTCCCATTTCGATAAGGTAGATGCTTCTTTTTGTTGGCTTCTGTGTCATCCACCGTTATTGACCACTAATTGTTTCCTTTGCACCTCTGTGTAAACAGGGTTATCTACTTCACCTCGTTGCCATTGTGACCTTTTGTTGCACTGCACAAAACACTTTTGTTTTAAGAGTGTTTTGTGCAGTTCAACCAAAATGTCACACCGACAACGTTGCTTGATTGCTTGATCTTAGTGGAACTGCACAAGAGGAGATCTTACTTCCTATCCGTTAAGGCGAATTTGGTTCAGATCTTCTTCTTGTGAGTTGTTTGAATTCCGCATCATGAGAGGTCAGTACTAGCCTTCTTTCACATGATTCTGCAGTGTGCTTTCATATGTTGTGCTACTTGTACGATAATGTTGCTTGATTTTAGTGAACTGCACAAATGGAGACAAGACTTCCAATCTGTATGTGCACCGTAATATCCCATTGAGGTAAGGTAAGGATATTTCACAATTGCTGGCCTGTATTTTGCCACTTTCATCAGAAAATTAAGTTTAGTACTATACTTGTGCTCCCTAATTGACATGCCAAATCTTACATTGAAGGCGAAGCTTGTCTGTTATTGAACCAAGTGATGAAGGGGAAGAACAAGCGGAAGAAAAACAAAAATCAACTCCCGGTGCTGTAATGAAGCACTGGAACTATGATGACACAAGTAATGATATAGTTTTGCATCTTAATTTATTGCTATGGGTGGAACGAGCAATTGTTTTGCCACAGATTTGATGCCATACATAATTATCTCTACTTGTGCAAACAGGGATCTTCTTTGAAGATACCATATATTTTAGTGGAACTGCACAAAAAGATGTTGGAAACATTAAACTAATCGAGGAGTATATAGTAAGCATGGCCACCATAGTAGAGAGCAACAGATGGTTCCGGAGAAGTGCTTCATCTGTATGCTCTACACAATCAGCCTCCTGACAAAGGTTGGTACTTGCCGACTAATTCATCCATATGATTGAGCTTTGTCATCTCTATTAGCGTTGTGCTACTGTTTAGATACTGCCATGAAAAAGTGGTATTGTCCTTGAGAAGTGCTTCATCTGTGTTGTTTTAAATATTTCCTTTCCTTTTTCAAGCAAATAGGGATGCTAGCATTTAGTTGTCCTCTTGTCTTTTCACAATAGGATCATCTTCCTCTGAAGAAGAATATGGAGTATGTGAAGTGACTAGTTCCGATTATGCCAGGATGAAGAAGCACTGTCTATCTTCTCATCAGAAGGAGCAGCTGAAGGATGGTTACATTACTCCCCACAAGGCCAAACTAACTTCAGCTCAGAAGGACTGACAAATCTCCATTTTTTTTGCTGTGATGCGCGAGTACAATGTTGTTCTAGGATTCTCATCAGAAGGAGCAGTTGAAGGATGGTTACATTACTCCCCACAAGACCAAACAAACTTCAGCTCAGAAGGACTGACAAATCTCCATTTTTTTGCTATGATGCGCGAGTACAATGTTGTTCTAGGATTCTTTCTGGTGAGTTCCATTTTTCTAAAAGTGTGCTCTATATGGACCATGTATGTGCCTGTTGAAACTGTCAATTCATAGTACAGTTTGCTTTATACTAATCACTTTTTTGTATTTGTTCAAACAGGGGTGCTTAGCTTGATTTCAACGGGAACTGCACAAAATGTTCATGAATACATCGAATAATTCATTTCCACCACAAGAAAGGAGGTGCCCGTAAATTCAAGGTGTTGCAACATATAAGGGCGAAATCATACAAGCTACACGCGAATTTGGTTGATTTTAGTGGAACTGCACAAAAAGAACAGCTGGTTTAGTTAGCACGAGTTGCCATGTCAATGTCCGAACTGATGGCAAACCTTGCCCATTCCACAATCATAGGCATTTGATATTTTGGAATGGGACAACCTTGTCAAATTTTGCTCATTGATTTTAGCAAGATATGCGTTTGATATTTTCGAATGGGACGCCCTTTGCTGTCAGCAGTGGCGATCAATTTTTTCTTTATTCTTTAGTTGTGAAGTAAATATTGCCTCTGACATGTGAGTCGCTGAGATGCATAATCATCGATTGTTTTGAATGTTCTCTATGAATTGCCGGGTCTGTGTGTTTGATTGCAATGTACAGAAACGCTAAAAAGCTGCTCAAATTCTTTGTACTCCTTCTGTTCCTTTTTACTTCGCACATTGTGAAAGTGCATACTTTTTTGTATAAGATTGGTCAAAGTAGAGATACTTTGACTGCAGACAAAACTTGTATGCAGACTAGAAAGGACCGGAGGGAGTACATGTGAAACTGCTGCAAACGTGGTGATCACCCTGGGAATAATGCTAGTACGTATTGTTTTGCATGTTCATCCAATGCCAGTGATACAGGAATTCGAACTAATCGAAATAAATTCATTCATACACGGTCGGATTTCATATAAACATGCTGGATTTAATTACATTTCATACATTCTTCAACTAAAAAGGGGTGTTTGTGGCCGCATGCATATCCCAGATGCAGAGGCCGGGGGTCATCCTCCTTTTCGAAAAAAAAGAGTAAAAAGGGGTGCACTGGAGGTATAATTAATTAACCGAGGCTACCCACCTGTGTCCCGTTGAGCCGAACAGAAGCTTCAGTGACTTCACTGCAGGTGCAGTTGCGTAACTGACATGTGGCCTGTTGGGCCCACGTGTCAGTCAGCCAACTGCACCAGCAGTTAAGTAGAAGCGGCGTTCTTCTCTAGCGCAGCTCTCCGACTCCACGTCGCCGCCAAGAAGCTAACCGGCCATCAATGGTCAACCCGCCTAGCTTGGCTTCAACCGGAGGGTAGCAGCGGTGGCCTTACTTGGACCTGAGCGGTGGCAACCTACCGTGTTCTACTCTTCCTCGTTTTCTGTGTGGCGTGGCCTCGTTGGCAGCAGGGCGGGGCCTCGGCGGAGCCGGTGATGCCTCTGTCTCGTTGCCGGCGGGCCGCGCCTTAGTGGAGCGATGGAAATCCTCCCCCACATTGCCGGCATGGTGGGGCCTCGGATGAGCCGGTGCTTTCCTCTACCTCGTTGTTGGCGGGGTGGGGCCTCGGCGGAGCCGGCGGTGTCTTCTGCCTCATTGTTGGCGTTGCGGGGCCTCGGTGGAGCCGGCGGTGTCCTTTGCCTCGTTGTTGGTGCCGCGGCGCCTCGGCGGAGCCGGCAGTGTCCTCTGCCTCGTTGCTGGTGCCGCTTGGCATCGTCGATGCCAGCAAAGCGGGGACTCATCGGAGCCGGCATTGTCCTCTGCCTCGTCCTCGATCTCGCCAAACAGCGCCTCGCCCGCTTCTTCGCCCTCTTTGCTAGCCTCTTTGTAGGCGGCCGCAGCCTCCGCCACCTGCATGCGGTACCGCGAGTAGTTGAGGCGGCCCTTGCGGGCGGAGCGGTGCGAGTTGAGCAGCGCCTCCTGCTCCGCCCGCTCTGCGGCGATCTACTCCTCTGCCTGCAGGTGCTCCTGGAAGAGATGGTGGTTGTAGGCGGCGTTGGCATGCACCTCCCGGAACTGCTCCTCACGCATCTGCCTCACCCTTTCCATATATTGGGCACGGGCCTCGCCGATGGTCATGGTGCAATGCACCGACGAGGATGGCGCAGAGGAGGGGGTTGGCGCCGGATCGTCAACTACCATATTCTCCATTAGGACGTCGTCGTCCTCCGGCTGCCTGTCGGCCAGCCGGTCGGTAGCAATGGCTGCTATCTCCTTGTGGTCCATCGTGCGCCCGTCCCGAAGAGCGCTGGAGCGCGAGGAAGCCATGGTGGGTAGTAGTGGTGTGGACAGGAGAAAGGCAACGGATGCGGATGACTGCGGCTATGGCCCGCGCAGCAGTTTATATAGCAATGGTGGGCGGGCGGAGGGACGGACGTGTGACGCTGGAGTAGCCGCCTCAGCAACCGCTTATCATTAATGTGTGCGGCAGATGGACTGGTGGACGGCACTTGTGTCGTTTAAAGGCGGAGCAATCGCCTGCACCGGGAAGCGGGGCGGTCGGCGCTGACTGTTTCGGGCGGAAAGCGCGCGCGGGCGAGGAGATCACTTTACTTGGATAGGATGACAATGGGGACCCACCAGGTCCATAACCTCACGTACGCAAGTGCCTCCTTATTATATATATATATATATATATATATATATATATATATATATAAAACTATAATTTATTTTGCTTCCTCCTGGTTTCCTAACATCACGGTCCCACACCATTGTCTACCTATGTACTCCCTCCTTTCCGGTTTATAGGGCTTATCTCAAAATTTTAGTTTTTCCATTTTATAAGGCTCAATTTTGTTGTTTTCCATCACATGTTCAGATTCCAAGGTGCATTAAATCATCACATGCAAGTATTAAGAGAAAATTGGCCAATGCATGTACTTTATGCATGCATGCATTGCAATTAATGCATTGATAAACATAATTTTTTTAGGATAACAAGAGCATTAGTTAGGTGCTTTTGCAAACTAGAAAAAGTATTCCACCACTCGCCATCTACCTTGATTGGTGAGATTTTTGAATTGAGCATTATAAACCGGAAAAGGAGGGAGTAGTCGATAAACGAGAGAATTGCACAAGAAGCGGCTGATAGCTGGGACCAAGCATCTCGAGCAGTATTTGCGTTTTTGAGGTGTGAGCACTGCAGAGTTTTTCGATGTTTACCCCAGATATTAATTTTTCTCCTCTGAACAACAACGAAAACATCACTGCAGGTATTAACTAGGCGGGCTGTGGCCCGTCTAGCCCAGGCCAGATATCCAACCCAGATATTAATTTTTTTTCAAGCTGAAAATGGCTAGCCCAGCTATACTTTTTTTAGGGATACCCAGGCAAGGTCAAGTTGTTATTCTCCGCCCCACTGGGCTGCAAATCTTTCCTACGAGGGATGCATTAGGCTTAACAAGAAAATGGGCTTTAAGAAATAATAAAACGGATGTAATTATAAAAATTGGGTACTAACTATAAAAAATGCACCAAACAGTGATTACTTTATAAAATATTATTTTTGGAATATTGAAAATTTTAATTTCATTAATTGTTGCGAGCGGAATGTTTCATTGGATTTTTATGCAATATAAATTTATAGTGAAATTGTATTTAATCTGACTAAAATTTCGGGATAAAAATATTCGGATCCCATCAAAATGTGGGAAATTTTATTGAATTCTGTTTTGAACGGTTGGTTGAAATGGGTTGTACTTTTAACAAACTATAAATGGGTTGTAGTAAATTCCA
Organism: Triticum aestivum; assembly: GCF_018294505.1. Taxonomy (NCBI): domain Eukaryota; kingdom Viridiplantae; phylum Streptophyta; class Magnoliopsida; order Poales; family Poaceae; genus Triticum; species Triticum aestivum. The sequence continues at coordinate 646,179,099 of NC_057798.1, read as the reverse complement.
TTAGAATTCAAAAATGGGCTACACATTCTTACAAATCTCAAATGGGCTATAAGTTCTCTGCCACACACTTTTGGCCTTACTAAGTTGACGTGTCCCCTAAAAACAGAGTTGACGGGTATTTAAGGCTTTGTCAACTTATAGTCAACACACGGTTCTAGCAGCAGTGGCCGTTGGATGTCCATCCAACGGATGCCGTGCTTCTTCTTCAATCTCGGATATGCTAGCTTCACCCGCCCAAAAAATGTTTCATCCCCCTGACATGTGGAGGCACCATTTCGGAAGCTGACCTGTGGGCCTACTAAGTTGACGTACCAAGGGCTTTGTCAACTTAGTCAATATAAACGATTCTAGTTGCAGTGACTGTACGATGTCCATCCAACGGCCGTCGTGCTTCTTCAATGTCTGGTCTTCTTGCTCCAGCCGCCCAAAGCAGCGCCGGTCGTGCCGCCTGCTCCTGCCTCCCGTGGCCGGCTGTGCTGCCGCGGAGGCCTCACCGCCCCTACTACTCCCACCGCTGGCCAGGCCATCCCTCCACTCACCCACTGACCCACACCCCCTGTTATTCTGCGGCGATAGCAGCGCAGCCGAACCAGTGAACCCTCATACTCCTCTCCGCGTGAGCATCCACTGTCATGTCTTCCCCGGTTCCGCCTCGTCCCCTTCCTAGGCCTCACCGTCGTCCATCGCCGTGGTGCTCTCGGCGCGGCGTGGTCAACATGGTCAAGGAATGACTTCCATCGGACGTGGACTGTATGTGGAGAGGCGGACAGTTGGGTCCATGGCAGCCGCAAGGAAGTGCCTCCTTATTACGTGCAAAATAATTATTCCTCCACCTGACAGCGGGGACCCACCGGACGGGCCACCGTATTTCGTGAAAAAATGATCCGCCCCCTGACTGCTGGGACCCATGAGCTACATCTTCCCACGCAAGGAAGTGTGTCCTGGAAAAAAATGATTCGCCCCCCTGACTGCTGGGACCCACCAGCTACATCTTCGCACGCAAGGATGTGCGTCCGAAAAAAAAATGATTCGCCCCCCGACTGCTGGGACCCACCAGCTACACCTTCGCACGCAAGGAAGTGCGTCCGGGCAAAAAAAACAATTCGCCCCCCTGACTGCTGGGACCCAGCAGCTACACCTTCGCACGCAAGGAAGTGCGTCCGGGCAAAAAAAAACGATTCGCAACCCCCCTGACTGCTGGGACCCAGCAGCTACACCTTCACACGCAAGGAAGTGCGTCCGGGCAACAAAAAAAACGATTCGCCCCCCTGACTGCTGGGACCCACTAGCTACATCTTCGCAGGCAAGGAAGTGCCTGACAGTCGGGACCCACCTGGTCGAAGCGTACGTAGCGTTGTCATCCTGGTCGCGAACGTGTACGTACATACTGGTCGATGTAGAGGCGCGCACGTGTTGTAGTAGAGGCGCGCACGTAGCATGTACACATACGTACAGCGGCCAGGGTGCAAGAAAGAAAATACGGTCACGTATGTGTACATACGGGCGGGGTCTCGAACGCCTAGTCGCGCATACCATAAAACGGAGCAAACGGACCTCCTACGGTCGAAATGGGGGTCTTGTTGATCGGGAGGGGTGTGGCGTACCGCATAATGGATGAAACGGGCCTCCTACGGTCGAAACGGGGGTCCTGTTGATCGAGAGGGGCCTGGCGTACCGCAAAACGGACAAAATGGACCTCCTACGGTCGAAACGGGGGTCCTGTTGATCGGGAGGGGTGTGGCGTACCGCAAAACAGACGAAACGGACCTCCTACGGTCGAAACGGGGTCCTGTTGATCGGGAGGGGTGTGGCATACCGCAAAACGGACGAAACGGACTTGTGTTGGAGCGATACGGTCAAAACGGGGGGGGAGGGGTGTGGCGTACCACAAAACGGGACTCCACGGGATACTGTTCATCTCCATCGTCGACCTCCTCCAGCCTCCATGGGCTCCTGTTCATCCAGCCTCCACCGCGTGCTACTCCACCGGCTACTGTTCAACCACCCCTCCACGGGCACCCCTCCACCGTCTACTGTTCATCCAGCCCTCCACACCACGGGGTCCTGTTCAACCACCCCTCCATGGGCACCCCTCCACCATCTACTGTTCATCCAGCCCTCCACACCACGGGTTCCTGTTCATTAGAGGCAACGCCACCGCTCACTGTTCATCCAAACCCCCCCCCCGCAACACTCACTGTTCATCCAATCGATCGGCTTCAGTTAGCATCAGTAGCGAAGGAATCACTCCATCGGGTTCAGTTAACAGCCATCGATCAATCTCTTGGGTTCAGTAACGCGTAGCCTGCAATGCAATCGCTCGGGTTCAGTTAGAGCCCAACACCTCGCTCGGCTTCAGTTAGAGCCAACGCCTCGCACACACACGCGCGTACGTACGAGAGAAACGCGCATCGCTCCGCCCCCGACCTCCCACCGTAACCAGCAACTCCCTGAACCTCCCCCTCGATTCTACCATGGTTTTTTCCATCATGGACGGCCCAAAGAATGTCATGCAGCTGCGTCTCCGGCCCGCCCAGGATGAAAAGCCCATTTTCTGTCATGATTTTTTGTCATAGAAGTAGGAGCCCACCACATCTATGATGATACCGGGTTTTGTCACAACTATCGTCATAGAAGTGTCATATGTATGACAGGAAAAAAATTCGTTCGGCCCAAAATGTCACGGATGTGTCTTTTTTTGTAGTGCTACTATCATTGCTATGCTAGTTGTTTTGATGATATCACTATGTTGCGCTTCTTACCACTTGTTTATCAAGCCTCCCAAATTGCCATGACAGCCTCTAACCTTTTTTACCCTTCCTAGCAAACCGTTGTTTGGCTATGTTACCGCTTTGCTCAGCCTTTCTCATAGTGTTCCTAGTTGCAAGTGCAGTTGCAGGTTGTTCCATGTTGGGACATGGATATCTTAGGATATCACAATATCTCTTATTTAATTAATGCATCTATATACTTGGCAAAGGGTGGAAGGCTCGACCTTATGCCTAGTGTTTTATTCCACTCTTGTTGCCCTAGTTTCCGCCATACCGGTGTTATGTTCCTTGATTTTGCATCCCTAACACAGTGAGGGGTATGGGACCCTCTTGACAGTTTGCTTTGAATAAAACTCTTACAACAATGCCCAACATTGGTTTTCCATTTTCCTAATAACAACTAAAACTTAAATAGGGGATTTTCGCTGGCCCCCTAGTATTCTTAATCAACCCCCCGGACCAGTGCTCCTCTGAGTGTTGGTCCAAACTAGAGCACTGTGCGGGGCCGCCCCGGGGCAACCTGGGTTATTTTGGCACCTGTATGCGTAGCACATTCGTCGTGGCCTGAGACGATATATGCACGGCTACTATCAGGGTGTCGGCACGCCGGGAGGTCTTGCTGGATTAGTTTTACCATTGTCGAAATGTCTTGTGCACCGGGATCCCGAGTCTGATCGGATGTCCCGTGATGGAGGATTGTCTCCACAGATCATGAGCTTGTAATGTGCTAAGTTGGGACACCCCTGCGAGGTTTGAACTTTCGAGAGCCGTGCTCGCGGTTATGTGGCAGATGGGAGTTTTTAATATCCGGTTGTAGAGAACTTGACACCAGATCCAAATTAAAATACACCAACCGCGTGTGTAACCATGACTGACTCTTTTCGAATGAGTCGAGAAGAGAACACGGTGGGGTTATGTTTGAACGTAAGTAGTTCAGGATCACTTCTTGATCATTACTAGTTGTGACCGTTTGCGTAGCTTCTCATCTTATTCTTATACTCATAAGATAGCCACCATACATTGCTTAGTCGCTGCTGCAACCTCACCACTTATCCTTTCCATACCCATTAAGCTTTGCTAGTCTTGATACCCATTTCAATGAAAGACCTCGGTGAAGTTGCTTATATATTGGGCATCAAGATCTATAGAGATAGATCAAGACGCTTAATAGGACTTTCACAAAGCACATACCTTGATAAAGTTTTGAAGAAGTTCAAAATGGATCGGTCAAAGAAAGGGTTCTTGCATGTGTTACAAGGTGTGAAGTTGAGTCAGACTCAATGCCCAACAACTGCAGAAGATAGAGAGAAAATGAAAGTCATTCCCTATGCCTCAGCCATAGGTTCTATCATGTATGCTATGTTGTGTACCAGACCTAATGTGTGCCTTGCTATAAGTTTAGCAGGGAGATACTAAAGTAATCTAGGAGTGGATCACTGGACAGCGGTCAAGAACAACCTAAAGTACCTGAAAGGACTAGGGATGTGTTTCTCTTTAATGGAGCTGACAAAGGGCTCGTCGTAAATGGTTACGTCGATGCAAGCTTTGACACTGATCTGAATGACTCTAAGTCACAAACCGGATACGTATTTATATTGAATGGTGGAGCTATCAGTTGGTGCAGTTCCAAGAAGAGCATCATGAAGGGATCTACGTGTGAAGCAGAGTACACAACTGCTTCAGAAGCAGTAAATGAAGGAGTCTGGATGAAGGAGTTCATATCCGATCTAGGTTTAATACCTAGAGCATCAGGTCCAATGAAAATATTTTGTGACAATACTGGAGCAATTGCCTTAGCGAAGGAATCCAGATTTCACAAAAATACCAAACACATCAAGATACGCTTCAACTCCATCCGCTATCTAGTGAAGGAGGGAGACATGGAGATTTGCAAAATACATACGGATCTAAATGTGGCAGACCCGTTGACTAAGCCTCTTCCACAGGCAAAACATGATCAGCACCAAGACTCCATGGGTCTTAGAATCATTAATTTGTAATCTAGATTATTGACTCTAGTTTAAGTGGGAGACTGAAGGAAATATGCCCTAGAGGCAATAATAAAGTTGTTATTTTATATTTCCTTATTCATGATAAATGTTTATTATCCATGCTAGAATTGTAACTAGAAACTTGATACATGTGTGAATGCATAGACAAAACACTGTGTCCCTAGTATGCCTCTACTTGACTAGCTCGTTAATCAAAGATGATTAAGTTTACTAGCCATAGACATGTGTTGTCATTTGGTGAACGGATCACATCATTAGGAGAATGATGTGATGGACAAGACCCATCCGATAGCTTAGCATAATGATCGTTCAGTTTTATTGCTAGTGCTTTCTTCATGTCATATACATATTCCTCTGACTATGAGATTATGCAACTCTCGGATGCCGAAGGAATGCCTTGTGTGCTATCAAGTGTCATAATGTAATTGGGTGATTATAAAGATGCTCTATAGGTATCTGTGAAGGTAGTTAGGTTGGCATAGATCGAGATTAGGATTTGTCACTCTGAGTATCGGAGAGGTATCTCTGGGCCCTCCCGGTAATGCTCATCATAGAAGCCTTGCAAGCAATGTGACTAATGAGTTAGTTGCGGGATGATGCATTACGGAACGAGTAAAGAGACTTTCTGGTAACGAGATTGAACTAGGTATGAAGATACCGACGATCGAATCTCGGGCAAGTAACATACCGATGACAAAGGGAACAACATATGTTGACATAATGGTTCGACCGATAAAGATCTTCGTAGAATATGTGGGAGCCAATATGAGCATCCAGGTTCCGCTATTGGTTATTGACCGGAGAGGTGTCTCGGTCATGTGTACATAGTTCTCGAACCCGTAGGGTCCGCACGCTTAATGTTCGATGACGATTTGTATTATATGAGTTATGTGATTTGGTGATCGAATGTTGTTTGGAGTCCCGGATGAGATCACAGACATGACGAGGAGTCTTGAAATGGTCGAGAGGTAAATATTGATATATTGGAAGGTAGTATTCGGACACCGAAAGTGTTCCGGAATGTATCAGGTACATATTGGAGTACCGGAGGGTTACTCGAACCCCTCGGGGGAAGATATGGGCCATATGGGCCATAGGAGGGAGGCACACCAGCCCACAAAGGGGTGGCGCGCCCCCCATAGGGAAGGAGGCTGAATTGGACTAGGGAAGGGGGTGCCCCCCCCCTTTCCTTCTCCCCCTCTCTCTGTTTCACCCTTCCCCCCTTAAGTAAAAGGAAAGGGGGGAATCCTACTAGGAGCCCAAGTAGGATTCCTCCTAGTTGGGCACGCCTAGGGCCAGCCTCCTCCCCCTCCCTCCTTTATATATGTGGGGGCGCCTACAACACACATCAATTGTTCCAAGCCATGTGCGGTGCCCCCCTCCACAGTTTACACCTCCGGTCATATTCTCGCGGTGCTTAGGCAAAGCCCTGCATGGACCACATCACCATCACCGTCACCATGCCATCGTGATGATGGATCTCGTCTACTTCCTCGACACTCTGCTGGATCAAGAGTTTGAGGGACGTCATCGCGTTGAACATGTGCAGAACTCGGAGGTGCCATACATTCGGTACTTGATCGGTCGGAAGGAGAAGACATTCGACTACATCAACCGCGTTAAGCAAACACTTCCGATTTCGGTCTACAAGGGTACATAGACACACTCTCCCACTCTCATTGCTATGCATCTCTTAGATAGATCTTGCGTGAGCGTAGGAATTTTTTTGAAATTGCATGTTATGTTTCCCAACACGCTAACCACTTGATAGCCGCTGCCAGATATAGCAGCAACGGCTCATGTGGTTTGGGTGCAACCAAAGTGGGCACAGAAGACAAGTAGGTCTTCAAATCTTGCAGCGCTGCGTCTGCTTCCGGGGTCCACTTCATAGGTCCTGCCTTCTTCAAAATTTTGAAGAATGGCAAGGCGCGCTTGGCAGACCTAGAGATGAATCTGCTAAGTGCGGCAACGCATCCTGTCAAACGCCTCACATCATTAACTGTCTTGGGTGCCTGAATCTGCTCGATGGCCTTGATCTTATCTGGGTTGGCCTCGATCCCGCGGTGGGACACAAAGAACCAAGTAGCTTGCCAGAGGGAACACCAAACACACACTTCTCCAGGTTCAGCTTCAAGTTGATCTTGCACAGATTACTAAATGTCTCTTCCAAATCCTGGATGAGAGTTGATATGTCTTTGGTCTTGACCACAATATCATCCATATAAGCTTCAATGTTCTTGTGCAACTGTGGTTTAAAACTAATTTGGACTGCTCTTGCAAAAGTGGACCCGGCACTCTTCAACCCGAAAGGCATGCGCACAAAGCAGTATGTGCCACATGGGGTGATGAATGAGGTCTTTTCTTCGTCTTCCTTGGACATAAATATCTAATGGTACCCAGAGTATGCATCCAGAAAGGAGAGCAAATCACACCCAGAAGTGGAATCCACAATCTGATTGATGCGCGGCAAGGGGAATGGGTCCTTCGAGCATGCCTTGTTCAGATCAGTGAAATCTATGCAAAGCCTCCACTTACCATTAACCTTGCGCACAACCATGTTGGTTGTAGTACTCCTTTGACCAAACCAGCTGCCTCAAGTTTCTTGATATCCTCGGCAATGAACTACTGCCGCTCCAAGGCCTACTTCCGAACCTTCTGCTTGACGGGTCGGGCATGTGGGCAGACAGCAAGGTGGTGCTCGATTACCTCCCTGGGAACACTAGAGATATCAGATGGTTGCCAGGCAAACACATCAACATTCGCCTGCAGGAAGGCAACAAGCATGCTTTACTATTTGTCATCGAGGGCGGCCTCATAGTGAAAGTACCATCAGCACCAGCCAGCCCTGCTAGGACCTTTTTCACATGGGGTGCAGCAGCCTTGGTCTTCTTGTTGTTGGAACTCTCCGGCACATCATCAACAGGCATGGCTCACTCCGTAGAGGTACGTTCTCTGGATTCCTTGCTGGTGTCGCTACCAGCCTTCTTCTTTCCCTTTCTTTCCTTAGCAGGCACTGCGGCTTTAGCAGCCTCTGCCGGGACTGCATCCCAGTAAATCTTATCCACACAAATCATTGCGTCTTTCTTGTCTGACAGAATGGAAATGACGCCCATCGGCCCTGGCATCTTCAAGGTGTTGTAGGCATAGTGGGATGCCGCCATGAATTTGGCCAGGGCCGGGCGCCCAAGGATTCCGTTGAACGGCAGGGGAAGGTCGACCACATTAAACATAATCTTCTCAGTCTGGTATTTTAACTCTCCCCCAAATCCTGCTAGGATTGACCCCTTGAAATGTGCCCATGGCCTTAAGCTCTTCCTCTGCTATCTGGAGTTTGCTGATAACCTATGGGGAAATCAGAATCAACCCGGCCCCATCGTCAACCAACATCTTTGTGACTTTGAGGTTGCGGATCATTGGTGAGACCAACAATGGCAAGCACCCTACCGCAATGATGCGGTCGGGGTGATCCTCTTCATCAAAGATGATGGGCGTGCGTGACCACTTGAGCGGCTTCCGAGAACCCGCTACTGGCTCCATGGCATTGACCTCATGCACCCACTGTTTAAGTTGGTGGTGGGAGGAGTGCAAAGATGCACCCCCGTCAATACACAGGGCATTAGTGGCCTTCTGGAATTCCTGCTCGCTGGTTTCCTCTTCATCGCCTCCATCACTTTCAACATTACAATCCTCCTTCTCTCGGCCCCTCGCATGTTTCCCTTGGTTCAGAGGAGCCTTGCCAGGGCAATTTGCTTCACTGCCCCGGCCCTTCCTGCCAGTACTATTCTGATCCTTTTTCTTATCACGCTTCTCATACTCAGCCCTCAGCTTCTTGACGAGCTGCTCACCCTGATGACAATCCTGGAGATCGTGGCCCTTGGTATGATGAATCAGTATGGTCCATCACTTTTCCCAGCTTTCTCGGCAGTCGCAGCCTCCAGGTAGTCAGTGCACGCGGTAGCTTCCTTGCCGGGGGCTTCGGCCTTAACCTTCTTACCGGTACTAGGCGTGCGCGATCCCTCAATGGTCATCACTACTTTATCCTTGCGCTTCTTGTTCTTCTTCTTCTGACTGGTGGTCTCGTCGTCATCCTCTGAGTCGATGTAGATGCAATCTTCATCTCTAGGAAGTTTCCTCCCCTTTTCCACCTGAGCACATTTTTTCACCAAGGTATAAAGCTCCTTCACAGTCTTGGGCAACTGAACATTCATCTTGGAACGTATCATGCGGTTGCGCACGTTGGATTGGAAGGCGGCTATCACAGCTGCTGGGTGGATGTCTGGGTTATTTGTGTGGACTCGGCTTAATCTCTGCAAGTACTTTCATAGAGTCTCTCCTTCTTTCTGCTGGAGAAGCTGCAAGTTGGTGGGCTTCCCTGGTTCTTGATGGCCGCCCATGAAGGCGCCAATGAACTCGTGGCACAGGTCAACCGAGGTCGAAATGGAGTTCTCTGGCAGGTGCATCAACCAAGACCTCACATTTGACTTGAGTGCCAAAGGGAAGTAGTTGGCGAACACCTTCTCATCTCTTCCCCCGGCAGATTGAATAGCGGTGGTGTAGATGCTCAAGAACTCTACCGAATTCAGTCTCCCGTCATCCTTCTTGGGTATCTCTGGCTTGAACGTGCGAGCGGATAGCCAACAGACTTGTTGCAGCTCATGGATGAAGGTAGGGCACCCAACCTCGAAAGGCAAGCACCTACCACCTCCGAGCGCGGGCTTGTTGACGTCGGGGCCGTCGCATCCGTTGGGCTGGTAGTGGTTGTCACAGCGCCACTCGATGACGACGCGCGTGCCTTACCTCCGCCTGTCCTCCGGGGCCTGCCATTGGCTTTGACGCGCTTGAGGGTCGTAAGAGGCCATCGAGACGTCATCAGGCTCTTGGTTTCGTGGCTCCCATTCTTCTTGCCGTGGTGGGGATTGCACCGTGGGGGTGGCCCCTTCCGTACGGCCGGCCGCACGAGCCGTTGTCGTCGCCTAGGGGGGTGTGGCGGGCCAGCTCGCTATGATCCTCCCACCACGGTGAAACCAATCAGGCTATGGATGGTCACTCACCACTCATCCATCTGATCAGCTGCCGCCAGAAATCTAAACAGTAGCTGAGCCCACACCATGGCCTCTGAGGCAGTGCTTGGCATAGCTGATGATGATATAGACCGCAGTGTTGCTCACCTCCTGATGGTGCCGGTGGCGACCGCACCCTACCTTGTTGTTGCGAACCAGCTGCTTGAATAGTGTGGTGACGTGGTGGAGGCGCTTGAGGGCCAGCGGCCCTGTTGGGCACAGTAGCTGGGTCAGACCGTTCCGGCGTGGCGCCTACCCCGCGATTGCACCCGTAGCGGGGGCGGCCGAAGGGTTGCGATTCGCCCCAGAACGTGGGCGACCACTGCGGTTGTGCCCTTCGACGAGGAGAGAGGGAGCAGACAGAATAATCCCTCCATATGTACCTCATGGAGCATGGCCGCTGGGATGTTGCTGATGTTGTCCTTCCCCAGTGCCTCCCACTTCTGCTTCATCTGTGGGGGAGGTGGTGACAATGCCGCTTGCGCTGACCACATCCCCTGCAACATCCACATCCTCACACGCCCCTGCGTTCCCCGTGACATCAGCGGTCGTGGGTGGCGAAGCCTTCGAGGTGGACTGGTGATTTGCAGCTCCGGGCTTCTTCTTGGGCGCCATAGTCGATGACATCATTGGTTATGAAAATGGCGACGAAGATGACGCGCTACTAACGCTCTCGGGTTTGCGCAAGTGATCCCCCTACCTGGCGCGCCTAAGATGTCGTGTGAGCTGATACGTCTCCAACATATCTATAATTTTTTATTGTTCCATGCTATTTTATTATCTGTTTTGAATGATTATGGGCTTTATTTTACACTTTTATATTACTTTTGGGACTAACCTATTAACCGGAGGCCCAGCCCGTATTGTTGTTTTATTGCCTGTTTTAGTTTTTCGAAGAAAAGGAATATCAAATGGAGTCCAAACGGAATGAAACCTTCGGCAGCGTTATTTTTGGGAAGAATATCACCCAGGAGACTTGGAGTTCACGTCAGAAGAGCCTCGAGGAGGCCACGAGATAGGAGGGCGTCCCCCCCCCCTACTGGGCGCGCTCCCTGTCTCGTGGACCCCTTGAGCACACCCCCCCCCCCCGACCGACTTCTTTCGCCTATATAGTCCCACGTACCCTAAAAACATCCATGGAGAAAATAGATCGGGAGTTCCGCTGCCGCAAGCCTCTGTATCCACCAAAAACCTCTCGGGAGCCCTTCCCGGCACCCTGCCGGAGGGGGGATCCTTCATCGGTGGCCATCTTCATAATCCCGATGCTCTCCATGACGAGGAGGGAGTAGTTCACCCTCGGGGCTGAGGGTATGTACCAGTAGCTATGTGTTTGATCTCTCTCTCTCTCTCATGTTCTCTCTCGTGTTCCCTCTATGGCACGATCTTGATGTATCCCGATCTTTGCTATTGTAGTTGGATCTTATGATGTTTCTCCCCCTCTACTCTCTTGTGATGAATTAAGTTTCCCCTGTGAAGTTATCTTATCGGATTGAGTCTTTTATGAGAACACTTGATGTATGTCTTGCCGTGCTTATCTGTGGTGACAATGGGATATCATGTGCCTCTTGATGTATGTTTTGATGACCAACTTGCGGGTTCCGCCCATGAACCTATGCATAGGGGTTGGCACACATTCTTGACTCTCCGGTAGAAACTTTGAGGCACTCTTTGAAGTACTTTGTGTTGGTTGAATAGATGAATCTGAGATTGTGTGATGCATATCGTATAATCATGCCCACGGATACTTGAGGTGACAACGGAGTATCTAGGTGACATTAGGGTTTTTGTTGATTTGTGTCTTAAGGTGTTATTCTAGTACGAACTCTTGAATAGATTGATCCGAAAGAATAACTTTGAGGTGGTTTCGTACCCTACCATAATCTCTTCGTTCATTCTCTGCTATTAGTGTCTTTGGAGTGACTCTTTGTTGCATGTTGAGGGATTGTTATATGATCTATCTATGTTATTATTGTTGAGAGAACTTGCACTAGTGAAAGTATGAACCCTAGGCCTTGTTTCTTATCATTGCAATACCGTTTACGCTCACTTTTATCGCTTGCTACCTTGCTGTTTTTATAATTTCAGATTACAAATACCTTTATCTTCTATCTATATTGCACTTGTATCACCATCTCTTCGCCGAACTAGTGCACCTATACAATTTACCATTGTATTGGGTGTGTTGGGGACACAAGAGACTCTTTGTTATTTGGTTGCAGGGTTGTTTGAGAGAGACCATCTTCATCCTACGCCTCCTACGGATTGATAAACCTTAGGTCATCCACTTGAGGGAAATTTGCTACTGTCCTACAAACCTGTGCACTTGCAGGCCCAACAACATCTACAAGAAGAAGGTTGTGTAGTAGACATCAGAAACCACGGCCACCTGTGGGGCCATGAGCCCCTTTTGGTTCGGCGGGGGGATGGGCACATTGCACAAAGAGCGGAGAAGCATAACACAACGCGACAGAGATCACACGGGCAGTTTTACCCAGGTTTAGGCCGCCATGAGGCGTAAAACCCTACTCCTGCTTTGATAGATTGATGGTGGAAAATGGTGGTGGACGCAGCACACTTGCCGGGCAGGGTTGCCGTGGGCAAAAATGGCTACACGTGTTTGAATGTGTGAGGGTCCAAATGGCCGAATCTCCGAGCCTCTGGAATCGGAACGTCTGACCCCTTTCTACGGTTGCCATGGGCCTCCTTTTATAGATCAAGGGGTCACCAAAGTGGCAAATCAGTCTTTACGTATTGATTGGATAGCAAACAGTGCTATCATACCTAACTCTGCAAGCTGACAGAGTGCATTAAATGCACCGTCGAGTGTCACATCACAGCGTGCCCGGCAACCCTTGGCGGGCTATTTTGCCAGCTTGGCGCCTTCTTGCTTGACACGTCTCAGGATGGATGTCATATGTAGGTGTTTGCTGTAGGAAGTGTCTGCCATGTGTCAAAAAGCAGCCACTTAGTCACCTTGGGGCTTGACAACGCACTGATCTATGACTTGTGTCGCTCGTGAGGTGGAGCGGTGGAGTGGCTAGCCTCTGCAAGCCCCGGCAGGCCTGTCGGGATGATCTGGAAGCTTGCTTACAGGGCAAACCCAACCTTACCAGGCTCGCCTGCCCAGCAAAGGAGGTTCTTTACTTATAGGTATATTGCTTCTCTGGCTCATCTTGGCCTTCTTGATCTGCACTTGGATCCTTCAAAGAATTTATCCCTCTTACTTGGTCAGATCTTGGTGTTGTAATCTTGTCCTTGGGCCTATGCACAGTCTAGGAAATGGACCCAGGGTTTGTTGTACCGACACTTGTGGTGCATTATTCAGTGTTAGTTATGTTTAATGCTTGTTTATGGTCGTTTTAGTTTCTTAGTTGGTCGCTTCTCAGTCTATATGCTAGCCTTCATTTGTACTAAGCGGGAATACTGCTTGTGCATCCAACTCTTTACACCCAAAGTTGTTCCAAATGAGTCCACCATACCTACGTATATGCGGTATTTCCATGTCGTTCCAAGTAAATTGGTATGTGCCAACTCTAATTTTCAAAATGAATTTCATGTTTGTGTGCTCGTACCACTCACGAAGCAGGAGCGTAGGGCTGGAATTCGAGCCGAGTCGAGCCAGCTCGGCTCGACTCGCTAGAGCTCGTTTCGTTAACGAGCTAGCTCGACTCGACTCGTTATTATAACGAGCTCAAATCTAATATTGGCTCGACTCGTATAACTCGCGAGCTGGCTCGTTTAGCTTGTTAAGCTCGTTAAAGATATGAACATAAAACCCTCATATATTATAAAATGATTATGTATATATTAAACATATATATCATTAAACAATAGTAATTTCCTTGTAACGCATGAGTCTCCTAGGCGGTTGGGCCTTCAACGGCTAGGCCTTGTGTTGTGCGCCTGGGACATAGGGTGCTGAGTGGCTGATCTTTTTTTGTATTGGGAGTGGCTAATCTTTTGTGCCGAGCCTAACGAGTTACACGAGTACTCGTGAGATTGGATCGTTTAACTTGGTCTATAAACGATCTAAACTAAAGCTCGGCTCGACTCGTTATTCTTCGAGTTCGAGTCAATTCGAGCCGAGTCACGAGCTACTCGTTTAGCTCGCGAGCTTCGAGCTTTTTTTCCGGCCCTACAGGAGCGGGTGGCCAAAAATTTCCATGCTAGGTATGTTATTCTCAAGATGAGTGTTTATTCACTTGTCATTGCACGAGAGTGTGGCATGTAATAGGGATGCCCAGTCCCGGAATGAAAAAAAATTATATATGTTGTCAATAATAAATTCCTCGGAAAGTGTTGGTATGGAAGGCACCTGTGGATACGACTAACCATGGATTGCTGGAAAAGGAAATAAACTTTATTGTATGTTTGGGAACTGCCTATGATTTACCTAGCATGGAATATATTGGGAATTCTCGGTCGTTTTTGCTGACAGGAAAAGCATGCCTCTCAAAAAAAATACCTCTCAATTTAAGCTACGAGCTCTGGCCCCTCTATAAATCTCTGCTTCCCTCTGTGATGGGACTTTATATTTACTTTTATGCAATATTTATTTTTATCGCATCTCCATCTTCTCTTATAAAGCACCAACTATGGAACACTATTATCATACTTGTGCATTGGATATAGCTAATATTTGAGTGTGTTTCATGAATGGATCAATGATTGAGCATAATGGGCTAGGGATAGCTTTCTTTGGTGTTGATATTTTGAAAGACATGGTTGCTTGTTGATATGCTTGAGTATTGATGTCCTCATGTCAATTATAGACTATTGCTTTGAATCATCTAAAGTCCAAATGGCCATGCTACAAAAGAAAGAATAGGTGATGAACATGTTAGGCAGCATTCCACATCAAAAATTCTGTTTTTGTCATTTACCTACTCGGGGACGAGCAGGAATTAAGCTTGGGGATGCTGACGCGTCTCCAACATATCTATAACTTTTTATTGTTCCATGCTATCATATTATCAATCTTGGATGTTTTATATACTTTTACTAGCAACTTTATTTCATTTTCTGGGACTAACCTATTGAGATAGTGCCCAGTGCCAGTTGCTATTTTTTGTTGTTTTTTAGTTTGTAGAACATCAGTACCAAACGAAGTCCAAATGCCATGAAACTTTTGGGAGATTTTTTTTCTGGTAAAAATAGACCCTAGAAGCTTCTGGAGGCCACGAGAGGAGGCCCGTGGGGCCCACTAGGCACTAGGGCGCGCTAGTGGATCCCACGGGAACCACCTTGACCTACCCCCGCCTCTATAAATACTCTAAAATACCAACTTTTCCACCGCCGCAAGTTCCAGAACCACAAGATCTAATCTAGAGGCCTTTTCTGGCACTCTGCCGGATGAGCAATGATCATGTAGGGGTTCTTCATCATCCTTGTTACCCCTCCAATGATACGTGAGTAGTTTACCACAGACCTACGGGTCTGTAGTTAGTAGCTAGATGGCTTCTTCTCTCTTTTTGATCTTCAATACAATGTTCTCCTCGATGTTCTTGGAGATCTATTTGATGTAACTCTTTTTTGCGGTGCGTTTGTTGGGATCCGATCAATTGTGAGTTTATGATCAATTCTATCCATGAATATTATTTGATTCTTTGTTGAACTCTTTTATGCATGATTGTTATAGCCTTGTATTTCTTCTTTGATTTATTGGTTTGGTTTGGCTAACTAGATTGATTTATCTTGCAATGGGAAGTGGTGCTTTGTGATGGGTTTGATCTTGCATGCTCAATCTCAGTGACAGAAAGAGACATGACACGCATGAATCATTGCTATTAAGGGTAACAAGATGGGGTTTATTCATACGTGAGTTTATCTTGTCTACATCATGTCATCGTTCTTATTACATTACTCCATTTTTTCACGAACTTAATACACTAGATGCATGCTGGATAGCGGTCAATGTGTGGAGTAATAGTAATAGAGGCAAGCAGGAGTCGGTCTACTAATCTTGGACATGGTGCCTATATAGATGATCATTGCCTTAGATATGGTCATGATTATTCGCTTTTCTATCAATTGTCCAACGGTAATTTGGTTACCCACCATATGCTATTTTCTTTAGAGAAACCTCTAGTGAAAACTATGGCCCCTGGGTCTATTTCCTATCATATTAAAACCAAAAATACCTTGCTGCAATTTTTATTTATTTTATTTTGTGTTTTTTAGATATATTTACCAATACCTATACAATTTAATCTATCTCAATATTGTTGAGGGACTAAAAACCCATCTTACGCGTTGGGTTGCAAGTTTTTGTTGTTTGTGTGCAGGTGATGTTTACATGGTGTTGCTTGGTTCTCCTACTGGATTGATAACCTCGATTTCATAACCGAGGGAAATACTTACCTTTGCTATGCTGCATCATCCTCTCCTCAATACCAACAGAGATTACAAGCAATCAGGAAGAATTGCAGGCGCCGTTGCCGGGGAGACATCATCAACATCTATCAAGTACCTACGCATAAACTCTCATCTCCTTGCAATTACTTTATTTTCCATTTGCCTCTCGTTTTCATCTCTCCCACTTCTAAAAAGTTTTTACAAAAACACAAAAATATTTTTTGATTACCTTTTTCTTGTACGATCTTTTGTTTGCTTGCGATCTTGTTTGCGGAGTCATGATGTCTCAAGAAAGTATCAAATTGTGTGATATTTCAATGCTAATAATAATGATATTATTGGTGCTCCTATCGCTCCTCCCGCCGCTTGTGCGGAGTCTTATGATATTAATGCCACTTTGCTGAATCTTGTTATGAAAGAGCAATTTTCCGGTAATCCTAATGAGGATGTCGCATCCCATCTAAACACTTCCATAGAATTATGTGATCTGCAAAAGAAAAAGGATGTGGACAATGATATTGTGAAACTAAAATTATTTCCTTTCTCTTTGTAGGATCATGCAAAAAAATTGGTTTTCATCTTTGCCACGAAATAGTCACTATTGCAGGATGCTGCTAACGCGACACTACAATCAGAGACCCTACAACGAAACTGTGTGCGATGCAATAATCGCAAACGGTGGTGTAAAAAACCATCAAAAAAAGGTGCAAA
Source organism: Triticum aestivum (assembly GCF_018294505.1). NCBI lineage: Eukaryota > Viridiplantae > Streptophyta > Magnoliopsida > Poales > Poaceae > Triticum > Triticum aestivum. The sequence goes on along the minus strand of NC_057798.1, from coordinate 646,162,191 downwards.
ATGTTTGTGATGACGGATGCATCAAACACGGTTCAGATTTTAGTTGCGTGTGCGATGCATGGCATACGGTTCAGTTCAATGAACTATTTTCGATGAGGAAGAAGAACGGAAATGGATAGCTAGATGAAGGCGTGTGCGATATATGGCATACAGTTCAATTGGATTAGATCTTTGTGATGAGGCGGAACAATAGAAACAGACAGCTAGGTAAAGGTGTGTGTGATTGAGGGCATACGCTTCAGAAGGATTAACTGTTTGCGATTAGGCAATAGAACAGAAACGGTCAGCCAAATCAAAGGTGTGTGCGATTGATGGCATACACTTCAGACAGATGAAGTGTTTGCGATTAGCCACAACAAACAGAAACAGTTAGATAGATCAACGTGTGTGCGCTAGACGATCACACATTCTAATTAAAAGAAGCGTGTGCGATGGTAATAAGGAGCACGCATGGTTCTTGGAACAAGACGTGTGCTGACATTGCCTACTGTGATGCACCAAACGCCACGTATGCATCCGAGAAAGCGTGCCCATGTTATGCCGTTTGGGAATAGTGCCACAATTAGAAATTATAGAACCATCAATAAATTTTGAGCCTGCATCCTGTCACATTCCAAATTGCAAACATGTTCACACCGATCAAAACCTAAACGGTTTCCCACTTAGGAGTGTATTAGTACTCGGTTATAAATACCACTACTCCAAGATGACTGCACATTCCACCTCAACTCCTCATCCACAAAAAACAAACAAGTCATTCATCATCGTTCCCTTGCGTCTGCCATGGCCAGCGTGAGTTCTGGGTCGAGAGAATGCCACCAGGGAGAGGCGAGCATGGAAGCGGAAGCACGAGAGATGTCCCACCTTGCCGCGAAAGCAACCGACATGTCCCGCCGCACGGCCCTAGAAGCACAGAGGTCCCGCCGCGCCGCCGACGGAGCACGGAGGTCCCGCTGCACCGTTGATGCAGCAAACTGGTGCGGCCGAACCGCCGACACAGCAGAGATGTTCGGTCGCGCCGCGGAAGCAGCAGAGATGTCCGGTCGCACCGCGGAAGCAGCAGAGATGTCCTCCCGCACCGCGGCGGCCTGGGAAAATGTCTTGTGGGCAGGCGAGGACTCTTACAGGCGCATGCATGCGATCGTCCATAGTCAGATGGATCGGATCTCTAGCTGGGCAAGGTTGCAGGACGACATGAAAGCCTCATTTGAACAGGCTACCAGCATCATCCGACAACAAAGGGAGAGAAATGAGAAGCTCCAGGCCGAGCGCGACCTGCTGAGGGCGAAGATCGTCGAAAGTGCGGAGCAGTAGGAGGAGACCACTACCTTGTTGAAGAGGACTAGCGTCATTGTCGAGAAACTTATGGACGAGAATGTTGTGTTGCACATGAAGCGCAAAAGGATGGTGGGGGAATCCGTGGATGCTCTCAAGCAGCATATTGAGGACACGAAAGAGCTCATTGCCGCTTACCGCAAAGACTAGTTCCCGCAACCTGCAGCAACGCATGAAGAAAGTAGAGATCAGCGAGCCAAATCGTTGTCTTCCTTCTTCTTTTGCCCTTGTGTATTTCGGGCGTTGTCGCATGTGGCTTTTTTTAATTATGTTCCTAAATATGTAAGACAATTATTATCACTGTCATCATCCTTATATTCATCATCAAGATCCGTGCAAACCTTTTTATTTAGATTTCATTTTTCTCTCTTAAATGTTAGTCCAGTGAGACATAGCCACACCGTGAAACAAGGGCTCAGACGCCATTAATGGAGACATCGGGAGGGAGGTGCACGGCGGATAGAGGTCAAAGGTCTCTCCTCCTGATGAGCACGTCCAGGGGGCTGATCGCACGCCTCCTGTACTAAAATAGCTACCCCGCATGGCACATCCTAGCCAATAAAAAAAGGGGATGCCTGGCGACACGAAATTGGTAAGTAGAACACCCACGTTTTCAATAGTAGTTATGTTTCCGATTTGTAACATGACAACACTTGTTCCAAAATGACTTTGTTGATTGTTAATGTGTGCGCCTTCGCAAATTGGACAGGAAAATTACCATAGCATGTTGGTGCCATGTCATGACACCATGCCAAGTTTCATGATTTTCAGGCGTGTTTTGGATTTACAGGAATTAAAAAATGAAGTTTCTCAATCTTTCCGGCCGAGCCAAGATGCCCAGATGTTTGAATTTCATTTCCATTTCTTGCATGGGACCTAGAAATTCACCCAAGGACACACATGTGATTTTTCAACCAACTTTGGTGCACTGGAGCATGTGCTTGTAGTTCAAATTTGAATTATGCACATTAAATGCCCAGAAATTCAATTAATGTATAAAAAAGGCAAAACGAACCCGGAATAATTCCAAAGTTTAGCATGATACTTCTATTTTGTCTAATCTGCCTGTGTAAAAAAATTAAGACAGGAGAAGGCAGTGTACGTATGTCGTTTCGCACACGGAGGTGACACGTTCCCTCTCAGAACCACGAGCCTTCTTGAGAGAAGCTCCGGTTTGCAAGAAGCTTATACCAAAGCGTGTCCCAATTCGGCCAAAAAAATTACCTCTGCATGTTGGTGCCATGTCATGACACCATAACAAGTTTCATGATTTTCAGGCGAGTTTTGGATTTACATGAATTAAAAAACCAAGTTTCTCAATCTTTCCGGTCGAGCCATGACGCCCAGATGTTTGATTTTCATTCTCATTTCTTGCATGGGACCTAGAAATTCACCCAAGAACACACATGTGATTTTTCAACCAACTTTGGTGCGCTGGAGCATGTGCTTGTAGTTCAGATTTGAATTATGCACATTAAATGCCCAGAAATTGAATTAATGTATAAAAAGTCCAAACAAACCTGGAATAATTCCAAAATTTAGCATGATACTTATATTTGGTCTAATCTGCCATGTAAAAAATTAAGGCGAGAGAAGGCAGTGTATGTATGTCGTTTCGCACAAGGAGGTGGCACACGTTCCCTCTCGAAACCACAAGCCTTCTTGAGAGAAGCTCCGGTTTGCAAGAAGCTTATACCAAAGCTTGTCTCAATTCACCCAAAAAATTACCGCAACATGTTGGTGCCATGTCATGAAACCATGCCAAGTTCCATGATTTTCAGGTGTGTTTTGGATTTACATGAATTAAAAAACCAAGTTTCTCAATATTTCCGGCCAAGCCACGACGCCCAGATGTTTGAATTTCATTCCCATTTCTTCCATGGGACCTAGAAATTCACCCAAGGACACACATGTAATTTTTCAACCAACTTTGGTGCACTAGAGCATGTGCTTGTAGTTCAAATTTGAATTATGCACATTAAATGACCAGAAATTCAATTAATGTATAAAAAAGGCCAAAGAACCTGGAATAATTCCAAATTTTAGCACGATACTTCTATTTGGTCTAATATTCATGTGTAAAAAAATTAAGGCGGCAGAAGGCAGTGTGCGTATGTCGTTTCGCACACGGAGGTGACATGTTCCTCTTGGAACCACGAACCTTCTTGAGAGAAGCTCCAGTTTGCAAGAATCTTATACCAAAGCTTGTCCCAATTCGGCCAAAAAAATTACCACAGCATGTTGGTGCCATGTCATGACACCATGCCAAGTTTCATGATTTTCAGTCATGTTTTGGTTTACATCAATTAAAAAACCAAGTTTCTCAATCTTTCTAGCCGAGCCACGACGCCCAAATGTTTGAATTTCATTTCAATTTCTTGCATGGGACCTAGAAATTCACCCAAGGACACACATGTGATTTTTTAACCAAATTTGGTGCATTGGAGCATGTGCTTGTAGTTCAAATTTGAATTATGCATATTAAATGACCAGAAATTCAATTAATGTATAAGGAAGTCCAAACGAACCTGGAATAATTCCAAATTTTAACACGGCACACATATAGTTCTATGTTGCCTCTGTGAAAAAATAAGGGGGGAAGGAAGCGTATATCGTTTCGAACACATAGGTGACACGTCCCCCCTCGGGAACCACGAGTCTTCTTGAGAGAAGCTCCGGTTTGCAACTAGCTTATACCAAAAACTTGTCCAAATGCGGCCAATTTTTTTACCATAGCATGTTGGTGCCATGAAATGACACCATGCCAAGTTTCATGATTTTCAGGAGAGTTGAATTTCTAGGAATTTAAAAACCAGGTTCTCAATGTTCCCGACCGAGCCATGACGCCCAGATGTTTGAATTCCATTCCCATTTCTTTCATGGGACCTATAAATTCACCCCAAGACACACATGTGAGTTTTTAACAAACTATGGTGCACTAGAGCATGTGCTTGTAGTTCAAATTTGAATTATGCACATTAAATGCCGAGAAACTCAATTAATCCATAAAAATGCCAAACGAACCTGGAATAATTCCAAATTTAAACACGACACTCATGTAGTTTCATGTTCACTGTACATAAATGTTCTAGCAATTCAAACACCATCCTTTCCCTCCATAACACCATTTTGTCTTTAAAAACATAATGAAAAATCAGGTATACCACAAACAGTTTACTAGAAAGAATCATGTGGGATGCGATATAAAATATCTTGGCGCACCGTCTTGTCTAGCTTACGCAGGAAGCTTCATTGTATACAGTCCACCACCCCCCGCTTGAACCACACTTGCGTGCCAGTTTCTCACGGCACCGAGCGAAATTTTTTTGCCACCGCGGAAATATCTATCTCCCCGCCCCCTCCCTCCCACCAAAAGCCACATTTCCACTATTCATCCTTGCTTTCCAAGTTCAAACCTTCACTGCTGCTTACTAGTAGCTCAGCCTCCTCGTTGGTGACCCTTCTTCTTACAGCGCCGCCTCCTCGCCGGCTACCCTTCTTCTTGCAGCATCGCCTCCTCACCGGCGACCCTTCTTCTTGCAGTGTCGCCTCCTCGCTGGTGACCCTTCTTCTTGATGCGCAGCCTCCTCGCCGCCGACCCTTCTTCTTGCTGCGCCGCCTCGTCGATATGGTAAGGTAATCCACACCCCACCCGCACCATCCTCATCCTTTCCCGCCCCACATGCCCTGACCGACAGCGCGACACCTTCTGCCAAAATCATTATCCCCCTCCTCCAATTAAGCGCCGCCCACAGCCATTTTGCACGCAATATAACATGGAGCTCAGTAGCATCTGGCAGTAGAGAAGCAAATCGCGGCCACACACGTGCACGAGGTCGATATGGATGCCATGCGTGCCGACCGCCAGATCTTGGAGGAGCACCTTGTCTTCAAGGTCACCGTCGACACCAACGCACAGTTGTCTACTTTAAAATACAGTATGTGATGTTTTCTCGAGGCCACCGCCAATGCCTTCTAGTGATTTGTCCTCTGTAATGTTAATATGCAATTTGATGTTTAGTTTACAGTTTGGTCCTCTGAAATGTAATGTTCAGTTAACGGTTTGGTCCAACAATTGCTACATTTCGTAGTAGTGTTCTCAAGCATTCTTTGTTTTGTTAACTGTCTTATCTTCTAGTACATGTTTCTATTCTGCAATGTCGTGCTCAGTTAACTATTTTGGTTCATTTGGTCTGTTGTCCATTTAACTATTAGGTTCAGTTCTACAATTTGATTTTCATTTGTTGTGGGTACAATTTTGTACTATTATGCATGTGAAATAAATCGAATTTGGCAGTACTCAATACATATTCTACTGATAGTATGGCAACTCTCAGTTAACCTGATCAAGATCTTCCTTATGTGTGTTGCAGGGAAACAATGGGAGACACTGCTATTTACCATCAAGGTTTGTTCAAGCATGGTCCTTTGGCTAATAGCACATTATTGTGCAGTTGCAGGAATCATTCTAATATTTAGGTTTCTTACAATTTGATCTTGCACATGTAGGTCTTGCTGTCAGAGGCTTAGACCCAATGTTCGACCCGTTTTGCATATGGGGAAATGAGATGTCCATGAATATCAGTAAAGTTAAGAAACTCAGAAAGATTGTTAGGATGAAGAAACTTGCGATGAATAACAGCAAGATCTTTGTTTGCATAATGAAGAAGACATTGGTCAAGTATAGGATGGTACTAACTCTTTTACGTTGTTTTTACCCCTTGCGCCATCGGTCAACCATAGGATGGTACTAACTCTTTTACCTTGTTTGCATATCTTTGTTTTCAGTACTTTTCAAAGCAGTTCACCGATGATTACCTCTCAAACCACCTGCATGGTCAAGAGGCGAGGAAGGTATTCATTCAACATCCACGGTACAATATTGAAGTCTTGCTGAAGAGGACGAAGGTTCGGCGGGCAATTATCCATAGCCACTGTCCTAAAGTTGCAAGGACATTCAACATCACTGAAGGCTCAATAATTGCCTTCCACTTCTGTAGTTTCCTAGATGAGATTCATATGTCTATTTATCGTGTATGATGCTACTTTACAAAGCTTTTTGATGTCGCATGGGAAACTTGGTGCTATTGTGTAATGGCGGAACTAAGTGCAGAAGCCATCTGATGTAATTCTATTATGAAATCCTGGTTGTTGTTATACGGATATGAAATATCTGATGTGTTTTTATAAGAAATATCAATTTGATTAGTACATGGATTATCAATAATAAGCTAACTACCCTGCTTATTGGGGTTTTCTGTTGCAGACGGTTACTTAGACAGCACCGTGGGCGATGAACTAACAATCACACACGACTTCTGGCAGAGAACTGTTTGCGTTAGGCCACCTTGCACAAATGTTTCCACACAAAAAACTGTGTGTGATATACATACAAACGGAAATGTTTTTCTGGGATTCACCGTGTCGGGTGTACATACGAACATAAACAATTGGGTTTCGATGCCCCGCTAGATTGCACACGAACTCATTTTGCACAAGCCTGTGTGCCAGGAGAGCCTATCCCCGACGGTTTCTGGGTCGTGTGGGAAGGACCCCCATATTGCCCACACTCACTTGGCGATAGTTCCAAACGCCATCATGGAAAGGGGTTAAAAACCGTTTGTATAGCAGGTCTCTACACCAGTGAGTATTGATTCTTGGGATAAGTGCAAAGATGCTTTTATTACTAAGTATTTTCCTCCCGCAAAAATTATTTCCCTTAGGAACCAAACTATGAATTTCAAGCAACTTGAGCATGAACATGATGCACAATCTTGGGAAAGAATGAAGTTAATGCTAAGAAATTGTCCTACTCATGGTTTAAATCTATGGATGATTATACAAAAAAATTATGCGGGATTGAATCATGTTTCTAGAAATCTTTTAGACTCCGTCGCTGGTGGTAATTTTATGGAAATTACTTTGGGTGAAGCTACTAAATTGCTTGATAATATTATGGCTAATTATTCACAATGGCATACCGAAAGAGCACCTAGTAGTAAAGGTCTGAAGAAATTAGTACTTTGAGTGAAAAAGTTGGTGCACTTATGAATTTGTAGCTAGTAAAAATTCTCCTATTGATCTTAATGGTGTGCCTTTGTCTACTTTCATTAAGCAAAATAATGATTCTGTAGATGTGAATTTTGTCTCGCGAAACAATTTTAATAACAATGTTTATAGGGGTAATTTTAATACTAGGTCGTTTCCTGGAAATTTTTCTAATAATTATGGCAATTCTATGGTAATTCTTATATTAATAATAGGATGCCCTCTTATCTTGAGAGTAATATTAAATAATTTATCAATGCTCAAAATGTTTTCAACACTACGATAGAAGAAAATTTGAATAAGAATGATGATATGTCTAGAAGCATTGATAGAATTATGCATGATGTAGAAAATCTCAAGATTAAAATTTTACCACCCAAGGTTGATGTTGATGAATCAATTAAAGCTCTATATGTTTCCATGGATGAAAGTAGGAAAAGAACCGCGATGCTAAGAGCTAAAAGATTTTTTTAGAAAAAGCATTTCCCCCGATTGCTTTCATAGTAATGATGAAGATGTTAAGATTATTGGTGTTTCTTCTAGTGATTCCTTGTTTAGTAATATTAAAAATTGATGATAAGGGGATTGAAGAAGAGTCAACTTTAGCTAGAAGGTGTCCCCATAATTTGGAGGGTGAATATCTTGTTGAAAAAATTGAGAAAAGTTTGTCTGCAAAGATAAAAACTTTAACTAGTGATGTGCCCACTCTTTTGGATTACAAGGACTTTAATTATGATAGTTTCTCTTTGCTTGAGTGTATTTATTTGTTGCAATGCATGCTAAATTCACCCAATGCCTATGGAAAAAATAAAGCTTTTACTAAATATATTATCAAAGCAATGATGAAAGCTTTATAAGAAAAGTTGGAATTAGAGATTTCAATTCCTAGAAAATTATATGATGAATGGGAACCCACCATTAAAGTCAAGATCAAAAATTATGAGTGCAATGTTTTATGTGATTTGGGTGCTAGTGTTTCCACAATTCTGAAATATCAATGTGATGTGCTAGGTTTTACCAATATGGAGGAATGTTCTCTTAATTTACACTTGGCTGATTCTACTATTAGAAAACCTTTGGGAAGAACTAATGATGTTCATCTTGCAAATAGGAATTATGTGCTCATAGATTTTATTGTTCTTGGTATTGATTGCAATCCGTCTTGTCCCATAATACTTGGTAGACCGTTTTTACGAACTATAGGTGCCGTGATTGATATGAAAGAAGGGATTGTTAAATTTCAGTTTCCATTGAGAAAGGGTATGGAACACTTCCCTAGAACTAGAAAAGCCATCATATGAGTCAATCATGATGGCAAGCTATGGAGCAAAAACTAAAGATGATAATACTTGAATTTATGCATTATGCCTAGCTAGGGGCATAAAATAATAACGCTTGTTGGGACGCAACCCAATGCATAAAATAAATGTTTCACTTTTTATTTCTTTTCTTGTGTGTTTGCACCATTATGCTACTGTTATGATTGTGTTTTTATGATTTAATTAATGTTTCTACCAAGTAATGCATTTAGGATGGTTTGGGTGATAGTTGATTTGATCCTGTTGCATTGTGTGCTTATTTATATGAATCTATGGATTGTATCATGGGGTATAAGCGATGGTAAAGTTAGAATAGAGTGGGCATAATGCAATACCAAAATATGAATGGGTTTTCTACAATACCAAAATAAGTCCATTTTCCAACATGTTTTTATGTTGATATGTATTGCATTATGGGTTGTTATTTCACTTTATGGTGCAATACTTATGCCTTTTCTCTCATATTTTACAAGGTTTACATGAAGGGGGAGAATGCCGGCGATACATTCATTTTGCATCATGTTTTCCTACTGTTATTATGTTGTTTTATTGAATAATAATGCTTTTTGGAGTAATTCTAATGCCTTTTCTCTCATAATATGCAAGGTATGCACCAAGGGGAGAATTCTGGCAGCTGGAAAGCTGGACCTGAAAAAGCTACGTCAAACTACCTATTCTGCACAACTCCAAATGAGCTGAAACTCCCCGAGGATTTTATATGGAATATTTAAGGAATATTGGAGCAAATAAGTACCAGAGGAGGGCCACCAGGTGGGCACAACCCATCTGGGCGCGCCAGGAGGCCCAGGCGCGCCCTGGTGGGTGCTTCCCTCCTCGGCCCACCTCCGGTGCCCATCTTCTGGTATATAAGTCATTTTGACCTAGAAAAAATAAGGAGAGGACATTCTGGAGCACTTTTGCCCTCTGGCGGAGCGATTCCGCCGGTGGAACTTCCCTCCCGGAGGGGGAATTCATCGTCATCATCATCACCAACAACTCTCCCATCTTGGGGAGGGTTATCTTCATCAACATCTTCACGTCACCAACTCCTCTAAAACCCTAGTTCATCACTTGGGTTCAATCTTTGTACCAAATTATAGATTGGTGCCTGTGGGTGACTAGTAGTGTTGATTACATCTTGTAGTTGATTACTATAGGGTTTATTTGGTGGAATATTATATGTTCAGATCCATTATGTTATCCAATACCCCTCTGATCTTGAGCATGTTTATCATTTATGACTAGTTACTTTCGTTCTTGAGGTCACTGGAAAAATCATGTTGCAAGTAATCATGTGAACTTGATATGTGTTCGATATTTTGATGGTATGTATGTTTCCATTCTCTTAGTGGTGTCATGTGAACGTCGACTACATGACACTTCACCATATTTGGGCCTAAGTGAATGCATTGTGGAGTAGTTATTAGATGGTGGGTTGCGAGAGTGGCAGAAGCTTAAACTCCAGTTTATTCGCTATTCCGTAAGGGACTGATTGGATCCAAAAGTTTAATGCTATGATTAGAATTTATTCTTAATACTTTTCTCGTAGTTGCGGATGCTTGCGAGAGGGTTAATCATAAGTAGGAGGTTTGTTCAAGTAAGAACAACACCTAAGCACCGGTCCACCCACATATCAAATTATCAAAGTACCGAACACGAATTAAGCCAACATGATGAAAGTGACTAGATGAAATTCCCGTGTACCCTCAAGAACACTTTGCTTATCATAAGAAACCGTTTTGGCCTGTCCTTTGCCTCAAAAGGATTGGGCTACCTTGCTGCACTTTTGTTACTACTATTGTTACTTGCTCGTTACAAATTATCTTGCTACCAAACTACTCCGCTACTTACAATTTTAGCACTTGCAGACATTACCTTGCTGAAAACCACTTGTCATTTCCTTCTGCTCCTCGTTGGGTTCGACACTCTTACTTATCGAAAAGGGCTACAATTGACCCCATATACTTGTGGGTCATCAAGGCAATTTTCTGGCGCCGTTGCCGGGGAGTGAAGCACTCTTGGTAAGTGGAAATTGGTAAGGAAACATTATTACTACGTGCTGAAATTTATTGTCACTTGCTACTATGGAAAACAATCCTTTGAGGGGTTTGTTCGGGGTATCTTCACCTCGACCGGAACCACAATTAGTTACCCCTCAACCTACTGCACCTACTGAAAATATTGAATATGAAATTCCTTCGGGTATGTTAGAACAACTGCTAGCTAATCCTTATGCAGGAGATGGAACCGAACATCCTGATATGCACTTGATATATGTGGATGAAATTTGTGGATTATTTAAGCTTGCAGGTTTGCCCGGAGATGAAGCTAAGAAGAAGGTTTTCCCTTTATCTTTGAAGGGAAAAGCATTGACATGGTATAGGCTATGCGATGATATTGGATCTTGGAACTGGAACCGTTTGAAATTGGAATTTCATCAGAAATTTTATCCTATGCATCTAGTTCATCGTGATCGGAATTATATATATAATTTTTGGCCTCGTGAAGGAGAAAGTATCGCTCTAGCTTGGGGGAGGCTTAAGTCAATGTTATATTCATGCCCCAATCATGAGCTCTCGAGAGAAATTATTATTCAGAATTTTTATGCTCGGCTTTCTCGTAATGATCAATCCATGCTCGATACTTCTTGTACTGGTTCTTTTATGAAGAAGACTATTGAATTCCGGTGGGATCTTTTAGAAAGAATTAAACGCAACTCTGAAGATTGGGAACTCGAGAAGGTAAAGAGTCATGTATTGAACCTAAGTTTGATTGTGTTAAGTCTTTTATGAATACCAATGCCTTTCAGAAGTTTAGCACTAAATATGGACTTGACTCTGAGATAGTAGCTTCCTTTTGTAAATCTTTTGCTACGCATGTTGATCTCCCTAAGGACAAGTAGTTCAAATATCACCCACCAATTAAAGAAGAAGTTAAAGAACTGGTAAAAGCTAAAAAAGAAACTATCATCTACAATGTTGATCTAGTTGTTCCCACTGCTTATATTGAAAACCCACCTTTTCCTGTTAGGATGAAGGAACATGCTAAAGCTTCAACTGTGGTTAACAAAAGTTATGTTAGAACATTCAAACCTTCGGAACAAATCAAAGTTGAACCTAGTGTTGCTATGGTTAAAGATCTCTTAGTTGATAATATTGATGGGCATGTTATTTACTTATGTGATGAAGCTTCTAGAATTGCTAAACCTGAAGGAAAAGATAAACATAGACCAGTTGTTGGCATGCATGTTGTCTCAGTTAAGATAGGAGATCACTGTTATCATGGGTTATGTGACCTAGGTGCTAGTGTGAGTGCTATTCCCTTCTCGTTATATGAAGAAATTAGAGATGAAATAGCACCTGCTAAAATAGAAGACATAGATGTTACTATTAAACTTGCTAATGGAGATACTATATCACCAATTGGGATTCTTAGAGATGTTGAAGTCTTGTGTGGGAAGATAAAATACCCTACTGATTTTCTTGTTCTTACCACCCCACAAGATGAATTTTGTCCCATTATATTTGGTAGACCTTTCTTGAACACCGTCAATGCTAAAATAGATTGTAAGAAACAAATTGTCAGTGTTAGCTTTGGTGATGAATCTCATGAGTTTAATTTTTCCAAGTTTAGTAAACAACCTCATAAGAAAGACCTAGTATGAATGAAATTATGGGTCTTGCTTCTATTGTTGTGCCTCCTACCGATCCTTTGGAACAATATTTGCTAGACCATGAAAATGATTTGCATATGCGTGAGAGAAATGAAATAGATAAAATCTTTTTCAAACAACAACCTCTACTTAAACACAATTTTCCTATTGAAACTCTAGGAGGTCCTCCTCCACCTAAAGGTGATCCTGTGTTTGAATTAAAACAATTGCCAGACACCTTGAAATATGCTTATCTTGATGAAAAGAAGATATATCCTGTTATTATTAGTACTAACCTTTCAGAACATGAAGAAGAAAGATTATTCAAAGTTCTAAGGAAGCACAGGGCTGCTATTGGATATACTCTTGACTATCTTAAGGGCATTAGTCCCACTCTATGTCAGCACAAGATTAATATGGAACTTGATGCTAAACCCATTGTTGATCACCAACGTCGGTTAAATCCGAAAATGAAAGAAGTGGTAAGAACGGAAATATTGAAACTTCTGGAAGCAGGTATAATCTATCCTATAGCTGATAGTAGATGGGTAAGTCTGTTCATTGTGTCCCTAAGAAGGGAGGTATTACTGTTGTTCCTAATGATAAGAATGAGCTTATTCCACAAAGAATTGTCACGGGCTATAGAATGGTAATTGATTATAGAAAATTAAATAAAGCTACTAGAAAAGATCATTACCCTCTGCCTTTTATTGATCAAATGTTAGAAAGATTATCTAAGCACACACATTTTTGTTTCCTTGATGGATACTTTGGCTTTTCACAAATACCTGTTTTACAATCTGATCAAGAAAAGACCACTTTTACTTGTCCTTTTGGAACATTTGCTTATAGACGTATGCCTTTCGGTTTATGTAATGCACCTGCTACCTTTCAAAGATGTATGACTGCTATATTCTCTGATTTTTGTGAAAAGATTGTTGAGGTTTTCATGGATGACTTTTCTGTTTATGGGAAGTCTTTTGATGATTGTTTAAGCAATCTTGATCGAGTTTTGCAGAGATGTGAACAAACAAATCTTGTCTTGAATTGGGAGAAGTGCCACTTTATGGTTAACGAAGGTATTGTCTTGGGCCATAAAATTTCTGAAAGAGGCATTGAGGTGGACAAAGCCAAGGTTGATGCAATTGAGAAAATGCCATGTCCTAAAGATATCAAAGGTATTCGTAGTTTCCTTGGTCATGCTGGTTTCTATAGGAGGTTTATCAAAGACTTTTCTAAAATTTCTAGGCCTCTTACTAATCTTTTGCAAAAGGATATTCCCTTTGTGTTTGATGATGATTGTATGGAAGCCTTTGAAACACTAAAGAAAGCCTTAATTTCTGCACCTGTTGTTCGACCACCTGATTTGAACTTGCCTTTTGAGATTATGTGTGATGCTAGTGATTATGTTGTTGGTGTTGTTCTAGGACAAAGAGTTGATAAGAAACTAAATGTTATTCATTATGCTAGTAAAACTCTAGACAGTGCTCAACGAAACTATGCTACTACTGAAAAAGAATTCTTAGCAGTGGTGTTTGCTTGTGATAAATTCAGATCTTACATTGTTGATTCTAAAGTAATTGTTCACACCGATCATGCTGCTATAAAATATCTTATGGAAAAGAAAGATGCTAAACCTAGACTCATTAGGTGGGTTCTTCTGCTACAAGAATTTGATTTGCATATCACTGATAGGAAAGGAGCAGAGAACCCCGTAGCTGATAACTTGTCTAGACTTGAAAATATTCTTGATGACCCACAACCAATTAATGATAGCTTCCCTGATGAACAACTAGCTGCAATAAATGTTTCTCATAGTACACCTTGGTATGCTGACTATGCTAATTATATTGTTGCTAAATACATACCACCTAGCTTCACATACCAACAAAAGAAAAAATTCTTCTATGACTTAAGACATTACTTTTGGGATGACCCACATCTTTATAAAGAAGGAGTAGATGGTATTATTAGACGTTGTGTACCTGAGCATGCACAGGAACAAATCCTACAGAAATGTCACTCCAAAGCTTATGGAGGACATCACACGGGAGATAGAACCGCTCATAAGGTATTGCAATCTGGTTTTTATTGGTACTCTCTTCAAAGATGCCCGTAAGTTTGTCTCATCTTGTGATGGATGCCAAAGAATAGGTAATATCGGTAAGCGTCAAGAAATAACTATGAATTATTCACTTGCTATTGAACCATTTGATGTTGGGGGATTTGACTTTATGGGACCTTTTCCTTCCTCTAATGGGTATACACATATTTTGGTTGTTGTTGATTATATTACTAAATGGGTAGAAGCTATTCCAACTAGTAGTGTTGATCACAACACCTCTATTAAACTGCTTCAGGAAGTTATTTTTCCAAGGTTTGGAGTCCCTAGATATTTAATGACTGATGGTGGTTCACACTTTATTCATGGTGCTTTCTGTAAGATGCTTGCTAAATATGATGTTAATCATAGAATTGCGTCACCTTATCATCCTCAGTCTAGTGGTCAAGTTGAACTTCGCAATAGAGAAATAAAATTAATCTTAAAAAAGACTCTTAATAGGTCCCGGAAGAATTGATCTAAGAAATTAGATGATGCACTTTGGGCTTATAGAACAGCCTACAAAAATCCTATGGGTATGTCTCCATATAAAATGGTATATGGAAAAGCTTATCATTTACCTCTTGAGTTAGAACATAAAGCATTTTGGGCAATAAAAGAACTCAATTATGATTTCAAACTTGCTAGGGAAAAGAGGTTATTTGATAATAGCTCATTAGATGAATGGAGAACCCAGGCTTATGAAAATGCTAAGTTATTCAAAGAAAAAGTTAAAAGATGGCATGACAAAGAATCCAAAAGCGTGAGTTCAAAGTAGGAGAATATGTTCTTTTCTATAACTCTCGTTTCAGGTTCTTTGCAGGAAAACTCCTCTCCAAATGGGAAGGACCCTATGTTATCGAGGAGGTCTATCGTTCAGGAGCTATCAAAATAAATAATGCCAAAGGGACTAACCCAAAGGTTGTCAATGGTCAACGAATAAAACACTATATCTCAGCTACGCCAATTAATGTTGAAAGTAATGTTATCCAAACTTTGACACCGGAAGAACACATAAAGGAGTCCTTCAGGAACACTCCGGAATCGTGAAAATAAGGAGGTACGTGATACGGTAAGTAAACGGACTCGGAAAAATCCGCAAAAATATGTTTCGTCAGTTTTGGAATATTTAGAAAATTAGGAAAATAAGAACTTCCAGGAAAGTGAACCTGGTGGGCACAATACACCAGGGCGCGCCAGGCTTGCCTGGCGCGCCCAGGTGGGTTGTGCCCACCTCGGGTACTTTCTGATCTCCATTTTTCTTCTGCTCTGCTTGTTCCCCAAGATAAAAAAAATCTATATATACCTCCCGAACCTGTTAACCTCCGTATCACGGAGAAATCTCCCGTTTTCTTTTCTTGCTGTTTTTTGTCAGATCCAATCCACCATGGCCTCTTCAAGCTCCTCCAAGGACAAGTTCTTCGACAATTTCATCAACCCATATCTGTGGGAGGTGATGCAGCACCCTCAAGCTATCCAGGTGCATGATGGGGTGTTGCACATCCATGATGTGCAAGGACCCAGGGGGACTGGATCCATGGAGGCCGGGCTTGGAGCCATGGAGCAGGACATCTTCACGTGCAAGGGGATGGTGGAGCGTGGACTCAATGCCAATCACCTCATGATCACGGACTATACCTATGATCTCAAGGTGGATGGCAAGCCCATAAAGGATATCATATTCTCCCTGAACGAGCAAATCAACTTCCTCCATAGCCAGATCCACGATCTTCAAAGCCAGGTCTTTGAATATGAGGCTAGGTTTAAAGGTATGAGTTTGGCTGCTAGTTGCAGGATCCGGGAGACTCACTCCTCCTCTTATGATGGTGAACCTATTCCATGGAAATCCGAGGACAAGAAACCTTCTACTTCATCACCACCATCTTCTTCATCACCACCAAAAGAAAACTGAGTATTGGGTATGGGCACTCCCCTTGGCTTTCGCCAAGCTTGGGGGAGGTGCCCTGGTATCGTATCAATCTCCACTATCTTTTGCCTTTATTTTGTTAGTTCGATCAATGGTTATCTTTTGATATTAGATGAATAAAAGTTTAGTTCGATCCTTTCTTTTTGTGAGTTTGCTTAGTGATCAATCCTTGTAATCGAGTGCGGGATATAATAAAGTTTAGTTTGAGTTTTGCCTTCTTACTTACTTGCTGCAATAAAAAGAAAGGAAATAAAAAGAAAGATCATATGCTAATCTTATGGTAAGTGATGACATTACATAAGGAAAAGTATAAGTAGGAAATTTTATTGTAGATTGACAAAAATAGCATTGGTCAATGATGTAACACATGAAAGAATTAATAAGCGAAGAGAAGATTCACATATAA
Source organism: Triticum aestivum (assembly GCF_018294505.1). Taxonomy (NCBI): domain Eukaryota; kingdom Viridiplantae; phylum Streptophyta; class Magnoliopsida; order Poales; family Poaceae; genus Triticum; species Triticum aestivum. The sequence continues at coordinate 646,145,403 of NC_057798.1, read as the reverse complement.
ATACACTATCATGGAAATCTTTTGTGATTGTGAGCACCCACAAAAATATTATATGCCAAAATTGTTGACGTTGGGCAAGGAAGACAACTTATGATTTATGTTTGTTCATATTCACATAGAATTCATATTGTCATAGATCCTTCAACATGTGGTGCTTGCCCCTATCTTTGCTAGCCAAAAAATTCCGCACTAAGTAGAGATACTACTTGTGCATCCAAAACCCTTGAACCCTATCTTGTTTGAGAGTCCACCATACCTACCTATGGATTGAGTAAGATCCTTCAAGTAAGTTGTCATCGGTGCAAAAAGGGCAATAAAAATTGCTTATAAAAGTGTGAGATCATTTAGTGTAAGGGAAAATTGAGCGTTGTACGAACTTCTGATGGTGAAGAATAAAAGCGATAGACTGCATAATAAAGGTTTCCATCACAAGGGGCAATATAACGTGATGTTCTCTTGCACTAAGGGGTTGAGTATACAAACAAAAGCGCATGGCAACCTCTGCTTCCCTCTGGGAAGGGCCTATCTTTTACTTTCGTGTATTTACTTTTATGCAAGAGTCAAAGTTTTTCTCTCTATTCCTTTTATTTTTCTCTTTTGGAAAGCATCATGTGGTGAGGAAAGATCTAGGCACATATGTCCAGTTGAATATGGGTGGCATAAGTTATTATTGTTGACATCACCCTTGAGGTGAGTGTGTTGGGAGGCGAAACTATAGGCCCCTATCTTTCTTTGTGTCCGGTTGAAACGTTTTGCTCATGTATACGCGGTGAGTGTTAGCAATCATAGAAGACTAAATGATGGTTGAGTATGTGGACTTGCCTAAATGCTCCGATACATGACCCTTCCTGAAAAGATGATGAATTGTAGTTGCAAACTTGACTGAGAACATAGTTTGTTGGTTTACAATAGAGTTTATGCTTTATACTTCAATGTTGTGATGAATTGTCACTTGTTCATAAGAAGTCTATGATAAAAGTTCTATAATAAAAGTTTTATATTAAAGTTTGTTGCTGTTATAATAAGTCAGATGATGCTGCTATGTCCATATTTTTGTTTTTATCGACACCTCTCTCTCCAAGCATGTGGACATATTTTTCGATTTCGATTTTTCGCTTGAGGAAAAGCGAGGTCTAAGCTTAGGGGAGTTGATACGTCCATTTTGCATCATGTTTTCCTACTATTATTTATGTTATTTTATTGTATAATAATGCTTTTTGGAGTAACTCTAATGCCTTTTCTCTCATAATATGCAAGGTATGCACCAAGGGGGAGAATTCTGGCAGCTGGAAATCTAGACCTGAAAAGCTACGTCAAGCTACCTATTCTGCACAACTCCAAATGAGTTGAAACTCCTCGAGAATTTTTTTACGGAATATGTAAGTAATATTGGAGCAAATAAGTACCATAGGAGGGCCACCAGGTGGGCACAACCCACCTGGGCGCGCCAGGAGGCCCAGGCGCGCCCTGGTGGGTGCTGCCCTCCTCGGCCCACCTCCGGTGCCCATCTTCTGGTATATAGTCATTTTGACCTAGAAAAATAAGGAGAGGACATTCGGGATGAAGTGCCACCGCCTCGAGGCGGAACTTGGGCAGGAGCACTTTTGCCCTCTAGCAGAGCGATTCCGCCAGGGGAACTTCCCTCCCGGAGGGGGAAATCATCGTCATCATCGTCACCAACAACTCTCCCATCTTGGGGAGGGTTATCTTCATCAACATCTTCACAGCACTAACTCCTCTAAAACCCTAGTTCATCTCTTGCGTTCAATCTTTGTACCAAAACTATAGATTGGTGCCCGTGGGTGACTAGTAGTGTTGATTACATCTTCTAGTTGGTTACTATATGGTTTATTTGGTGGAAGATTATATGTTCAGATCCGTTATGCTATTCAATACCCCTCTGATCTTGAGCATGTTTATAATTTGTGAGTAGTTACTTTCATTCTTGAGGTCACGGGAGAAATCATGTTGCAAGTAATCATGTGAACTTGATATGTGTTTGATATTTTGATGGTATGTATGTTGCCATTCTCTTAGTGGTGTCATGTGAACGTTGACTACATGACACTTCACCATATTTGGGACTAAGAGAATGCATTGTGGAGTAGTTATTAGATGGTGGGTTGCGAGAGTGACAGAAGCTTAAACTCCAGTTTATTCGCTATTCTGTAAGGGACCGATTGGATCCAAAAGTTTAATGCTATGATTAGAATTTATTCTTAATACTTTTCTCGTAATTGTGGATGCTTGCGAGAGGGTTAATCATAAGTAGGAGGTTTGTTCGAGTAAGAACAACACCTAAGCACCAGTCCACCCACATATCAAATTATCAAAGTACCGAACACGAATTAAGCCAACATGATGAAAGTGACTAGATGAAATTCCCGTGTACCCTCAAGAACACTTTACTTATCTTAAGAACCCATTTTGGCCTATCCTTTGCCTCAAAAGGATTGGGCTACCTTGCTGCACTTTTGTTACTACTATTGTTACTTGCTTGTTACAAATACTCTTGCTACCAAACTACTCCGCTACCTACAATTTTAGCACTTGCAGACATTACCTTGCTGAAAACCACTTGTCATTTTCTTCTGCCCCTCATTGGGTTCGACACTCTTACTTATCGAAAAGAGCTACAGTTGACCCCCATATACTTGTGGGTCATCAGTCGGCAATTGGAATTCTGGACCAAAAAGGAGCAATCTGAGATACCTATTCTGCACAACTCCAAATATCCAGAAACTTTACGGAGTTGTTTTGGAATATATAAAAAATATTAGGCAAAGAAACAACAAAAGGGGACCCACTAGGTGGCCACAAGCCTGGGGGCTGATGCGGCTCAAAACTGCATCGGTATTTCTCCAAAGAGGAAGGGATGATGCAGTATAGCTATGGTAGGTATTTCCCTCGGTTATGAAACAAAGGTATCAATCCAACGCGTAAGAGGGTTTGTCAATCCCTCCTCTATAAAAAGATAGATTAAATTGTATGTGTTTGGATAAATAAATCTGAATAAAACACGAAATAAAATAAGTAAAGAAAAAGTGCAGCAAGGTATTTTTGGGTTTTTAGAATAATGGATCATGGTAAAAGATAGATCTGAAAGCAATATGATAAAAGATAGACACGGGGGCCGTATATTTCACTAGTGGCTTCTCTCAAGAAAATAGCGCATGGTGGGTAAACAAATTACTATTGGGAAATTGATAGAAGAACAAATAATTATGACGATATCCAAGGCAATGATCAATATACAGGCATCAAGTCCAAGATTAGTAGACCGAAATGATTCTGCATCTACTACTATTACTCCACACATCAACCACTATCCAGCATGCATCTAGTGTATTAAGTTCATAGATAAACAAAGTAATGCAATAAGAATGATGAGATGATGTAGACAAGATCTATTCATGTAGGAATAGAACCCATCTTGTTATTCTTAATAGCAATGATACATACGTGCCTCGCTACCCCTTCTGTCACGGGGTGAGGCCACCATAAGATCGAACCCATCACAAAGCACCTCTTCCCATGGAAAGAAAAATCGATCTAGTTGGCGTAACTAAACCAAAGATTCGAGGAAGAAATACGAGGCTATAAATAATCATGCATATAAGAGATCAAATAAAACTCAAATAATATTCATGGATATAGATCTGATCATAAACTCAAACTTCATCGGATCCCAACAAACACATCGCAAAAAGTCATTACATCAAATAGAGCTCCAAGAGACCATTGTATTGAGAATCAAAAAGAGAGAATAAGCCATCTAGCTACTGCCTACGGATTGTAGGTCTATGGTGAAATACTCACGCATCATCGGAGAGGCACCAATGAGGATGATGAACCCCTCCGTAATTGTGTTAGATTGGATCTCATGGTTCTCGAACTTGCGGTGGATGGAATTGTGTTTCGTCGACTCCCCTAGGGTTTCTGGAATATTTGGGTATTTATAGAGCTGAGAGGCGATGGAGGAGACCCTCGTGGGCCCCACAATCCATCAGGGCGCGCTAGGGGCCTCTAGCGCACCCATGTGTCTTGTGAGCCCCATGGGCCTCCCCCAGGTACTTCCTTGGCTCCCAAGTTGTCTTCTGATCCAAACAAATCTCCAAAAAGTTTTGATGCGTTTGGACTCTGTTTGATAGGGATATTCTACGAAGTAAAAAAGAAGCACAAAACAACAACTTGCATTGGGCACTATGTCAATAGGTTAGTCCCAAAAAATGATATAAAGTTGCTATAAAATGATTGTAAAACATCCAAGAACGATAATATAACACCATGGAACAATCAAAAATTATAGATACGTTGGTGACATATCAGGGGCGCGCCCTACCCCCAGGGCGCGTCCCCCGGGATTTGTGGGCCCCCTGGCCATCATCTGGTGCCCGTCTTCTTCTATATGAAATGTTTTGACCTAGAAAAAATAAGAAGGAAGCTTTTGGGACGAAGCGCCACCGTCTCGAGGCGGAACCTGGGTAGAAGCGGTCTAGGGCTCTGGTAGAGTTGTTCTGCCGTGGAAACTTCCCTCCGAGAGGGGGAAATCGAAGCCATAGTCATCACCAACGATCATCTCATCGAGGGAGGGTCAATCTTCATCAACATCTTCACCATCACCATCTCCTCTTAGATCATAGTTTATCTCTTGTATTCAATCTTTGCCTTAGAACCTCAGTTTGGTACTGATACGTCTCCAATGTATCTATAATTAATGAAGTATTCATGTTGTTATATTATCATTTACAATCATTTTTTATCGCAACTTTATATCATTTTTTGGGACTAACCTATTGACAGTGCCCAATGCCAGTTGCGGTTTTTGCTTGTTTTTTACATCGCAGAAAATCAATACCAAATGGAGTCCAAACGCAGAGAAACGTTTTGGAGAAGTTTTATGGACCAGAAGACACAACTTGGGCCAAAGAAGTACCAGTGGGTGCCCCCAAGGGGGGCACAACCCACCTGGGCCCGCATGGAGGCCCAAGCGCGCCCTGGTTGGTTGTTCCCACCTTGGTGGCCTCCTGCACCGCCTCTTCGCCCTATAAATTCCCAAATATTCCAAAAACCCTAGGTGAGTCGATAGATCGGAAGTTCCACCGCCGCAAGCCTCTGTAGCCACGAAAAACCAATTGTGAGCCCGTTTTGGCACCCTGTCGGAGGGTGAAATCATCACCAGAGGCCATCTTCATTATCCCTATGGTCTCCATGATGAGGAGGGAGTAGTCCACCCTCGGGGCCGAGGGTTTGTACCAATAGCTATGTGTTTAGTCTCTCTCTCTCTCTCTCTCTCTCTCTCTCTCTCTCTCTCTCTCTCGTGTTCTTGATGGCACAATCTTGATGTATCGCGGGCTTTGTTAATATAGTTGGATCATATGGTGTTTCTCCCTCTCTATCTTATTGTGATGAATTGAGTTTTCTCTTTGAGATTTCATTTTGTCGGATTGAATATTTTTGGATTTGAGAGCACTTGATATATGTCTTGCATATGAATACCCGTGGTGACAATGGGGTATTATATTGATTCACTTGATATATGTTTTGGCACTCAACTCGCGGATTCCTGAGGTGACATTTGGGTAATCTATGCATAGGGGTTGATGCACGTTTTCGTCCTTGTTTCTCCGATAGAAGTCTTGGGGCACTCTTTGAGGTTCTTTGTGTTGGGCCGGGTATTATGAATCTGAAATTGTTTGATATGTATCGTATAATTAACTCATGGATACTTGTGGTGACATTCGAGTATCCAGGTGACATTAGAGTTGGTTGATGCATATCATATGGTGTTATTTTAGTACAAACTCTTGGGTAGATCGAACGGAAATAATAACTTTGCTTTATTTTAGTACGAACTCTTGAATAGATCGAACAGAAAGAATAACTTTAAGGTGGTTTCGTACCCTACAAACAATTTCTTGTTATGTTCTCCGCTAGATAAGAACTTTGGAGTGATTCTTCATCACGTGTTAAGGGATGGTTATATGATCCAATTAGATTAGCATTGTTGAGAGATTGCACTAGCGAAAGTACGGACTCTAGGCCTCATTTTAAAGCATTGCAAAACCATTTGTGCTCCGTTTTATCAATTACTACCTTGTTGTTTTTATTGTTCTTGTAACAAAAACCTGTATCTACTATCCATATTACACTTGTATCACCATCTCTTGGCCGAACTAGTGTAGCTATACAATTTACCATTGTATTTGGTTTGTTGGGGACACAAGAGACTTTTTGTTATTTGGTTGCAGTGTTGTTTGGGAAAGACCATCTCCATCCTATGCCTCCCACGGATTGATAAACCTTAGGTCATCCACTTGAGGGAAAATTACTATTGTCCTACAAAACTCTGCGCTTGGAGGCCCAACACGAGTCTACAAGAATAAAGTTGCGTGGTAGACATCAAGCTCTTTTCTAGCGTTGTTGCCGGGGAGGTGACTGCTTGAAGGTATGTCTTCAGATCTTGCAATTGAATCTTTTAGTTTCTTGCTTTATCACTAGTTTGTTTTATAAAAATAAAATTACAAAAAATGGAATTGAGGTGGTCTCATATTATTCATCTTTATAATGTCTTTCATGAAAATGATGGATCAGAAAATTGTGCTCAATTGTTACAAGAAGAATTCAAAAAAATGTTTGCCACAAAATATTTTGAATGGTGAGCATGATTTCAATGTTGTTAGTATGAGTTCTTTGAATATCCATGATGCTAATGATATGCAAAGCAATAAGCTTGGGGATGCTATATTTGATGAAGATGATATTTTTAGTCCCCCATGTTTTGATGAGAAATTTTATTATGATGAAAGCATGCCTTCAATTTATGATGATTATATTGTTCAAAGTGGGATTGGAAGAGTGTAAACTTTATGTAATGATGATCCCACTATTTTGGAGGATGCTGAATCTTTTTATAATGATAAAAGTGGATTTGGGGAGGCCATGACTTTATTTAGTGATGAATCCACAATTTTGGAAGAGGTTTCAATTGATTATGACAACAAAGTTGCTAGCTATGATTATTATGGTGATGAAATTTATGTTATATTGAATAATGATAACCATGAAACTTGTCATCATGATTTTAATTTTCAATCTCATGATAGTTATTTTGTTGAGTTTGCTCCCACCACTATTATGGACGAGAAGAAATTTGCTTATGTGGGGAGTAATAAAAACTCTATGCTTGTGGATCATGAAAAGAATGCTTTATGTGATAGTTATATTGCTGAATCCATTCATGATGCTACTAAAAATTATTATGAGAGAGGAATATATGCTTCTACAAATTTCAATAATATCAAGTTTCCTCTCTTTATGTTGAAAGTTTTGAAGTTGCACTTGTTTTGCCTTCCTATGCCAGTTGATTCTTGTTCCCATAACTCGTTTTCTCACAAAATACATATGCATAGGAAGTGGGTTAGGCCTAAATGTTCTTGTCATGTGATTCATGATGCTCCCGTTATGTTTCAATTCTTATCTTTTATGCGAGCATCATTGAAATCTTCATGCCTAGCTAAAAAGGCATTAAAGAAAACCGCTTGTTGGGAGACAACCCAACATTTACCCCTACTGTTTTTATGTGTTCACATTATTAGGATACTGTAGTAATCATGTTTTATAGCTTTTGCTTCAAGAAAGTACCAAGTAAATCCTTTGGGATAGTGTGGATGATAGTAGACTTGATTTTGTGCAAAAATAGAAACTTTTGCGCACAGTCAAGGAATATTAAAAATTCACTCGAACGTGATTTTGATCTGAATTTTTTAAAGGTGATGTATATAAAAATTACCTACGTTGTCCTAATTTTTTAGAATTTGTGGAGTAGCAGAAGTATGGTAGTTGTCCAGATCATTACAGACTGTTCTGTTTTTGACAGATTATGTTTTCAATGCATAGTTTGCTTGTTTTCTAGTTTCTATGGCTTATATTGATCAATATAAATTTTAGAAATGATATGGTACAGTAGGCATTGTGTGAGAACAATTATGAATCTTGTCTTTGATAGTACCAAATTGAATGATTTCCTCTTTATCATACTAACCTATCTCACGAAGTTCCATTAAGTTTTGTGTGATTGAAGTTTTCAAGTTTTGGGTGAGAGATATCGACATGTGGAGAATATGGAGCGAAAAGACCCTAAGCTTGGGTATGCCCAAGGCACCCACAAGGTAACATTTAAGGAAGATCCAAGCAACTAAGCTTGGGGATGCCCCGGAGGCATCCCCTCTTTCGTCTCCAACATTAACGGTAACCTCACTTGGAGCTATATTTTCATTCCTCACATGGTATGAGTTTTACTTGGAGCATCATTTTATTTTGTTAAGATTTGCTTGTTGTTATTTAGAATAATGTTTTGCATCTTTTATTTCAATAAAAATGGCAAGTATAGCCTTTACCATGCTTATTTTGCAAGTCTATATGTGGCTATTTGAAAACAGAAAGTTATATGCTAGTGCGTGAATTCTAGGAAAGTCGGAATGTGATAACATGTTGAATTTTTTTTCACAATAAGCTATGATAAATTTTCTACAGTTTGGTAATTTCTCAGAATTTTTTGAGTTAAATAAGATTGGACCTTGTTGCATCCTTTACAGACTGTTCTGTTTAGACAGATTGTTGTTATGTTTGCATTGTTTGCATATGTTTGCTTGTTTAATGATTCTATTTGAGGATAGAAGTATTAAATATGAAGAGGCATTAAATATGCAATGTTAAATAATAACTTTAGTGATTTTCTATAGTAGAGAATGATAAGGTTTTTGCATTGATTTATACTAACTCATCTCACGAGTTCTTGTTGAGTTTTGTGTGGATGAAGTTTTTAAGATTTAGGGAAATCGTGGTATAAAAGGAATTAAGGAGACACAAAAGCTTGAGCTTGGGGATGACCGAGGCATCCCAAGATAATATTCCAAGAAGTCTCAAGCATCTAAGCTTGGGGATGCCCTGGTAGGCATCCCACCTTTCTTCATCAACAATTATCAGTTAGCCTCGGTTGAGCCTAAGTTTTTGCTTCTTCACATGATGTGTGCTATTCTTGGAATGTCATTTTATTTTGCTTTGCTTGTTGTTTTAATAAAATACTTAGATCTAAATTTGTTTTAAATAAGAGAGAGTCCTCACATAGCTACCTATTTACTTAACTACTCTCTTGATCTTCATTTATATCTTTTTGGAGTAGTTTGTCTTTTACTCTCGTGCTTCACTTATATCCTATGAGTAAATTGTTGAATGAATTGAATATCATGAAGCTGAAATTATATGTTCATATCATGCCTAGTAGTAGCTTCACATTGGGTTTAGAAAGTGAAATCTTTTGAAGCTTGACAATCACAATATTGGTCATACAAGCAATTCATGAATGATTAGTATAAGGAAGAGAACTTTCACATACAAATATATTATCTTGGACATCTTCTATGATTGTCAATGCCCATTAATTATTTTCAAACTTGATAAAATTAGTTGAAGTTGGACAAGGAAGACAACGTAATGAGTTATGGTTGTGTATATTTGCATAGAAGTTATATTGTCATGGATCCTCTAACATGTGGTGTTTGCCTAGGATCTTTTGCTAGCCAAAATTCGTACTAAGTGGAGATACTACTTGTGCATCCATAAAACCCTTAAACCCAGTTTCGTACCATGAGTGTCCACCATACCTACCTATGGATTGAATAAGATCCCTCAAGTAAGTTGTCATCGGTGCATAAAGCAATAAAAATTGCTCCTAAATATGTTTGATCTTTTATTGTAAGCGAAAATTGAGCTTTGTACGAACTTGTGATGGCAAAGTAATAAAAGCGACGGACTGCATAATAAAGGTTGCTATCATAAGGGGCAATATAACGTGACGTTCCTTTGCATTAAGATCTTGGGCATCCAACAATAAAAAGCGCATGACAACCTCTGCTTCCCTCTACGAAGGGTCTATCTTTTACTTTTCATTATTTACTTTTATGCAAAGGGTCAATAGTATACGTCCTCATTCAACCTCAAGTATTCTATAGTTGGCAAGCATCATGTGGTGGGGAAAGATTTAGGCACATATGGCCCGTAAAATATATTTGACCATGATTTATTATTGTTGACAATTATCTTATGATAAATTAGTTGGGAGGCAAAATATTAAGCTCCTATCTTTCTCTGTGTTTGATGGATGCCATTTGTTCTAAGAATATGCTTTGAGTACTAGCAATCATGGAAGATGATAGATGGGGGAGGGGAGGGTGGTGGGCGCTTGTGCCTCATTAATGGGCACATGGGAATCTCCACATGTGCAGGCTGGAGATGCTTGTGGTAGGCGTCGACTTGTCGTGTGAGGAACTACCTGCATGCTTACTGTGTGGGGAACTAACTACATGCTCGCTGTGTGGGGAACCGCTGCACAGTAAGTTGATAGTGTCGATCAGTTGTGGAGGTGAACGCGGGGAACGCTTAGAGCATCTCCAGCCGTCCGGCGCCCCAGGGACTGAAATATCGCCCTCTGGTGGCTAGCCGGCACTATTTTCACTGTGGGGAGGTCTGTTTCCCAACCGCCACACCAAGTTGGCCCTAGACCACATTTTTAAAATACAAGTCCGGCTAAATTTAGTACAAAATGACACAAATTTGGGCAAAATTCAGGCGGTCTCAATTGATATTTGTACAAAATTAAAGACACAACTTAAAAACTTAGAAAAAATAGAACTACGTTGCCGCCGTCGCCCCGAGCCTACTGCATGCCGAGGAGCTTGTAGAAGGCGGTGTAGTCGCCGTCATTGTCGTCATCGTCATCGTGCATGTCGTCGCCGTCCTTGCTGCAGCCTTGTCCTGGGTCGCCTTGGAGGACGGGGTTGGTGGGCGCCGGCACCTCCTTATTGCTGTCCTCGAGGATGATGATGCCTCCCTCGTTGCGGCCGTGGCGCCGAGCGGTGATCTCCTCGAGGGCGCGGCGCTGGCGCTCCATCTCTCCCGGACATAGTCGTCCCGCGCCCATTTGAGGCCCGTCTCAAGGTCGGCGGCTATGTCGGCGTGCTCGTGCTTGACAACGACAGGCGGCGTCACCGGCTCCTTCTTTGGCCTGACCAGGCGAATATGGCTGCGGGAAGGAGGAGAAGGTTGCCGGCGGCCCTCGTTTATGACGAGGCTACCGTTGCGGCTGCGCCGGTGCTCCAGTGTCTCCTGGGGCTCAGCCTTGATGACGGCGAGCAACGTCATCGTGCCGGAGGAGTAGGAGCTGGAGGAAGAGAACCACGCTCCCGCCATGTGCCTTGGCAGCCAAGAGATGTCGCCGCTCCGACGTGAGAAAGTGGGTGGCGGGTACTCCAGTGCATTACCGCCCTCGATGTCCTTGAGGACGGCGTGAATCATGCGCCCGGGGACGCCCCACCACTGTCGGCGGCCGGCGGAGTTGTGGCGCCCCCATGGCGCATGTGCGCCGTTCATGGACGCGAGTTGGTCGACGTGGCGGCGCTGAAAGTACGTCATCCACAGCGCGTGGCTGTCTGGGGCGTACCTCGGTTGTTGTCGTGCTTCCTCCGGCAGCACCGCCTGGATCCGCGCGATCTCGGTGCGGTGTTCAGCATCTGAGGGAAATGGGGGCACGGGAACGCCGCCGGTGCTGAGCCTCCATGAGCACGGCACGCGCATGTCGGGTGGCGTAGGGTAGTTGGCCTCGTAGAGGAGGCGGGCCTCCCACTCATGCAGATGGCGACGATCGAAGCTGTTAGCCGCCGCTCCATCATCGGGGAAACGCTCAGCCATCTGGGAAGGAGGAGGAGAGAGCAAAGGGCGTCAAGGGGAAGAAGGTGGTCGGCGGGGAGAGAGCTGTGGGAGACGAATGTGCGGCCAACGGCAATGATGGGTGGTTTTTATGGCGGCGAGGGGGTGGCAGCAGTGTGGACGCATGGCAGAAAGGGTGCGGGATGCGCGGCGGGATGCCTTCACTGTTCCGGCCGTGATCAATGGAAGGCTGACCAACGACAGCCTTCGCATTGGTTCGCGTGGGAGCCGAGGCAAGGCGCTGAGGACGATGATGCATCCGCTGACTCGACGGGCCCACATGATGGGAATTCGGTGCGGGAAGGTTTTGCACATTTTTTTTCTTTTGTCCGGCGCCCCTGTCGGGCCCCAGCGCGTTGTGTTCGACCTGGGTCCACCGGCGCCAATTTCGGTCCTTCCCGGCGAAATTTGGGCTTCTAAGGGCGCGACTGGGGCCCTTTTTTAGCGTCGGCGATAAAAAATGGCCTGGGGCTGTTGGGAGGTGAGTGGAGATGCTCTTACGGGAGTATGCATAAAGTTGCACGGCGTGTACCAGCGTGGGGGGGATTTGTTTAAATGCCTATCATGCCCTCCGTTATGAAGGGGTATCAGATGATCTTCAGCGTCGATGTGTTTAGAGGGGATGTACTGAAGTAGAAATGTAATATTGTTTCACACATAGCCAGCTGCATAATAGTTGTAACAACTTGAGTTGTGCTCAGCTGAGTGCAAGAAAGATTTCTCTTCACTAGATGACCCGTTGCGCCCATGGCGCAAAGGCCAAATGTAAGCCAATTGGTGTAAGAGTGTGCATTAACATATTGTTTTTCAAAAAGAATAGGTCATATACTACATGCAGTAAATACATAAGATTGGAAATGATACACCAAGTCATGCAGGAAAGGACCCTTGTGATCTTTTTAGATTGGATAAATAATCATGTAGAGGCCTTTGGATATGAACTTGAAGGAGCATATATTTCCTTTATCATGGTTGTTTCAAAAGCATGCGATAGAGAAGTCTAAGTAGCGGATAATCGATAGCTAAATGCACAACATTGTCTTAGGGGATTACATAAGATCGAAAAGGAGGATAAATATAGATGTCTTTGTAGGCATTTATACTAATACTATGTTATATAGAAAGGGGCTCCTGCAACTTGCTTATATTGAGTAGACAATCAGGTGCAATCCCTTGGAAGTGCATTTGAAGCCGAAAGCATATGCTTTCCCTTCGTTCATGTGGGTCCAACGGAAGAAGTCGCTCCAGCCTTTAGTGATGGTGGCCCTTTTGTCAACTCCCTTGATAAAGCGGGCCGTGACAGTGGTTGTTCCATCTCCAGTTGTGATTGTAAGTTCATCGTGGTCAGCATCCATGTGTGGGAAAAGGGAACCCGTAGAAAAGTGGACATTAAAGTACTGAAAATAGTAGTAAAGGTTAGTCACTATATCATTTTATACCATGCTATTATATGAAACAGAACAGAATAATTGCGAAGGATTACCATTCTTTTGCCTTGTGTTGCAAATGTTTCTGTCATGTGGCACACATAGTAGTTATTAGGCGTGGTGGTGCTGCGGATGATCTTTTGCAGTGCATGAACATTATGGTTGTAGAGCCTAACTGTGTTGCCCCACACAACGTGGCGACTAAACTCATCTAAGTAGTGCTTGCAAGGCTCACCTATGTTAAATTGCACAAAATTATACTTTTCAGTAGTTGTTGCGAGAGCTGATGGAATGGGAAGAGTAATGTAGTTCTTACCACGGAGAATGAACTTTCCAGGCTTTAGATGGATTTTCTTGCCTTTGAACTTTTGGATTGAGCTTGCTTTGCGTGGGCGATGAATATACTCATATCACTTATTGTGCTTCCGACATAGTGGTTCGTTTGTGTTGAATAGGTAAGGAGAACATTGTAAAAGGTTGCAACAGCAGATAGAGGATAACATAAACAAACAGAGGGGCTAATTAGCTTGTGTGTATTAGTGAAAGGCAGAAAATGGTATCCATCGTATATGGTAAGCTGGAAGTAGTAAGCAGTGCTTGCACATGTAACAACAAATAAATTACAGCATTAATGAATAGCAAACACAAGATCTATTGGACCCTGAAAGAAGTTTGTTTTATTACATACTTGATCAACTTGCATGTGTAAGTGTGATACAAAAAACTTTTCAAACAGCATGCATCAGCGAAGAAGAAGAAACATTCTTTGCAATTTATAAACAATTATAAATACATTTTTCAGAATTACCATGGGTAATTTGGCCACCGCTGGTATCATTGGTTGTGTCTACCTCCTCTTGTTTAACAGCAGCCATCTGGAAAGAAGTAATAGAATAATTAAGCTGATATATTAGACCGTGGTATTAGTTGTGATGATTAACAGTGATGCACACAGACTTAACAGGCCATTAGTAGTAAAAGGCGGTCATTATATTTAATAAATAATCCTAGCCCTCAAAAATCTGATTTCTTTATGTGGGAGGGGAAGCATATCGCTCAATGCCAGTGGGTGAAATCGACGGCATCGCATCGAACCCAGTAGAGGGCAGATCTCTCTCGCCTCATTTTCAAGGTGAGGGCAGATCTCTCTCGCCTCATTTTCAAGGTCTGGTGGATGAAGATCTCATGGCTCTTGGCCATGTGAGTGCTCTTCATTGACTTGAAGATTGGCCAGTTCTCAAAGACGATCTTGAGCGAAACAATAAACTGTATGCGAATAATCAGGATGGGATAGTGCTTGTGAGCATCATATTAAGAACCAGAGACATGGCAAAAATTATGGTGATTTCATATGTTAATAAACCGGAAAAAGTAGCAAGATGAGTCTGAAAAACATATCTCTTGACAGTGCTCTCTGGCAAGCGTTGCAGAGATCGAGAAAACTTAGTCACAGTCTCTATAACAACATCTCCTATAGGCTAGGCGTAACATACAGATTTTTGGAGCTACAGTGTCTTCTAGCATAGCATCTAAAAATAGTGCTTGATGGAAGATGTACAGGATCTATTTGGAAATTTTGAGATGATATTGTAAGTGTTAGGTTATCTCTCATAAAAATAACTATATAAGTATTAGATAAATTGATTTGCCTCTTTATCGATTCTGTAAGAGAAATCTTGGCTAGTCTGTACGAATCTAATGCAGTTGTTGGATCCTACCTCGTAAATCTGGCGGTTGGAACGCGTATGCAGAAGGGAAGAGGTGGCTTGTTCGTTGGTGAGTCCTTGAGCCAGGCGTGCCGCGAGCGAATGCGTCGGTAGCACGCCGTGACGATGGACAGCGGCGCTACTTCGGAGCGGCTTCTTGGCCATGTCTCCAGCAGCCGATCGATGCCAGGTCGGTCGCTGTTGATGCGGATGGGGGAGGTGGTCCGGCGGTGGATCTGGATAAGGAATCTGGAGCGGCTGAGTTTAATGGGAGCTGCGGTCTCCTTCTAAAAAGGGTCAGGCGAAGATTTTTATGGGTTGGTGATGGGCTGTGAAATTTTTCGAAAGCCAATGTATTAAGCAGGCTGGTCTATTTTACAGAAACTTGTTTAGTTGATGGAGAGCACTTTTTTGCGGCTACAAAAGCCAGAACCACATTATTATTATTATCTTTGCGGGGCAGAACCACGTTATTATGTTTGTTAATGAAAAAAATTATTTCTGCGCAGGCGATTTAGTAGTACACATTTTTTCTGTTGGCATAAAAAAATGTTTAGCATAGTCAAGGAGCTATATGATTGGTTGTGTATGGTAGACAGAAGGGCGACAGAATGTTTTGCAAAGGAAAATAAGAATGTGATTTTTATGAAGGCTAATCTCGATGGAGAAAACAGGGGCATCTGAAAATTGTTTTTCCTTTTTTACCAATAGGGCTGCATATTTTGTAAGCATCTATAAATTCCAATGGATTACTTTTGGCTTGTTGCACGGCATAGGGAGTATATCGAACAGGTGTGTATGATTGATATTAGAGTCATGGTGGCTTGTGTTACAATAAGCAAGCAGGGAAAAGAATGAATTAGAAATAACAAGCCTCGGTAAAAGTTGTTGTTTTGTAGATCAGAAACAAAGGCGCCATAAAATGATTTAAGTGTTGCCAAATGGGTCCTCTTCATGTAATAAGCATGTAATATTGCAGAACTATAATATAGTCTTCTTAAACTAAATTGTGACAAATTCTTACTCTGGCACACTTGAGGTAGTCACCACGAGCATAAATTCTTTCACCATCAAACAGTCTCTTATTATCCATTGGTTTTACGACTCTTGTCAAACTGCATTCGCACGACATCTATGTGAGGTTCACACATTCAAAAATATGGTCAACTTGTAATTCTATGGTCAGCAATACTGCAAAATCAGATAAATGTTTTGGAATGGCTAAAGAGTAAAGATAACACACAAAAAATAGTGACTTTGGTCCAACAAAGCAGAAGCACATGATTACTGATTTGGTGTCGGCTTACTTCTTAAAGCACAAAATAGCACGGCTACACAACCTTGCTTTGAGGAAAGTGAGCATAATAGCTACCCATTAAACGCGGTTATGAAGGAAAAAGGGCAACCTAACCATAATTGCATAATGAATTATTTTGCAGCAGAAACAACATCATGTTGGCCAACCTGAAAGAAATGACTCACCTTTAATGAAGAAGGAAGCCGAACAAACCCACATTATAACAGCAACAAGAGAATTTCCAAGAATTTCTGGACTACAAAAATTCATAGAAACTCCATTATGTGGGACAAACTCACATTGGCGAGCTTGGTGAGCAATTACACAGGGACACGATTAAGCAAGCAAACTCAAGACCTGGTTCTAACAATTGACAACCGTGAAATAATACAATTAGTGAGTGTGAAATATTACATGCTAAGCAAGCAAACTCAAGAAACTGATTCTAACCAGTTAACTGTAGACAAGTAGTCTAGAATTCATGTGACATGTGGTGTTCTCTGAATAACTATAAAAACAGAGGAAAACAATAGAAGATGGTAAGAAATAATTTTATGTTGCAGAAATAAGAATACTTAATGAAGCATTGGGGCATAAGAATACATAAATGAGTCAATAGTTAACTCATTAGCAAGATCTGCACTTCAATCCAAAAGTAAGAGCTGTCTATTGTTGATCACTTGCTACACTGATGAAACATTCATCAGAATATTATCACTCACTAACCGACAAACTGGCACACACAAAACACACATCATGCATGAGGTAATGGCTCTATGGGCATCGACATCACCGATCCATACCTGCGCACGAATTGATGAACAAAGGTGAGGGCACACATGGCTAGCAAAGGTAAGATAATCAATATAACCATAGAGACATGAAATCACATGAATTCAGGTATACAATGGTACCTACGGGTATAGGAAATCAAACAGATTTTGATAGCATAAGTAAATCACAAGAATTAACTTTGTGGATTGTAAGCATGGAATGAAATAACTGTACATCTATTTTAGTAAGCACTCGATAACGAATCAAGTTTAGGAAATTATCTACTCTAATCTGATTGCGCAAATAAAATTTCCGTCGGCACACACCAGAAGACTTGCATATGGCAAGTGAATTTCGGCAAGACAGGTAATCATAAGCATAGTTAAAACCAGAACGAAAAGAGTGGATTTGAAACAGAGAAGGTTGCCCCAGGGAGCAAGGCATAATGTGTAGGAGATCATGGTCTGCTTCATTGAAGAAGAAAGCAGATCAAAGACCTAAGAACAAAAAGAATGGTCAACCAAACTGGAAAGAGAATGAGAGAGAGATCTGCTGCAACCACTATTTGGGTGTTGCTTAATCATCTTATCTTCTCCGTGTTGTTGTCTTTTGAATCGGAAACTGTTTGAATGTACAAGGATCCAAATAAAAATGTAACTAATATCCAAAGAGGCATTTTGGGAAATTCATTTAATTCCATTGGAACTAAATACTCGAGTAAGATCTCAAGTTTGAATTTCACTGGAAATTCAAATAAGATCAACCCAAAATAATCAATGCATCCTTTCTTATTTGTTTTCTTTTGAATCGGAGACTGTCGGAAGCTTTTCTGAGTGATGTAGAGGCCCAGCCACTTGTTGATGATCCTGTAAGATGTGTGGGAATCCCACAAGAATCAAATGCCTCAGGGATCTCCTCGACTGGACAGTGGGAAACGGGTATATACATTTGTATTTCTCCAGCAATGCCACAACAAAGAGCAATTGTTGTTCTTGGACTAATATGCAAATAAGATCAACATCAAATGCAATGGCCCAAGTCTACTCACGATTAGTGTGAAAAGGACAAATAATAAGAATAATGAAAGGACAAGATAATCTCCTTACAACATATGAATACAATAAAGCAAGGATCCTATATCATACTACATATATTTGATGGATTGCGTCATTTTCAACACCTTTTCATGTAATACAACATGATACATTACAATGTAATTTATTTTATACGTTCATAAGAAAGTGATTAAAAAGTAGTTCATTAGCACAAAACAAAACTAAAAATATTGTTCAGTCTCTCAAAAAACTAATCAAATACTTTCCACCTAGGCCCTACCAAAAATTTCACCCTTTGTCAAACGGTTGTCACTCTAAAATTTGAAAAGAAGCTAAAGCACATAACATAAAAGGTTGGTCATCTATTGCAATGCCACAATAGAAATCAAACTCGACTTTCCATTTTCTGCCACACACCGGGTAAGAAATTCACCAAGCACGCACAAAACAAAAAGGGCGAACGTAAATAAAGTCTCGTTGTATATACATATTAGCCACATGATACAAGTTCACTGGTAGATCAAGAAAACATCAACAACACACCCTACTGTGAGGAAAAGCTCCCACAGATTGCTGACTATTAGATAACAATTTATTTACAACATGTTAACATGTAAAGTGAATATAATTATAGATCTTGATCTTATAGAACCAAAACCAACAAAGAACATTTCATAGTTATCAGATCAAATTGTTCCTCGGTGAGTATAGACTCACTTCCACTGACATGGAATGTCAATTTATATTGTGGAGTCCACTCATCATAAGTTTACCTTGTCTGGATGTGCAAACATTGATTTTTGTTTTAGAGTCCAGTGGATAACAATGCAGGGACATAGAACAAGATTTATTCTCAGAATACAACAAATGGAAGCGACATGGTTAGAACCTAGAACTCCGTTCTTCGGAATCTGCAAATGAAAATTCAGTTGGAAACTGCAGTAGTTCAATGAAAACTATGGACGCCCTTACCCTCTGATTAATTATGTAATGCAGCCTCCATTGGGTACACTCAATTATTATAATAACCGTTACCCTCCCGCAGATCATGATCAGGCACTCGCTGCTTTAGAAAACAAGAGCATATTTAGTAAGGCATATGAAATCACTGCTATAGAATCGGCAAATGACAGTTTAGTTGGAAACTACGGTACCACGATCAAAATTATGGATGCCCTTACCCTACTGCGACTAAGACACACTCAGTTGTCAAAATCAGTCACCCTCCAGCATATCATGATTAGGTACAAAAGCATATTTTCTCAAGAAACGACATATCGACATAATTATAAGAAAGAGGAATCAATAGAGTAGCAGTAAGGTGCCAACCTCGCCAAATTTAGTCACTGTATTAGCTTGAATATGAATTCCAACTGGCTCCATATCATTGACCTTGCAGGAAGCAACATAAATGCACTGAACAGTTGCAAATTCAGAGTTAAGAGTGTTTTCATGACGGAAAATATGGTTGTGACTGAAGATGGTAAAAAATGGTAAACTGATCTATCTTCGCCTTCCAATTTGTAGGAACTAAGATCATACACAAACCTGTATACAGTACCAATGTAACTTGTCAAGGGGTAAAAATCAAACTGCTATTCTCCAGAGTTGAACTGAACTAAATACAAAATAAGGCATTGCAACGAACTTGTGGTGGAAAACCTACACATTAATTCATCTTGGCAAAAGAAAGTAGTCAAGGGAAAAATAATAAAATTATGACTAATGCGTCACAATGCTTGATTGGAGTTTAACCCGAAAAAGAAAACAAGCTAAGAAGATCATAGATGCACCATAAGAATTCCAAACAAGCACTGCAAATAACCATCGGTGTTCAAGAGAGAGAGGGGGAAGAGAGACATAGGGTTCACCTTGTTCTTCTTTACCTAAATATTCCTCAATATTCTTTCTTTGCTCCTTTTCGTCGGATTTGCAAACAACTGGGAAAACACAACAGCTGTTCGGTCGAACTGTGTCTTCCTGAGCAGACCTCGACTGCGCGAACTAACAACAATGTTGTACTACGTTCACATGGTCCACTTCTCTCCTTTCTAGTCCATGCCATAAAAACTGATCCTTCCACTGTAGATGCCAGAGTAATTAAATTATAATTTTTTATTTCTATTCCCTGACAAAAGTGTAACAGGACAGCTATGTTTGGTAAGCAGTATCATATACTTCGTCTAAAAAAGGGTATAACATATACAAGCGCATATATCGAATGAATATGAGTGTGTAAGATATTATACAGCGTCGCAAAGAGTGTCGATAGCATTGTCAATTTTGCCGAGGTCCATGATCAGCTCATCAAGAACATTTAGTATGCTATTTTCTGTACAATCCATTGCTACTCTGCATGCACACGCACATGTGGTTTTAGATAATGGAGGAGTGACATTGTTCTTCCATGCAAGTTATGTTGATCACAGAACCAAATTTTAGGACAAGAATAGAAGCTAGCTAGTTAGTACTTTCAGTAGTATCATTCATTTATTTATTTTCCTTGTTGAGGAAAACCTGTTTTTCTTTCTTTAGAAAACAATCTACAAGACAGGGAACAAAGAAATCTTCTGAACCAAACCTGGCTAGACTGTGGTGGTGCTTGCGTGTGTGGTAATTTAGAAATGAAAACAAGCTAGGAAGATCATAGATGCACCATAAGAAGAAACAAGCATTGCAAACAACCATAGTTGTACATGAGAGAGAGGGGGAAGAGAGAGAGAGAGAGTTCACCTTGTTCTTCTTCACCAAAACTCTTCCAGAAACCCATAAATTGATATATAAAAATCAGATTATTGGTAAAAGGGGAAGATGTACTATTAAAAAAAGAATTAATTCCCCTTAAACAAAAATGCCATCCTAGGATAAGAAAGAACAAAACCAACTAACATGTCTAGCAATCTAGAAACAGGGAGTCCGGGGAATAGTTGATATGTGAGCATGAGTTGGTCAAGGAGTGGTAAAAGTCAAAATAAATAAGGGCACGTACAGACTAATTTCTTCTTGTATCTATCTTTCCCTTAAACAAATGCGGTTCAGAGATGACCTTGGCTCGTTGGAGCTCCGGAGCAGCCGTGAACTCACAGCCATCGGCAGCAGATGAGAAGGAGGAGGTCGCCAAAGGAGAGGGGGCACCAGATCCACAGAACACCACCCTCGTTGGATGTGCCCGCCCCATGCTGCAAGCCACCACCCACCCCCGTCTCCCTTCTCCTCGATCTCCCATTCCCTTATGTGATGCGCCATCGTCGATCTATCCTCCCCTGCCCAAGAATTTGGGCGCGGGCCTGGGATGGGGCTCCCCGAGGTCCAGCGTCCCATGGCCGGCGGCGCCGCCTCACCAGGTCGCTCGTGTGGTGCGCTGCGCCCGATGCGGTGGTCTTTTGCCTCGCGTGGTACCGTGCTCTCGAGGCATTGGTTGTGCCTAGCACTTCTTGAGGCTTTATATGTTAGATTATCACAAAAAATAAAAACATATAATCAGAATATCTGAACAAATTATTCATGCAAACCAGTATTCATTACACACTTGTATCACGCTCGAGCTTGTTTGGCCAAGTTGTAAAAAGCAACAGAGCTGGTTCTTAGTTACCATTTCATTATGGAGAACACTTATAAACCGCGCCGGCCAAAACTTCGGCCGGCCGCATTGACAGTATGGCACAGCCACGTGTAGGAACCACGCGAACAGCGTCCACATGCCAAGCTAGGCCCATGCGGACCCTTATCTCCTTCGCTTGGCCTCGCATCCTTTTTCTCCTCCGCTGCTCTCTTCTTTTTTCTATTTTGGCCATGGCGCCGAGTGCCTGTCCCCTCACCACCGCATTTGGAGCTCACCGTCGTTAAAGGATCCGACCGCCTACAGCCACGAGACCTCCCTCCCCCACTGATGTGAGCATCTCTCCCCCTTCCCTGCTTTGAAGTTTTCTCTAGCTGTTGCATCTACAGAGGACGTCACACACTCCCCCATGGCCCGACGATCGATGCATGGGGCTGGTAGCGATTCCGCCTTGCCGGAATGCCCACCACAGGGTGTTGCTGCAAGCAAGGGGCACCGGTGGCTGTGGGTTGCGGCAAGGAAGACGGGGCGCGCTCTCTTTTTACGCCCATGCCATACCGCTGCTTCAACCGGCCAAATTTTTGCTGGGACCGGCAATGATTTTTGCTGGAACTGGTGTCTGATTTTGCTGGGGATCTCGCATAGGTGCTGATATTTTGTCGTGACATATTTGCTGGAACTAGCGACAATTTTTGTTGGAACCGGCGATGAAATTTGCTGGAACCGGTTTCTAAATTTGCCGGAGACCCTGCGTAAGTGGTGATTTTTGCTTCGACATTTGTCGAATTTTGCTGGAACCAGCGACAAGTTTTGCTGGAACCGGTGATGGAATTTGCTGGAACTGACCATTTTGGAGTTGCTCTGTCCGTGTCGGCAAACCTGCGGCAAGGGGCCGCTGGTGCTGGAAGCGGTGGTGAGCAGGAACGGGCTCCCTGTTTTGCTGCAATCGAGCATCCCAGAGCTAGAACCGGTGCCCCCCGCTGCTTCAACCCGCGAAAGTCTTCGCGCCGTGGAGACGGACGGCGTGTTGCGGGCTACCTTTTTGCTGCAACCGGCCATCCATTTTACTGGAACCGTCATCAGTTTTTTTTGCCATCGGCCACGCGATTTGCTGCATCCAGATGCGCCCTCGCCGTCGACGATGGAGTTTTTGCTGGAACCGGTATATGTTTTTGCTGAAACTAGCTTTTCTTTTTGATACAATCATTCTTTTGTTTGCTACAATCGAACCATTGAGAGTCTTCTTGTTGAGCTTTTTTTGCTGGAAATAGTGTTTATTTTTGCCGGAACTAGCAATTTTGGTTGCTACAATCAACCATTGAAGTTCTCCCTGCTGAGGTTAATTTTTTGCTGGAACCAATGTCTAGTTTTCCTGGAACCTTATAATGATTTTGTTTCAACCGAAGACTGAGAATTTGTGCCTTTTTTAGATCTGTTTTTGACTGGACGTGATGGTGCAAACCGACAACTGTGGCGAGCCGGAGGCGGGACGTGATGGTGCAAACCGACAACTGTGGCGAGCCGGAGGCGGGGTTACCCTACGATGCTACAATAATGGCGCCCGCACACTGAATCTGATCAATCTGATTTATTTTTAGAGTTGCATTCATGGTGAATCGTGCTGGAACCAATGGTGGTCCTGATGCAATCCAGACGGCCCCGAGGGCGGGACCTCACTAGAGCTCATCGGGCACGGTCACGGGGGCACGACCTCACCGGAGCTTGTCGGGCACGGCCACAACGACGACAAGGAGAGGGAGTGGAGGTGTGCACGTGGGGGAGCTTGTGAATCCCCTTGTTTTTTTCTCGCGAGGAAGACAACACAGATAGGGCCAAATCCAATGGCTAATGATGAATAGATCGGGTGGCTAGCGTAAGACCGGACCAAACGTTGGGCCGGCTCGAGTACTGCCTTTTCATTATTATTATTATCAAAACAATGCTGCCATTCACTTGCTCCCTCTCGGAGAGAGATGCACGTAGAGTGGATGGAGCTTGTAGCTGGTGAGCTGGACTGTGTCCACTTTGTCCTCGTCGCCCTCCTTCAGCCTGAAGGAGAATTCCTGCACCATGCGCGCCATAGCTGTGCACGAGATTACCGTTGCCTGCATGCTCCCGGCGCAGATCCTCTTCCCGGAGCCGAATGACATGGTTTTGTACATGTCCGCAGAGTCGAACCTCGGGTCCAGGAATCTCTCTGGCCTCCACTCCTCGGGCTTCTCCCAATCCTTCTCGTTCATATTACACCCGTACAGGTTGATGATAATCTACAACAATTGAGAAATTCTTCAGAAATCCACGGCCGGCAGCCGAAACTCAAGGTGCCATCAGCTATGATTATTGCATGTAGCTCGATGCCATGCATTGCTGGTTCAATTACCTCTGTGCCGGCAGGGACGTCATAGCCGGCCAGTTTGGTGTTCTCATGGACGAACCTTGGAGGCACCAGTGGGACAGGAGAATGGAACCGCAGCGTTTCATGGAACACGGCGTTGAGGTACGGTAGCCGTCGCAGGTGGTCCTCAGTGACCGTCTCGCCCGCGCACACATCCTTGATCTCCTGGTAGAGCCGTTCCTGATGTGCCAAGAGTATTTTGTTTGTGTTAACAATTTGTTCCATGCAGAATAGATAACCGCGGGAGACTAGGAAACTCGCCTGTTTTTCTGGGTTTTTGGCAAGCTCATACATAGCCCACTCGGTGGTCACCAAAGTAGTATCTGCATTCTCGATGACCGCCTCCCATACCAGCATCATCAATTGGTCGTCTGTCAGCGCGTTTTCTGCCACTAAGAAATCCAGATAGGACACCCTTGCCTGCATATCGCAAATGTATTGCGTCAATGAAATGAACACAAAGGAGTAAATGGATCAAAATGAATCAGGCTACAAGCTATGTGCATTGGAGCCACCTCGCCACGTGCAATTCTTTTCTTCTGTTCATTGATCAAGGCTCTCATTACGCTGGTTCGCCTAAATTCTGTGGTATGAAGTCCTGTTTCAAAGCCCTTGTTTGGAATCCAGCCGAGGTAGGGGAAGAAATCCCTCCAATCAACCTCAATCGCCCACATCAAGATGTCAACCACAGTAATCTGGTAGATTTCATCCCTCGATATCTCCCTCCCAAACTCCTCCACGTAGACTGAACTCACACCCTCGCCTATACTCTGTAATTGTAGTGTGCACTCTCAGTATCACAAATAATAAACAAAGCACCCGAAGATTGATTTAACTCAAGAAAGTGATACTAATGACACTGTGGAGCAGCACAATCCATCATAAAATTTGTAGACTAACCTGGACCAAGGACAGGCGGAACAACTCGTCCTTGAAAACATCTCTGAAGTTCACAGGGGAATGATTCGGGTTGTCAGTCACCAATGTACGAAAACTGCTCAGCATGTTATCCATCATCAGGTCTCTTGTCTCCCGAAATTGTTTCTAGATGTTTTGGCAAGCATTTTGTTCTGAGATGTTAGTTAACTGAAAGCTTAACCAGACCCAAGAGATGTCAACTAAGCTGTCTAATTTCGAAAGTGTTAGGGCTTATACCTGAGTGGAAGAACCCAACATGCCCGCCATAACCAAACGCTTCACCTTTTTGTAGAAGTCGCCATAGTCACTCATAGCAACCATCGCTTTATCGCGACCCAACACATCTAAAGATTTAGGTAGCTTTCGAGTAGATATCGATGAGTATTTTGCAACCATTGCCTGCAAGTACAGGACATAATATATGTTCTTGTAAATTTATGGTCAAATGTGACACAGTTCTACAATGCTGCTATTATTTCTTAGTTTTGCATCGCAGCTAATATCAAGAAGAACTATATATATGGATGAGTATTTTGGCTACTTTCTAGCTTAGTGTTTATTTTGGTAATTTCCAAGGAAAAAGAGGTCATTTTATAACCGTTTGAGAAGAGAAAAGTTACTAAAACCATTGGTTCACCTCCAACATGAGGAAATGAGCGATAAGAATAACCTTCATATCAGCTTTAAACTTCAATTTTAGGGGTGGGGGTTAAGGAGTAGTATCTAGATTTTTATTATCATGTTGTCAGTCAAATGAAAAATCACTAAGATACTGTCAACATAAGCATACAGAGTAAATGTGGACTAACGTAAAATTATTTTTTAAAAATAGTCCAATTATTAAGGCCATGTTCTACAATCCACCAGCTCCCAACTCCGCAGTATTTCTCCGAGTGGGTAGCATAATGGAGTGACCAATGGATCAGCGGTTCTGGGATTGATGCGCTGCCATTCAGCCTCCTATTTGATGCTCTTTGTGCCGTATTGTCTAGGTAACGCACATAGCGCTCGGTCTTGGGAAAGACCCACTTCGGTCCTCCATCCATAGCTCGTCTCCTATGAGTGTTTTTCTTTCCTTCATTCGTCTTTTTCGGTTTTCCAGTTCGTTTTTTCCTCCACAAAGAGAACTGTTGGTGGATTTGTTTCGATATATTAGAAATATATCATTTCAATATGGAAAAAGTTCAGGAATGAATATTTACGAAAATAGAAAGATTTTCACACATCTAAATATATAATAATTTTTTAAAACATTAAATGAATTTAGAAATAATATGTTCATTTAAATATCAAAAAATACTGAAATACAATAATTTGCGTGTAATTTGAAAATATACACCAATTTAAAATATCCACAAAATTAAAAAAAGTTTGTGAATTTTAAGTGAAGCTCTCAAATTTACAAAAAATGTTTGTGTATTTGTCAAACTTCGTTTATTTTGAAATGGCTCCTGAATTTTAAAGATGTTAGTGAGTTTTAAAAAGCTATAAATAAAGGGAAAATAAAAATACAAAAGTATGTTGTAGAAACCAATGAAAGAAAAACAGAAAAAACGCTCCCAACCCAGTAACCCGCCTGTGTAGTTGGTACGCCCAAGTCGCTAGCACTTGTTCATTTCACCTACAATTCGTCCCAAGAAGTGAGAGGAAATAGAAAATCCTATTTACCGATCCGTGCGGCAAACTGTTGACCTACCGCACAAATCTGGAGTAGGACTGTAGGAGGGACTAACTGAGCTGGCCCTTTTTGCATTCTATAGATCCAGCTTTTGGGAACCTTCTAGACGGTTACTAACCGGTTCAGGTCATTTTTTTTATTTTTTCTGTTGTTCTTTTACCTGCTTTCTTAAAAAAAACATTTTACTTTTCACATTTAAAAAAATAGAATTTTGAAAAATATCATAATTTTAAAAAATGATTGCATTTGAAATTTAAAATAATGTTCGTGTTTTAATTTTTCGAATTTTTAAAAACTTCTTGTTTTCATAAATTGTTGGCAAATTCAAAAAAGTGTGATTTCAAAAACTGTTCCCATTCACAAAATTTATTCACAACTTCATAAATGTTCACAATTTCAATAAAGGTTTGGGGATTTTCAAAAAAAAGTGCTTTAGAATGATCAAAATTTTAAAACAATTCCTGTTTTCGCAAAATGACCTGAATTTGGAAATATTACATATTTTTTCAAAAACATTCTTAAAATTTAGGAAGGGTCCAATTTTTTAAAAAGTAATTCTTTTCAATACATTATTTCAGAAATATTCTGGCATTTGTAGAAAAAAAGGACTGAAAACTGAAACAAACCCAAAAATAAAAAAGATCATGGACGAACGAAGCGCTTGAAGAGGGAACGCCTAACTAAATGGGTTAATACCTTATCATTTGAAACCTAGGGCAGACAACATGCCTAGAGCCCATGTCCTTTGCTTCCAAATGGACCTAAACCCACCCTTCTTAGCGGGCCATATTTGACCTTATTGTGTTCTCGACACAACTAATTGCTCGGTCCACTAAAAAAACTAGTAATTGCTCGCTAGTGGAGCTGAGCTCCCGAATTGTTTTCCCGAGTTTTTTTTTTTTTGCAGTTTCCTGCGTTTGGTTTTCGTACGGAGAGCCGTATTTAGGCCGGGGGAGGCGAAGATGAGGATGCCTATACCTAGGAGTGGAAAAGAGAGATATTTTTATAGCATTCTAATAAAATGATATTTGTGTAGCACAACTTAAAAATTAATTCTAAAATGGCCTTAATAAATATGGGAATTGACTATTGCCAGATTACCTCCTTAGCCACCTCTCTTGTGTTGAGCACAGCTACTGACGAAGCCCCGGTCTTTATAGTGTATATCGGACCATAAGTCTCAGACCATTTTGAAAAGGTCTTGTGAGGTTTCTTTTCTTTCAATTGGTGCAGATTTCCAATCAGTGGTAAACCAGGAACAACTGCATGAAATTTATATAGAGCAAATGAGATTTAACATATATTTTTCTTGCAGCAGAATATATCTATTATTTTGCTAGCGAATTGAAAGAGAAAGAACGACAAAGGTTTAATAATGGTCTAAAGTATGATACATTGAAGATATAAGATTAATCCTTGACCTAACCGCAAAAAGGAAAAAGATTGATCCTTAACCTAAAGTTCGTGACGACTGATGCACTAGGTAAATCTTGTGTA
The DNA here is from genome assembly GCF_018294505.1 of Triticum aestivum. Classification (NCBI taxonomy): domain Eukaryota; kingdom Viridiplantae; phylum Streptophyta; class Magnoliopsida; order Poales; family Poaceae; genus Triticum; species Triticum aestivum. Next base: position 646,117,331 of record NC_057798.1, on the reverse strand, counting down.
GAGAATAAAATACATTCCAATCTATTCTGCTTTAGGATGGAAGTTCATCACAACGTGAACTAGGAGATGTAATGCACGTTGCACTACCTTCTGGTATTGATGCACACAAAATTTGTACCAATATATCTATTCAGACTTAATTAGTAATTAGAAGGTGATGGTGACAGAGAGAAGTGTACATTTCAATTTGAAATTCATGCCCTAGTATAATTTACAACTGTCAACTTCGAAACTAGTTAGGACGTGCCCCTAAACTATTTAAACCATCTACTTTACCCCTCTTGGACAATTAGAAGGTAGTTTTGCTGCGACCTTGCCTCCCGGTAGACCAGTCAATGTTGATGTGCCATCTTGGTAAGCCTAAATCGCTCCTATCTAAAAAGAACGTAGTGTTCGGCTAGCAACACTTCCTAGGTGTGTTACTTGTTTGATCCCAAGTCCACAATCGTCGCCTCCTGCCACTCGACACATGGCCCAGGTTTATGCTAAGGTGAACGACTAGAGTAGCAACTACCCATCCACGAGCTTGCTACGTGGATGTTGTTGTATTAGCTAGCGTGCCATCATGGACGCCGGAGGAGAGGTTCATGTTGGCGACCACGACCACCGGCATGGGGTTCATCTATGCAGGCCAGCAGAAGGATGTGGTACTTTTTTGAGTAAAGAGACAGAGCAAGGATGAGGTTAATGGCATGGTTTGTACATGACTTTGTCAAAAACGATGAAATGTCATCCTCATTGGCAAAAACCACCATCGAGTTGAGAAAAAATTATGTTCTAGCCAGATTTCAAGTTTGAGGTTGTAAGTTAAACTTGGTCGCGAGTTCATGGTTGTAATGTGCACTTCTCTCTTGGTAATAAACATGTACAACTATGGAACATTTGAGAGCTTCCTCGTCCATTGTTGTTTGAGTCATAAGGACACAATGACATAATTTACTTACTCTAGAAATGTATAGTTAAACAAGCATCTTCATGTTAGGTAGGATTACATCTATTTGTAATCTAGAAGCTGAAAACATCCGGCAAAAAAAACTACCTCCAATCCATAATGTAGGTCATTTCATAATTTTGCCAGCCAAACTTTTGCAATTTGACCATCTATAAGAAAATAATTTACTACCATCCGAAACATCGATTTGATGTTGCTATATTGTGGATTGTAATTTTGTAACGTAAAATTACTCTTATATAAGTTAGCATGCTTAAACAAAAATTAGTTGATAAAATATCATCAAAAGACCTATATGTGGATGGAAAGAATGGTGTACTTATATGTTTTCGAGGACACCTTCTTCATCAAATGCTACGACCCGGCTATAGTCCTTTTAGCCACATGACATGAAGGGTTCATGATCCAATAGTTGAACACATGGTTTTGTGGTTGGTATGTAGCAATTGCTTAACCAATTTTATGGTTTTACTCTTTTATTTTCAAATGTGTCCTATGATAACATAATTGCGCAAACATATTGAAGACACAGACAAGCACACAAACATGCATATAGTTTGAATGGATATCATAGTCCAAAAAAAGAAGATAGGTGGAAACAAAGCAGGTTCCATAAAGGTATGTATACGTGCCAGATTGTTTACGTTAAGTTTGGAAAACAATTGTAATACATGCCACATTGTTCAGGTTAAGTTTGGAAAACAATATTAATATTACTCTTATTTGTATCCCAAATTAATATTTTGAGATATAAAAATGGGAAAATTATTTTTTTTATTATGAACATCAATGAATTAATATTTTTTCATACAAGCATATTCATTGTACTATCATTTATTTTTTTCATACAAGCATATTCATATGATTTAGTCCGAAGTCATGTCAAACCCATGAAAATCATATGAATATGCTTGTACCAAACCCGTGTACATATGATTTATACTTCCATGAATATGCTTGTACCAAACCCATGTACTACCAAGCAAATTCATATGACTTCGGACTAAATCATATGAATATGCTTGTACCAAACCCATGTACTACCAAACCCATGGAAGTATAAAATTTAGAATAAGAAAATAATGTGAATTTCCATATTGATTTTCCTACCAAACCCATGGAGAGTGCATAAACAGACAAGTTCAGAAGGATTTTAGTTATATTTGTTTATATTTAATACTGAAACGTGGAATTAAAAATATTGAAATGAAACTAGCATTTTGAATTCCAATCGTTTGAGCAGATGGCATGGACAACGCGAACAAGAAAAGGACAAATTACCATACAAGCGAATGAGATAAAATTCTTTAGCATTTTTTTAGTATGCACTAGCAAATACATTGCATTAGGTAGAGATCTGAATGATAAAATTAGAGGAAGTTAAGTAAGCATGTGCAAAATCATCTAGGTGTGTGACATTGCACTAATATTATAACACAAACAACTAAAATACCACAAACAAAAATAAAAAGATTCTCAAAGAAAAACTGAAAGATGTGGACGATGTGTTCATCCTTTTATATCAAACTACCTCTCAACTTAGAAGCAAACAAAAATTGAAGAAAAAAGTCACTTGAATGGATAAAATTATAATAATACGACATTAACATTATTTTAAACTAATAATTTTGGCCCATGGTATACTTAATTCAAAACAATATTACACTTGTTGAGTGAGTGATGGAACTATGATATGGTTAGCGATGTGTCTAGTGAACATACATGCCATATTATTTAAAAAAAGTTCTCAAGTGAAGCGAGTATTAATGTATTTGTTACAAATTTTAATGGCACTATCATTTATTTATTTTCATACAAGCATATTCATATGATTTAGTCCAAAGTCATGTCAAAATCTAAAACAACATCAAATCTAGACGCACAAAAGCATGCGTCACTGTGTTAGTAGTATTCTCTATGATGGGTAAAACTAATATTTGAACTAAGTCGGATTTATAATTCATCTGCATACTTCAAATGAAATTTAGACTCATCCAAATGAATCAACCAAGTAATACATTTATTTATTTTTCTTATGTACTCCCTCTGTTTCTTTCTACTTCACATACTCCCTCCGTCCCGAATTACTTGTCCCATAATGGATAAAAATGGATGTATTTAGAACTAAAACATGTCTACATACATCTATTTATGTGACAAGTAATTTCGGGCGGAGGGAGTATTAGATTTGTCTTCAGTCAAACCTTTTGAAGTTTGCCCAAGTTTATATAAAAAAAGTAACAACATTCACAATACCAAATCAATACCGTTACATTTATTATGGAATATATTTTTATATTTAATATGTGTTTTTAATATAAATTTGGTCAATGTTTATAAATTTTGACTTAAGACAAATCTAATATGTGGACTAAAAAACGGAGGGAGTACCTTCAGTAAGTAAGACAAGGCAACAATCTTACGACAATATATCTATATAAATTGAGTCCTGGACTTTTCTAATGCTCAAAGTATCAAAAGGAGGAGATTGTTTGACTGGATTAATCTGCATCACAAGTAGGTCAACATGTTCTTTAAAATATCAAACCATCGTATTTTTCTATATAGAAAGTATTACTTGTAAAATTTGGTGAAATTACCAACTCAAAATAATGGGGAAATTATTGTATAGTGCAATATATTTTGGTAAACTCATTTATGTTGGGCTCCTATTTTCAAATCCCTAATAGCCACTACTTGTCCTAAAACAAATAGCAATTGATTTGTGCTCATACACATAAGATATACCAAAACCATTGTACTGCCATAAGGCAGGGAACATAACTCGTCAAATAGCTATGGCAACTATGGTTTATCTGATTTCAAGAAATAATATAAGTACTGATTTTAAGAATAAAAAAAGATACGGTGTGTAGTACTACATGCACTGTTGGGGATGCCATTGGTAGCACTGTGGAGGGGATGAACTGAAACCACGACAACAAAAAGAAGCAGAGCAATACAACAATTAGAGCAATAAAAAGACGCTCGTCACCTGGGGGCGCGTTGGTGCGGTCCTTGGGGCCCGTCCCGCCGTTGCCGGCCTGTACAGCGAGCGCGGCAGCCGCGGCCAGCCCGCCAACGGCTGCGGCAGCGACCGTGCCTCCACTGCTCGCGGCGAGCGCCGCCAGCAGCGACTCCATCGGAGTCGTTCGATTGAGCGGAGCCTGGTGTGGAAGAGGAGGAAATTAGGCAGCGGCAGGGGAGCCCGGGACACTAGACGGGAGAGAACTGACGTGCGCGCTTTCAGTATTTATAGTAGTGACAGGGTGAATATTAACAAGAGTGGACGGGCTCGCCTGGTCATGAAATCGCGAGGCGCCCAATTGCCTTGGGATATGAAGCCCAGCAGGTATTGTGGGGGGAGTACAATACTTCGTTGGCAAAAAAGAATACGACGGCATAGCCAGAGAACACGTGAGGAGCTATGGTGAATGATATGTCGTCTCACTGAAACACATGTTGCTGCGGCCGGGTCAATGTGTTGAGCACGTGATGCCGCGGTCTGTGCGTGTTGGACCTGGAATTGTGTTATCCGGCTCTGCAGTCCAAACACGTGGTTGAAACCCGTGAGGTGCTAAGTGTGTTGACTTAGAATTGTATTCCTAGACTAGAAAGCTCGGAGCAATAATTAAGGGAATATTTGTAGAGTTTTGCAAGTGCCAGCAGTACTAGGGGGGGGCTACAGATCGGGTTTCGTACAAGCCGGCGGCTATTTTCTTCTTATCTGACTGTAAGCTGCTGCGTTGACCCGGAAAGGTCCAGGTCGATGCTTCAATTTCCTTGGCTTTAGCGTAGCACGTTGTTAGAAGAGGAGAAAAATCTGCATGCATCAGGTCGATACTTGATGGCATGCATGCACCAGCAAATCCGCATGGCAGGCAGTTCGAAATACAGTACTTAAAAATCCGCATCTGCATGCCATGTCTAGCACTAGTAGCCGTATAAATATGTAGACGACGCATCGACCTTCCCTCCACTGCTCTCTGATTCAGCTGATCGACCATCTCCATGGCGACCGCGAGAATAGCCGCCGGGACCTCTTCCGCCATCGCCGGACATCGCCTCCGGCCTGCCACGGTGTCGCCGCTCGTGTCGAACTTGTCTCGCTCACACCATCACAGAAGAAACCAGCCTCTTGGCCTTGCCTCCGCCCGTGCCGCCGAGCATGGTCTCACCGGAGCACACCGCCCCGAGTTCTTCCCTCATGACCATTGCCGTCCTCCTCCCTGTTCGATGAGCGCGAGGAGGACGCGGACGATGGTAACTTCCGCTTTAGGTAAGAAACTCTGGTTTGATCGTTTCCTTTTTCGTCACCTTCGGAAGAGAGTGACCCGTCGCTCCTTTAGTCGGAATTATTGCTGTCAGCAGTGAGTGACTAATTTACATCCGTATCTACTCCCTCCGTAAACTAATATAAGAGCGTTTAGGGAGTACTTGTATATAATATCAGATTCTCACCATTGAGACAGAGAAATAGTTATTTCTCAATGAGCCACAGAAATAACATAACAAATTTACAAATATTTTTTTTATATATAAACAAACATGTGAAGGCTTACTTAAGAATGTGGAGAAATACTGTGTGGTTCAAACCATGCGGTCCGGCTCCACTCTCCATTGCCATTGGATCTCTTATTAAGACAGTCAGCTGCATTTGACAGGTGCTGGTAATCTATGTACATGATTTTTTTTCAAGTAATATTATTTGTGAGGTTTTGTGACATGTTTGTTCGCAACCTATCACTTAGAATCTGGGCATGGGCAGCCCGATCTGACAGCCCGAGCCTGAAGCTCGACAGTTCGGCCGGCTTGGGCTTCAGTTTATGACCCAAAAGCTCTATAAAGCCTAAAATGCCTTAAAAGAAGGGTTTAAGTGAAAAGTATATAAATCATTTAATTAATATTTTAAATATAAAATGCTATCATTTTTACTTTTCATACTAGGCAAGACTGGCCTTAGGATTTTAGGGTCAGGCTATTTAATGCACAACCCACGGAATTACCAGGTCAATTGTCAGTGTACATACACAATTTAACAAGTGATACCATGATAGCCAAGAAGAGAAAGGGCTTGCAATCTATCTCGGAGGGCGCCACTTTAGCTCGCGGGAGCATATGCTCTCTGAATGAACAGTTAATCAAAATATATATCAAACAAAATTCTAAAAAGTGTAGCGAGTTGGGACTAAAGGTTTTGGGTTTTAGTCCCGACCCTTTAGTTCCGGTTTCAGAACCGGGACTAAAGGCCCTCTGGAACCGGGACTAAAGACCCGTTTTCTACTAGTGTGTGTACGTGTATGAGAGTTGTGCGTTTCTGGCCGGTGGTAAATCAATTAGCTTGGCTAGCTTCACACAACAGGATCGATCGAGTTGCTTACTGCTCTGAACGTGCGCGTCTCGCTGTTTCAATCGGAGTACCTTTGTGGAAGATTGTCATGAGTGAAGGAAGAAGCGGAGGAGCATGGAGGCGAGGCCACGGCTGCCGAAGGCGGCGGCCTCAGCAGACGCTCGCGGCGAGGTGCTCCTGTGGGCAGAGAGAGAGAGAGAGAGAGAGAGAGAGAGAGAGAATACGAAGATGAGGTGGTGAGTTCAACGGTCAAAACCATGTCAGGTCAGCACAAAATCACCCGAAGCAAACCAAGGGACGAAAATTTTCTGGTTTCAACCATTGAGGGATTAGATTTTGCTGGTTTTAGAGTTGAGGAACCATTTGTAGACTACCAAAAAAGTTGAGGGACGGAAAATATACTTTTCTCATCTCAAGTTAGATTTGCTAAAAAAATCATATTCTCCATTAGCTGCACAAGAATGAATATACACTTTAAATGTTTTGTATGCCTGAGAGTAGCATCCTTTGCAGTGTTTACATGAGCAATGTCCCTAGCCTGAAAAAAATAACATGGGTGATGTCCCAATTTCCTCAAACATTCTTTTTTATGGGATGTGCCAATTGATTTGTGAAATACATCTCCTATCTTCAATCAGCAAATGTGGAGGAGGCATCTGCCGAAGAAAATGCATGTCTCCAAAACATGGTATGTAGTATGTACATCACTATCAATCATTGTTGCGGTGATGTTTGAGGCTCTTGTCACATGATTCTAGTTTCAACTAAATTAGGAGCGGAAGGCTAGAATAAGGAAGCAGCTCCTGGAAGCTGAGTTGTTGCCATCTTCCTACGACACCGCCTGGGTGGCTATGGTGCCCTTGTCGGGCTCTCCTCAAGTTCCATGCTTCCCAAAGTGTGTTGAGTGGATCCTACAAAACCAGCAGAGCAATGGATCTTGGGGTCTCATCCAAATGGACTCCTCCGTCAACAAGGATGTCCTCTCATCCACATTGGCTTGTGTGCTGGCACTTAAGAGATGGAATGTTGGTGGTGAGCATATCAAGAGAGGTATGAACAAAGATGAATTTGCCTACCCTTTATTGTTGTTTTACTGTCTTGTATCTCAAGTTTTGCCAAATTAATGTGGCCTTGATGCGATAAAAATGGTACTGGCAGGACTATGTTTCATCAGAAGAAATTTCTCTATTGTTACGAATGAGCAGAGTGATACCCCTATAGGCTTCAATATCACGTTTTCGGGTATGCTTATCCTTGGGACTGAGATGGGTTTGGAATTTCCGGTTGGACAAAATGATCTTGATAGGATTCTTCACCTCCGGGAGGTGGAGCTGAAAAGGTTTGTCTGACAATTCTGGCATGAAAATTGTGTTGTACTCTTTCTTTTCTGGCCACGTTTACACTTTAGGGATAGATGATTTTGAAACATAGGTTTTTGGGACTGGCTATTTTTCTCTTGTATAAGATGAACATTTTTCAGTGCGAAGTTCATTTTTTTAATGATTTTCTAAGAACCATGACTTGAAGAAGAAAAGGACCACATGTTAGCACATTTGTCTTTTCCTTAATGAAATGGGCAACCAGAATTTGAGTTAGACATGTATTACCTCTGATTATTATTTCAAAAGTTTGTATCTTATACATATGGACTTTATTCAGACTTCTTGGGGATAAATCCGATGGGAGAAAAGAATATATGGCTTATGTTGCTGAAGGGCTAGGAAACCTGCTGGACTGGAATCAAGTTATGAAGTTCCAGAGGAAGAATGGGTCGTTGTTCAACTCTCCTTCCACAACTGCTGCTGCACTAATCCACAATTTTGATGACAAAGCCCTACACTACTTAAATTTGTTTGTCAATAAATTTGGTGGTTCAGGTCGGTCTAGCTACCTTTCTTTGTGAGAAATTTGTAAGCTCTTCAGGCTGTGGCTAAATACCTAACAATATTAGAATTTTGCAGTGCCAACAGTTTATCCAACAAATATACATTGTCAGCTTTCATTGGTAGATTATCTTGAAACCATCGGGACATCTCATCATTTTTCTAGTGAGATAAAGAGCATCCTGGACGTGGCACACAGGTAACGGTCATGAATAAAGTTCTGATATTTATCTTTTGTATCTTGTAAACTTCATTGTATCCACTTTGTAGTTTCTGGTTACAGAGAGATGAGGAAATCATGCTAGATGTAGCAACATGTGCAATGGCATTCCGTCTTTTGCGAATGAACGGATATGATGTTTCCTCGGGTACTTTCTTTGGGCGGGAATTTCCTATCTTACAAATGTTATCTTTATATTTTTTTTGTATGTTTAATTTAACTCACTAATTTCAATACAATGCAGATGATCTGTATCATGTTGATGCATCCACCTTCCATAATTCACTTCAGGGATATTTAAATGATACAAAATCTATATTGGAATTGTACAAAGCTTCAAAAGTCAGTGTATCAGAAAATGAATTTAGCCTAGATAACATAGGCTACTGGTCAGGCAGGTTATTGACAGAAAAATTGCTCTCCGAGCGGGTGCAAACAACGGCAATATTTCAAGAGGTCCTTACATGAAATTTAAATCTTAGAAAGTGGACTAATTCTAGCTTTTATTGGGTGTTTACTGTTTCTATGTTTTTATACTTCTAGGTTGAGTATGCTCTTAAATTTCCCTTCTATGCCACAATGGAACGTATAGGCCACAAGAGGAACATTGAACACTTCGATGTTTGTGGTTCTCAAAAGCTAAAGACAGAACATCTGTAAGTCTCATTTCTCAAAAAGAATAGTCTGTAAAGTCATATAAATAAGGATGTCAGACATAAATTCTAGACATTTTGCTGAATCAGGCCATGTCGTGTCAGCCAAGATTTCCTGGCTTTGGCTATTGAAGATTTCAGTTTTTCTCAATCTATTTACCAGGATGAACTCCTGCATCTTGAAAGGTAATGTAAAATTTATGCTCTCTTGCCCTATTAATTTCCATTCTTAGATGTTTAAAAAATAATTGTGGCAACAGTTGGGCGAAAGGGAATCGGCTGGACCAATTACAGTTTGCACGGCAGAAGCTGGCATATTGTTATCTTGCTGCTGCTGCTACTATATTTCCTCCTGAACTGTCTGATGCTCGCATGTCGTGGGCCAAAAATGGTGTGCTCACAACTGTTGTTGATGACTTCTTCGATGTTGGGGGATCAAAAGAAGAACATGAAAACCTCGTAACATTAGTTGAGAAGTAACCCCCTTGGCCCTTCATTTTGTAAGTGGAGTTGGTGTGTCGCACATTGCTAACAAGTTTTGGTCCCTGATTTGCTAATGTTTATCTTAGGTGGGATGATCACTCCAAAGATGAGTTCTGCTCTGAGCAAGTGAAAATATTGTTTTATGCTATCTATACTACAGTCAATCAGCTTGGAGTAGTAGCTTCTGCAATACAAAACCGTGATGTTCGAAAGCACCTGATAGAATTAGTGAGTTTCCATTATGTTTGTCTATTTCTCAAAATAAAATTGTTCAGCACTGACATGTTGAATCCATCTGCAGTGGCTACAACTGTTGAGGTCTATGATGTCTGAGGCAGAATGGCGGATGAGAAAATATGTGCCAACAGTTGAGCAATACATGTCAAATGCAGTTGTTTCCTTCACACTGGGGCCCATTGTGCTCACATCGTTGTACTTTGTTGGGCCAAAGCTCTCGGGATGTGTTATCCAAGATCAAGAATACAAGGAGTTATTTAGGCTAACGAGCACAATTGGTCGTCTCCTCAATGATATCCAAGGCCTTGAGGTATTTGGGTTCCTTTTATCCTCAACTTCGTACCTACGCACGTCACGGTCGCATATGTATTCTATATTTAGTATAGCTGCATAAACATATGTTATTTTCAAGTTATATATGCTTCACACACCACAACAGGGAAATTCCTTTCATCTTAATATAAAGAAATATCCCGATGGTTGCCACAACAAACTGTAAACAGATATGTGGTGAGATAGAGACACTATAGTAATCCTCAGGACTACAAGTTCTAACAAAAATCAAAATTTGCAGTCATTCATGATCTTGTCAAGAATTTATTCTTGTAAAACACACATCTAAGTGCTTGTATGGTAATCTTAGGAGTTCCAGGCGATGGTAGAAGACAGACTGATGTTTACTCTTAGAAGCTATAATACATCTAGTAGTTGCGTATCCTGTTATTATATAATAATAATGAAGAGAATAGTAGTAATTACTCATCCCTATTGTCTCATGTATTTTCGACCTGCATGCTGTAATTTGGTACCCTGACAATCTTTAAATCTATTTACTACAGAGGGAGAGCAGGGAGGGAAACCTGGATTGTGTCTCACTACTTATTCTCCACAGTGGTGGTTCTATGTCAATTGAAACGGCTAAAGAAACGATACAGAAGGCCATAGCCTCATGTAGAAAAGACTTGCTAAAGCTGGTTCTTAGGGAAAACACAGTTGTTCCTAGGCCATGCAAGGAGCTGTTCTGGAAGATGTGCAAGATAGTTCACTTGTTCTACTCTCAGACTGATGGATTTAGCTCGCCAAACGAAATGGTGAGTGCGGTTAATGCAGTTATCAACGAGCCGCTAAAACTCCAAATCAACAATCGACCTTTGCCCATGCAGTCAGTAAATTAAGGGTTCCGTGTATTTTGCCTTGTTTTAATGGACCGATCAATCTGATGCTCTCTTGAGAAAAAACTTATGAATCAGATAATAACCAGCAGTACGGATACACTGTGTATGTGGTACATCAGAAACAACTATTGTACTATATTTGTTATTCAACTTCCTATCTAAATATGTCACATTTGCATATGTATTATATATTTGGTATAGCTGCATAAGCATATGTTATTTTTAAGTTATATGCTTCACGTAAATTCCTCGTATACACCACGAAGCTCCGTATCTGCCGCGTGGTGTTGATCTTTTCTTGTGTAAATCCCGTGACATTCTCGGCATTGTACTCGCTGGTGCACTTCTATGTTGATGCAAATACTCCCTCCGTCCGGAAATACTTGTCATAGAAATGGATGCATCTAGACATATTTTAGTTTTAAATAGAGTTAAGTACGCTGGAGGTGCCCCAACTTGTCCTGCGCGGTCAGTTTAGGCCTAAAGTTGGAAAATACATGAAACTAGTGCTTAAACTTGTCCCATGGTGCAAATACGGTGCCTCCTTCCGAATCCAAACGTACGTCCAATCTGCGTGGCGTGCCAGCATAGCGGTGACCCACCTGTAAGTGGCTGAGAGCGGGAAAATGTTGGGTATACTCCGCGCACGAGGATTCTTTTTACAAAAATCCCCTTATATTTTATTTAATCATATAGGAAAGACGTGAAATACATATGTTTATGAAGCCCCGATTCATCGTGAAATCTTTGTCCAATTATATCCGAGCAATGCATTCAACAAGGTAACGACGAAAAAAGACGTCTTCATTGACAGGTACAACCATGCACACGGGACATCCACAGAATTTAACACTCTACCCCTTGTGCACGGGTCAAGAGGCCCGTGCGCATGGGGTGTACATAGAGATTTCCTGGACCCCGTGCTCACGGGTTAAGCAGAGAGGATACCATGAGGACTTCTTTGAAAGGCTTTTGATGAAACTCTTCCACAATAGTCCAACATGCTTCATGCATCACTATGGACCATTTCTTTACATAAGATACAATGCCCTTGATGTTTCATATGAATTCTCATTCAATACCAAAGCTTAGAGCAAATCTTCATCTTTATGGCAATCATCATTAAGGCACCACCTATGTAATATTCCTTCACATATATCTTAGTGAAAGCATTACTCCATATAGATTGTTATTAATTACCAAACCATAGTTAGTGGATACATGCCCTTTCAATTGGTTATACAAAATATTTTGGGATGTACGAGAAGCAACAACTGTTAAAGATCACCATTGAGGCAGTACAGTTTACAGTCACCTGAAGGAAATATGCCCTAGAGGCAAAAATAAAGTAGTTATTTATATTTCCTTATATCATGATAAATGTTTATTATTCATGCTAGAATTGTATTAACCGGAAACTTAGTGCATGTGTGAATACATAGACAAACAGAGTGTCACTAGTATGCCTCTACTTGACTAGCTCGTTAATCAAAGATGGTTAAGTTTCCTTACCATAGGCATGAGTTGTCATTTGATGAACGGAATCACATCATTAGAGAATGATGTGATTGACTTTACCCATCCGTTAGCTTAGCACTATGATCATTTAGTTTAATGCTATTGCTTTCTTCATAACTTATACATGTTCCTATGACTATGAGATTATGCAACTCCCGAATACCGGAGGAACACTTAGTGTGCTATCAAACGTCACAACGTAAAGGGTGATTATAAAGATGCTCTACAGGTGTCTGCGATGGTGTTTGTTGGGTTGTCATAGATCGAGATTAGGATTTGTCACTCCGTGTTTCGGAGAGGTATCTCTGGGCCCTCTCGGTAATGCACATCACTATAAGCCTTGCAAGCAATCTGACTAATGAGTTAGTCACGAGATGATGCATTACATAACGAGTAAAGAGAGTTTCCAGTAATGAGATTGAACTAGGTATGATGATACCGACGATCGTATCTCGGCCAAATAACATACCGATGACAAAAGGAACAACGTATGTTGTTATGCGGTTTGACCGATAAAGATCTTCATAGAATATGTGGGAGCCAATATGAGGATCCAGGTTCCGCTATTGGTTATTGACCGGAGATGAGTCTCGGTCATGTCTACATAGTTCTCGAACCTGTAGGGTCCGCACGCTTAACGTTTGATGACGATCGGGATTATGAGTTTATGTGTTTTGATGTACTGAAGGTTGTTCGGAGTCCCGGATGTGATCACGGACATGATGAGGAGTCTCGAAGTGGTCAGGACATAAAGATCGATATATTGGAAGGCTATGTTTGGACACCGAAAAGGTTTCGGATGAGTTCGGACATTTTCCGGAGTACCGGGGGTTACCGGAACCCCACGATAACCCCCCGGGGAGTTAATGGGCCTTAATGGGCCATGGTGGAAGACAGGAGGCGGCGGCCAAGTGGGAGGTGTCGGTGTCAAAACCTGCGGATCTTGGGTAGGGGGCCCCGAACTGTGCGTCTAGGCGGATGGTAACAGGAGACAAGGGACACGATGTTTTTACCCAGGTTCGGGCCCTCTCGATGGAGGTAAAACCCTACTCCTGCTTGATTGATATTGATGATATGGGTAGTACAAGAGTAGATCTACCACGAGATCAGAGAGGCTAAACCCTAGAAGCTAGCCTATGGTATGATTGTTGTTCGTCCTATGGACTAAAACCCTCCGGTTTATATAGGCACCGAAGAGGGTTAGGGTTACACAGAGTCAGCTACAATGGTAGGAGATCTACATATCCGTATCGCCAAGCTTGCCTTCCACGCCAAGGAAAGTCCCATCCGGACACGGGACGAAGTCTTCAATCTTGTATCTTCATAGTCCAGGAGTCCGGCCAAAGGCTATAGTCCGGCCATCCGGACACCCCCTAATCCAGGACTCCCTCAGTAGCCCCTGAACCAGGCTTCAATGACGACGAGTCCGGCGCGCATATTGTCTTCGGCATTGCAAGGCGGGTTCCTCCTCCGAATACTTCATAGAAGATTTTGAACACAAGGATAGTGTCCGGCTCTGCAAGATAAGTTCCACATACCACCGTAGAGAGAATAATATTTACACAAATTCAATCTGTTGATGTATTCCGTGGTGTGACATCACACCACGGCCAAGCCTTTATTCGGATCGTTTTTACTGTTCCACCTCAGCGCGTTTAGCGAGGCGGTTTCTTTGGCACGTCTTGTCAAAGTAGAGATCGTGTCCCCTTATTCCGGGATTCTCATCAATACGGGCGTGGGTAACCCAACCGCGCCATTGATTACGGCGCTTGGGAGATAAGCGAGTTTTACTAGGCTGGTGGGGACGCATATCTTCGTCCGTCCATATAAGGGGATAAGGATCCACTTTTTCACACACGCCTTCTTCCTCTTTTGCTCATCCATTTCCGTGCACTCGAGCTCCAGCGCCCAAGTCCAGACATCTCGCCTCAACCTTCCCCAACCATGTCCGGAGGGGGAGGCAAGTGGATGGTCTCCTCCATCACGGAGGGGCACATCAAAAAGCTGCGGAAGGCCGGATACTTGTCCAACGACATCGCGCATCGGTTCCCTGACAAGGGGCAGCTTGTCCCCACCCCCCAGGCCCCATGAGAGGGTGGTGTTCCTCACCCACTTCCTCTGTGGACTAGGTTTTCCACTTCACCCATTTGTCCGGGGGCTCATGTTCTACTACGGCCTGGATTTCCATGATCTGGCCCCGAATTTCATCCTCAACATCTTGGCGTTCATCGTCGTGTGCGAGGCCTTCCTCTGCATCCAGCCCCACTTCAGCTTATGGCTGAAGACCTTCAATGTCAAGCCGAAGGTAGTGGGCGGCCGCCAGGCGGAGTGCAGAGGTGCCATGGTGGGCAAGATGCCCAATGTCTTATGGCTCGAGGGCTCCTTCGTGGAGACCATAAAGGGGTGGCAATCGGGGTGGTTCTACATCACCGAGCCGCGTGACCCTAAATGGGTGGCGGCCCCCGAATTCCGATCTGGCTTCCCTACACGGCTCACCTCTTGGAAAGAGACGGGCCTAACATGGGGTAATTCGGAAGAGCTGATCGGACTCCAATCCTGCGTCAAAAATCTGGTGAACAAGAAGCTCAAGCTCGTCAACGTAGTCCAGGTCATGCTCATCCGCCGGATCCTCCCGTGCCAATAATGGGCCTTCAGCTTGTGGGAGTTTGATCCGGCACAACACCAAACCTTGAGCAGGCTCTTCGACACTACGTACGAAGATGCCTGGAAGGTGCTGTTCAAGGGCGCCGAGGCTCCCGCATCCGCTACCGAAGATCAGGGATTTAGCTCGCAGCGTCAAGCCGGCGAGGCAAGCTATTTTACCCTTTACAGGACACTTGCTTTCCATAGTTTGACTCTATGCGAGATCTAAACTCCCTTACCTTTGACAGGCCTGGCAAAAGACGTCCGGGCAGGTTGACTGCCCGACTCCCTTGCTAGAAGACCCATCGGACGCCCGATTGACGGGGTTGCTGGTTCCGACACCTCACGTGGTGCCGGAGAAGAAGGCCAAGAAGAAGGCCACGGGAACCCGAAAGAGTTCCCGGCGCCAGGTGTTATCGGACTCATCGTCCGATGACTCCGAGGCGGACTCGTCCCGCGAAGACGAGGAGGAGGAAAAAGAGGCCTCTCCCCCAGCGGGGGAAGAGAAGAAAAGGAAGGCCACCCCAACCGGGGAGGCCGGAGGGTCCAAGAAGGGAAGGACCCTTCCTCCGGACTACTCCACCAACACCGACAACGGTGAAGAGGAGTGGCCACCGAGGGCTAAGCCCCTGGTGACATCGTAAGTGTCAGGATATCAGAATAACTCGTGGCGTTTCATTTGTCGTATAGAATCTCCTAACGCCGAATATAACCCTGCAGCCCGCCCAAGGACGGGCTCAATACTTCAACGAGCGGCTCCCTGGCTTCGTCGGACGTGAATAGCACTTCACTTCCGGCCGCCTCCTCTCCTCGCGCTGTGGATGACACCGAGGTGGGGTCCCAGAAGGGGCCCAGCCAGGAGGAGGAGGTCCAGGAGGCGCCGCAAGGCAACCTCCCGGACTCTGGGCACAAGGGGGATCAAACCCCAAAGGGCTCTAAGTCCGGCCCTGGGCCGGACTCCGCACCGGAACCTTTAGTGGTTCCGAAGTCCGGCAGGCGGCCCCTTTCTAAGAAGGGCGAGACTGCGACACCAGTGACCTCCGTCCAACCGGAGGCACCAGATAATTTGCTGGAGGCGCTTAACGACGCCTCCATCGACGAGAAGCACCGCACTGTTATGAGTGTGGTGATCCAGAAAGTTCAATCCGCCAAGAGCGGGCTGACTGAAGCCTGTGCCAGCCTTCTAACAGGCTTTGAGGTATGTATTTAAGATATGTAAAAATATTATCACATAGACAGTAGCCCCTGATGCTCAGTTTGGTGTTCGGAAAGAAAAAACGAACTGAGGATCTAAAAAGATGTACGCAGGAGTCTAACATAAGTATGTCAATATGGGGAATGCAGGCTGCGCTGCTGACCTCTGCCGCACTGACTGCAGAGGTCAATGCATTGAAGCAGAGCCTCGAGCGGTCCGAGAACGAGCTCGGCCTTGCCAAGAAGCAGCTCAAGGACAAGGAAGGTAAGTAATACCTTATGGAAGTGTATAAAAGATGTGGTTGCAAAAAATGACAGGAATAACGTGAGTATTGCAGGGGCCACGAACGAGGGGGCGACCCTGAAGGAAGCGGTGTCCAAGGCCGAAAGCAATGCGGCCACGGAGTGCGCCGAGCAAGAGAAACAGGAGGTGCAGGTGGCGGAGGTGCGGCAAGAGCTCCAGGCTCTTGTGGAAAAACACGAGGGTTTGGAGCATGACTCAAAGACTCGAGAGTCCGAGCTTGCCTCGGCCCTTGAGAGCGCCAAAGCCGCTAAGGCCGAAGCCCAAAAAGCCCTCCAGGAGATTGAAGTGATGAAGAAGATAGCGGCGGGTAAGGCATTCTTTATGCAAAGCAGGCACGTGAAAGTGAATTACTTGTTACTTACCCAAATCCGGAGCTCTCCAGGAGCATTCGTAGATTTGCCCCGCAGTGTGTCCGATGCTGCCGCGTTCTACCGAGCCGAGGAGGGGAGCTCGACGGAGAAGGTGTTCTGGTTTCAGTATGCTGAGGCCGGACACCCGGTGCCCTTGAGCGACCAGCTGAAGCAGTTGGTCGAGCTCCATAAGGTGGCCGAACAGGCCATGAAGGGCTTCATAGTTCAGCTGTGGCCTAAGGAAGCCATGCCTGGGAGCTACTTCGGGCTGGTGAGGCGGCTGGTGGACGCCTGTCCATGGATTGAAGTCGTCAAGCGCTCTGTCTGTATCGAAGGTGCCCGTAGGGCCCTTGCCCATGCTAAAGTGCACTGGGGCAAGATGGACGCTGAGAAGCTTGTGACGGACGCTCCCCCGCCGGGCAGGGAGTATCGCAAGCCCGAAATGTATTATGCGGGCGTCCTGAAGGGTGCCCACCTTATAGCGTGTGAATGCTCCAAAGATGTAATTTTTGAGTAAACTCGCATTTGTTATCCTGTATGCTGAAAACTTGTTCATATGCGCTAAGCAACGCTTGTGAATTTAAAATATTACCTTCTGTGCGGTCGTTTATTAAATTTGAGAGATGGCGAGTCGTCGGCTTCTGCCCTCATGCCACGAGTGCTGGGGTGTTTGGGATAAACTTGAGCGCTCTTTTTCCCATTCTTGGGTCCTTCGAGGGAGGCGCTCAACGCAACGAATGAGGCAACCGGACTATAATGCTTGAACACTCTCACTTAGCCATAGAATTCTATAATTTTAAATTTCGACGAAGCCCCTAGTATTCGGAAGACCGAGTTCGGGGTGCTATCCACGCCTGGGCCGAACAAAGCCGACTCCTCGCTCTAAGCGACACCTCTCGAACAGCGACCGGCTCTCGCCCTATCATGACGGTTAGTTTTAGCTTTCTCCACTGAGGTGCAGCACCCATCTCAACCGGGGCACAATCGCAGTGGTTCTCCCAGCGCTACCTTAGCCGATATAACGGAACGTAAGGTACCAAAACATGGGAGCCGGGCAAACCCAACTATTGACCCAAGACATGATTCGGAGCCGATGCATATAATGATATAAGTTCGGGGTGCCGCACTTGTCAAAGTGTTCGGACTTATCACACCATATTTTGGGGTACTTAAGCCCCTGGTGTATTTGGCCGCACCAAAGTGTACGGATGCAACATGTCATAAGTGAACATATATAGATAAAAAAAAGGAATGCAATAATAGGGATAAGCTATATATTGTTTATTCAAAAAGGCTGCAGTAAAAGCAAAACGATACAAATAGTGCGATAAGCAATGGACGGGACTGTTTGACCTGTCCCCCTCCAGGGGCGAGCTGCGGGATGATATGTGAAACAAGTATACTGCTCGTTATAGAGACCACCTAGACACTTGACGTAGCTTTCTGCTTCCCTGGCTGTTGCATCGCGTGTTCGGCGATTCTATTGCCGGACAGGGCTTCTTGAGAATAGAGTCCTGAAAGTAAGAAAAAAAGGATGACACAATCGGGAGCCCCTGGTGCGGTTGAGCCGCATTCTGGGCCTGCCGTGGTCGTGCCCCTCCCCCTATGCCCATGGTATTTCCAGAGCGTAATTATGTACGCGTAGTACCGGTTTCGCAATTTCACGAGGGCTGGGGTTGGGGCCGCATTGCTACGCATGCTCGGAACGTACCAGGCGGTCTTGTTGTAGGTTACTCCGGGCGTGCTTGACAGTGTTCGGACGTTTAATAGCCGGACTCGAGAATTTCCTTGAGAGTCTGCTTTGTACTTCCGCCGTGAGGGCCGCCGTATGCTCCTCCGTTCGGAGAGAGCGTTCGGTGTTTCCATTGACCGTAATGATTCCTCGAGGGTCTGGCATCTTGAGCTTGAGGTATGCGTAGTGTGGCACCGCATTGAACTTTGCAAATGCGGTTCGTCCGAGCAGTGCGTGATAGCCACTGCGGAACGGGACTATGTCGAAGATTAACTCCTCGCTTCGGAAGTTATCCGGGGATCCGAAGACCACTTCAAGTGTATCTGAGCCTGTACAGTTGGCCTCTACACCTGGTATGACGCCTTTAAAGGTCGTCTTTGTGGGTTTAATCCTTGAGGGGTCTATGCCCATTTTGTGCACTGTATCCTGATAAAGCAGGTTCAGGCTGCTGCCGCCGTCCATCAGGACTCTAGTGAGGTGAAATCCGTTAACGATTGGGTCTAGAACCAATGCGGCGAATCCGCCATGGCGGATGCTAGTGGGGTGGTCCCTTCGATCAAAAGTGATCGGGCAGGAGGACCACGGATTGAACTTTGGGGCGACTGGTTCCATCGCATATACGTCCCTTAGTGCACGCTTCCGCTCCCTTTTGGGTATGTGGGTTGCATATATCATGTTCATCGTCCACACTTGTAGGGGGAAGCCCTTCTGTCCTCTATTGTTCGGCGTCCGGGGCTCCTCTTCGTCGTTGCTATGCAGACCCTTGTCATTGTTTTCGGCATTTAACTTGCCTGCCTGCTTGAACACCCAACAATCCCTGTTGGTGTGGTTGGCTGGTTTTTCGAGGGTGTCGTGTATCTGGCACGAGCGGTCGAGTATTCGGTCCAAATTGGACGGGCCTGGAGTATTTCTTTTGAATGGATTTTTTCGCTGACCGGGTTTAGAGCCTCTGAATCCGGCATTGACTGCCGTATCCTCAGCATTATCGCCATTAATGCGGCGCTTGTGCTTGTTGCGACGCGACCTGCCGTTGCTGTCCTTGGTATCCGAACTACCAAGGCTCTTGGTCATGTTGTTACTACGAGCTAGTCAGCTGTCCTCTCCCGCACAAAAGCGGGTCATGAGTGTTGTGACGGCTGCCATGGATTTCGGCTTTTCCTATCCTAGGTGCCTGGCAAGCCACTCGTCGCGGATGTTATGTTTCAAGGCTGCAAGGGCCTCTGCATCCGGACAGTCGACGATTTGATTTTTCTTGGTTAGGAATCGTGTCCAGAATTGTCTGGCTGATTCCTCTGGCTACTGAATTATGTGGCTTAGGTCATCGGCGTCTGGTGGTCGCACATAGGTGCCCTGGAAGTTGTCGAGGAATGCGGCTTCCAGGTCTTCCCAACAACCAATTGACTCCGCTGGCAAGCTGTTAAGCCAATGCCGAGCTGGTCCTTTAAGCTTGAGTGGGAGGTATTTGATGGCGTGTAGATCATCACCGCGGGCCATGTGGATATGAAGGAGATAGTCCTCGATCCAGACCGCAGGATCTGTTGTGCCATCGTATGATTCAATGTTTACGGGTTTGAAACCCTTAGGGATTTGATGATCCATCACTTCGTCCGTGAAGCATAGTGGGTGTGTGGTGCCTCTGTATTGGGCTATATCACGATGCAGCTCAAATGAGCTTTGTCTACTGTGTTCGGCCCGGCCGGAATTGCCATATCCGGCGTGATGTTTATCATCACGTATTGTGGGGGCGCCCACGTGATCCGTAGATCGATCTTGTTTGCCGTGCCTTGTCCTCCAGTATATCCCGCAGGTCTGGCGCATTTTCCCGCACCTTGGTATTTTTTGAGCGGCGCCGGGGTGCGGCTTGAGTGGAGGGCCGAGAGGCCTCTCTGTCGCGGCCACGAGGTGGCCGGTCGGCCGTATCATGCGCTGGTGATGTAGGTTTAGGTGCTTCCTCCTCTAATCAGGGTAGCAGCCTGCGTTTTGGGTAGCTCTTGGAGGGGCGTTCGAGTTCATACTCATTGTCCGCAAGGACTTCAGTCCATCTGTCGGCTAGCAAGTCTTGGTCAGCTCTAAGCTGTTGCTGCTTTTTCTTGAGGCTGCTTGCCATGGCCATAAGCCTGCGTTTGAAATGCTCTTGTTCGACGGGATCCTCTGGCACGACAAATTCGTCGTCGTCGAGGCTTGCCTCGTCTTCGGAGGGAGGCATGTAATTATCGCCCTCTACCTCTCTGCCTGCCGCTCTCTCATGAGGGCTGGCTTCTCCATCCTCCTGCACTGAATCTTGCTGGAGGGGGTTGTCTTCGGCACTGTCCGGGGTGTTATTGTCTCCCATGCCGGAATCACCGTTTTTGCTGTTGCGGGATTTAGAGCGGCGCCGCTGACGCCGACGCTTAGGCTGTTTCTTGGAGGGGTCATCCTCCGTTGTTCCATCGCCATTCCCATCTTTTGGGATGTCCACCATGTAAATATCGTATGACGAGGTGGCCTTCCAGTGCCCTATAGGCGCTGGTTCTTGGTCGTCTCCTGCATCATTGTCCATACCGTCGATGTCTTTGGAGTCGAAGTCGAGCATGTCGGTTAAATCATCGACAGTGGCTACGAAGTGGGTGGTGGGTGGGCTTTGAATTTCTTCGTCGTCCGCATCCCAACCTTCCTGACCATAGTTCGGCCAGGGCTCTCCTGATAAAGAGAGAGACTTTAGTGAATTCAGGATGTCGCCAAAGGGCGAGTGCTGAAAGATGTCCACGGCGGTGAATTCCATGACCGGCGCCCAATCGGATTCAATTGGCAGGGGCGCGGAAGGTTCGGAGTCCGAAGAGGAGTCTGGCACCTTGGAGTTATGAGCCTTGCAAAGGACAGGGATGGTGTTCGGCTCAATCGCCGTAGAGATCGCAGCCCCCGAGGCAGTGTCCAGCCACCGTCCTCGATCGGCGCAGTCGGCTCCGAGCTAAGGGTCGGAGCGGACACTGGTGCGGCCTCCAGGGCACTGTTCAGCAGCAGAGCTAGATCATGCCCATCGTGACAGTGCGGCGCGCTTGGCTGTGGCTCGAACCCGTCCAAGATCAAGTCTCCACGGACGTCAGCCGTGTAGTTCAAACTTCCAAATCTGACCTAATGGCCAGGGGCGTAGCTTTCAATCTGCTCCAGATGGCCAAGTGAATTGGCCCGCAGTGCAAAGCCGTCGAATATGAAGATCTGTCCGGGGAGAAAAGTCTCACCCTGGACCGGATCATTGTTGATGATCGGAGGAGCCATCGGGCCTAAAGATGACGACACAGAGGAACTCTCAATGAAAGCACCAATATCGGTGTCAAAACCGGCGCATCTCGGGTAGGGGGTCCCGAACTGTGCGTCTAGGCGGATGGTAACAGGAGACAAGGGACACGATGTTTTTACCCAGGTTCGGGCCCTCTCGATGGAGGTAAAACCCTACTCCTGCTTGATTGATATTGATGATATGGGTAGTACAAGAGTAGATCTACCACAAGATCAGAGAGGCTAAACCCTAGAAGCTAGCCTATGGTATGATTGTTGTTCGTCCTACGGACTAAAACCCTCCGGTTTATATAGGCACAGAAGAGGGTTAGGGTTACACAGAGTCGGCTACAATGGTAGGAGATCTACATATCCATATCGCCAAGCTTGCCTTCCACGCCAAGGAAAGTCCCATCCGGACACGGGACGAAGTCTTCAATCTTGTATCTTCATAGTCCGGGAGTCCGGCCAAAGGCTATAGTCCGGCCATCCGGACACCCCCTAATCCAAGACTCCCTCAGGAGGCACACGCCCCCAAGCCCAATCTGAATTTGGGGGGGGGGCTTTCCTTCTCTCCCTCTCCCTCTTCCTTCTTCTCCTACGCCAACTAGGGAAAGGGGGAAACCTACTCCTGCTAGGAGTAGGAATCCCCCCGGGCGCGCCCCATGAGGCCGGCCCTCCCCCTCCTCTACTCCTTTATATATGGTGGAGGGGGGCACCCCATAGACACACAAGTTGATTGTTTAGCCGTGTGCGTGCCCCCCTCCACAGATTTCCTCCTCCGTCATATCGTCATAGTGCTTAGGCAAAGCCCTGCGTCGGTAACTTCATCATCACCATCATCACGCCATCGTGTTGACGAAACTCTCCCTCGGCCTTAGCTAGATCAAGAGTTCGAGGGACGTCACCGAGCGGAACGTGTGTAGATCGCGGAGGTGCCGTGCGCTCGGTACTTGATCGGTTGGATTGCGAAGACGTTCGACTACATCAACCGCGTTACTTAACGCTTCCGCTTTCGGTCTACGAGGGTACATGGACACACTCTCCCGCTCGTTGCTATGCATCACATAGATAGATCTTGCCTGATCGTAGGTAAAAAATTTGAAATACTGTGTTCCCCAACAGTGGCATCCGAGCCAGGTCTATGCATAGATGTTATATGCACGAGTAGAACACAAAGAGTTGTGGGCGATAATAGTCATACTGTGTGGCACCCCGGCTCAGAGAAAACCGGAACGCCCCGTACTCCAGCCCAGAGATCGAGATGAAGTCTTCTGGAATACGACACTTCTTAGCATAGAACAAACCAGCTCTTTATTACAATCTATTTGGATACAAGGGTTACATCGGCACGGCGACACTATGCCTGCCACTGTTGATCTATGCAAGCAGCAGAACAACACGATGCAGCGAAATAACTCTAGCAGCGGAACAATGATGATGGTGGTGAACTCCACTCCGTAGGGACTCTGGCTGGAACGCTTATCCTCGCTCGCAAAGAAGAACTCCACAGCAAACAAGCAATCAAATCCGGAATGACCTGCAAACTGGCATGACACGCCAGGTTAGTACATTGAATGTACTTGCAAGCTCACAATAACCAAAAGCATTCAAGACAAACAACAGCATGGCAATTACAGGTTAAGCAGAAATTAACATGATATCATCATAGCAACATGGCATCAACATGAACATGATACAACTAGAACAACATGAACTTGGCATGAACAAATGAATCTGATGATACTAGCATGCAACAATATATCCAACATGCTGTGACTATGCTCAAGTAGTACTCGTCCATTGGACTGGCTTACCGAACATGATCATTTCCAGATCACAAACGTGATGAACACATAGACAAACTCGTGATCCTTACGGCGATCACAACCACGACCAATAAATGGCCCAAGATCCTTACGGCAATCACAACCCGACCAATAAATGGCCCGGGATCCTTACGGCGATCACAACCCGACCAATAAATGGCCGTGATCCTTACGGCGATCACAATCCGACCAATAAATGGCCCGTGATCCTTACGGCGATCACAACCAGACCAATAAATGGCCCGTGATCCTTACGGCGATCACAACCACGACCACATCTGGTCCAACTCAACACGATGGCCTTTCTGCCATCACCTCACTTCATACTTAGTGTGCAAATTTATTAAGTGTTGACCCATGGTGTACCCTAATTTCGAGCGTGTCCTTAACCATGGACTCGGCTATCGATAGATTAATACACTCTGCAGAGGTAGCGCACTGGACCCACACTACGGAACCATTGGCCTCGCATTCCCATTCAGGTGGACCAACGACATTCCGACGAAACCACTTCATTGCCATGACACTCTCCCGGCCACTCCGACTAAATCCCCATCAGGCTAGTCCTGGGTGGCCCCGTGTCTACCTCAAGACACATCGAACACCGTCGTGGCCACGATCCACTTTGGGACCCGGATCCAAAAACTTAACAACGGGCACACAAGGTTATGACTGCTTACCAGGCCAGGGTACAGCACGCCCATAACCTTCCCTAGATGGAGGCATCGACCAGAGGCACGACAATGAACCGAATTAAGGCCGTCCCATACCGGCAAATGTGGTTGCACTGGGAAAGACTCGTTTCAGCGGCACCATGACCCGGTCAACAACATATTCAAGTTGAGTTATTATCAGGTTCAACTTAAAGTGAAAATAACCGGCATCATAATGCCATGACATGCAAGCATTTAACCAACTGGATGCAATGGAATATGCATAACAACGGTACTCGGGACAGACGACAGTCATGCACCAAAGACCATCACCAACATCAACATGTACTACTAGCAAGCATAAACATATGAAAGGAAATACTAGCAGGTAGAACATGATAACAGAGTACAAGACAACATAGCACAAAGTTGAACATGCAAATCTAAACATCACCGGGACAAAGTAACCATCTTTTCAACAAGCAAACATTTATTAAATATTCAAGTTGAAAACCATGGCTACTGCATGACTATCATGCAAGTGGGTATTGTGGCTTGCCTGGGGATGAAGAAGGCACCGGGGAGAAGTGCGGTGAAGCTACGGAAAGATTTGCCGGAAACAGTTCTCTCTCGGAGGGGCTGTTTACGTGCAAGGGCGAAAAGGTCATTTTCAGAATGCGAAAACATAATGAAAGTGAAACCACCAGAAAGGGCTCGACGAGACGAAGAAGTAGGCTTTGGAATCACCTAATTTGGAGTTACTTTACGGAGATATAAGGTGATGACGATTAGGGACCAATTTGTGAATATTTCTTCAGCAAACAGGTCCCTGAGTGGATAAGGTAGAGGCGTAAAATCAGAAATACGCTTTCGGGGGATGAAAATGTACTGGCCCAATTAAGTCTCCACTTAGCCAACTCAGTGGACCGGGTCAATGCGGGGCCGGCTCCTGGCTCACTGATGTGTGGGGTCAAGAGGGGAGGCGAGGCCTGCCTGGCCAGCTGGAGGGGGCACGGGCGCTCGTCCCCTTCCTCCCGCTCGCCCTGTTCCTCGCGTGAAGCAGAGGCAGAGTAGGGGAGGGGCGGCGAGGGGGCAGGCCTGCTCCGGCCACCTAGGGCAGGGCGCGGCCACCGGAGGGACCAGCGGAGCCTGGCGCCTCCGTCCCTAGGCAGCAGGGGCGCCGGGGCGGCCTGGGAGACGGCGAGGCGCGGCGACAGAGGAGCAACAGAGGAGGACGCCGAAGAAGGGAGTGGGCGGCTCCGGCCGTCTCCGGCTGGACGGAGATCACCGGCAGGTGCGGGGCGACGAGGCACACCCGTTCAGAGGCAGAACGAGCGCCGGGAAGGGTTGGAGAAGAGGGGAAGCCGCGGCGACGGAAAGCTATAGAGGCAGCGGCCGAGCTCGAGGAACACGACCACTGTGCTCTCCGGCGATGGGCAAGTGGTTGGGGTGAGCTGTGGGCGTGAGGGGAACGCGGGGGACAAGTTGGAATGATGAGGGGAGGGCTAGGCACACCGGGGAGGAGCGAACTCCGGCGATGGCCGAGACGTGCACGGCAAAGAACAGCGAGATTAGGCGATTCCAGAGGGCAAACGAGGCGGGGGAGGGATGGATGAGCTGCGGGAGGACTCTCCCTTGCTTTATATAGGCCAGGGGAAGCCTCTGGAGCATCACAAGCGAGCTCCAACATGGCTCTAATGGTGGACAGTGGCGGGGTACGACACGGGCATGGACCTAGCGACGCATTTAAGGCGAACGACGATGAGCCATCGATGCAGAGAGATGCAGGGCATCACGAGGGAGCTCCAGGACATGAATGGAGGTCGAGAAGAGAAGGGAGCCGACGAGAACAGGGGCGGGAAGAAGCCAGAGCGCGCAATCTGCATGACGCAAGCGTGATCACCACGCGCACTGGTGCAAATAGCTCGTTTTTGCTGGAGCAACCATGTCTAGTGGATTGAACCTAGTGACCTTAGTATAATTGAGGAAATAAATCATTATAAGGGCAAAGAAGTGATTTGCACTTAGCTCCAAAGTAAACCAGCAACCAAGTGTTTGTGATGTGCAGTGGGGACAGCAGCTAGGTAACTCAGTAACTAGTTTGTCTGGTGATGATAAAACACTAAGGGGACTACGATCACAAGAAATCAGCTTAAGATGAGGAGTTTAAAGGGTGGTTGGTGTAGAAAGTGCCAAAATGGCCAGAAATGAAAATTTGGATGATGCACTCACATAGTTGCATCAATTGATCTGAAAATGGTTATGGCCCAATGATTTGACGATCTTAAGATTTCCAAGGAGTTTCGTGCCATTTGGATGAACCAAAATAACAGTTGCTTCAGAAAGATTTATTCTGACCAGAAACTTGGAAAAATTCCACAGGGCAAATGGTCTATGGTATTGAGACACAACGTGGTGGAGAGAGGTTATACGGTTACTAGAAGGTCTAGAAAAATTTACAGCCATAATGGAGCAAGATAAAATATACGTGCTTCACAAACTGAAATTTTGACCAGAAACTAAGATATGAAGCTGTGCTCACATGGAGGCATGAAATGAGATCAACTTTGGTGGAGGGCTATGATATGATGATATGAAGGAACATGCAAAATGGAAACTCATCTGGATATGCCTAGCTTGTACCTCCTTCACAAAGCTTCTTTCTAGACAGAAACTTGGAAAATCATAATTAAATAATTACTAGGCAAATGAGGTTGAATTTTGGCATGTGGAAATGATATGTACATGATAAGATTTCCAAGGAGTTTGAGGTCAATTAGGCAAAGGAAAATGGCACTTGCTTCACAGTGTGCCATTTAGGGCAGAATAGGAAATGATTTATTGGAGGATTATTTTCGTACATG
The DNA here is from genome assembly GCF_018294505.1 of Triticum aestivum. NCBI lineage: Eukaryota > Viridiplantae > Streptophyta > Magnoliopsida > Poales > Poaceae > Triticum > Triticum aestivum. The sequence goes on along the minus strand of NC_057798.1, from coordinate 646,090,036 downwards.
GAAATGAAAAGTTTTGCCATATTTGATCAAGATATGACCCAAACCAGCTCCGTATTCCAGCCCAGAGATCGAGATGATGTCTTATGGAATACGACACTGCTTAGCATAGAACAAACCAGCTCTTTATTACAATCTATTTGGGTACAAGGGTTACATCGGTACGGCGACACTATGCCTTCCACTGTTGCTCTATGCAAGCAGCAGAAAAAAACGATGCAGCGGAAGAACTCTAGCAGCGGAACAACGACGACGGTGGTGAACTCCACTCCACAGGGACTCTGGCTGGAACGCTTATCCTAGCTCGCAAACAAGGACTCCATGGCAAACAAACAATCAAATCCGAAATGACCTGCAAACTGGGATGACACGCCAGGTCAGTACATTGAATGTACTTGCAAGCTCACAATAACCAGAAGCATTCAAGACAAACAACAACATGGCAATTACAGGTTAAGCAGAAACTAACATGATATCATCATAGCAACATGGCATCAACATGAACATGATACAGCTAGAACAACATGAACCTGGCATGAACAAATGAATCTGACGATACTAGCATGCAACAATATATCCAAAATGCTGTGACTATGCTCAAGTAGTACTCGTCCATTGGACTGGCTTATCGAACGTGATCATTTCTAGATCACAAACGTGATGAACACAGAGACAAACTTGTGATCCTTACGACGATCACAACCACGACCAATAAATGGCCCGTGATCCTTACAGTGATCACAACCCGACCAATAATGGCCCGCAATCCTTACGGCGATCAAAACCCGACCAATAAATGGTCCGTGATCCTTACGGGATCATAACCCGACCAATAAATGGCCCGTGATCCTTACGGCGATCACAACCCGACCAATAAATGGCCCGTGATCCTTACGGCGATCACAACCACGACCACATCTGGTCCAACTCAACACGATGGCCTTTCTGCCATCACCTCAGTGCATACTTAGTGTGCAAATTTATTAAGTGTTGACCCATGGTGTACCCTACTTTCGAGCGTGTCCTTAACTATGGACTCGGTTATCGATAGATTGATACACTTTGCAGAGGTAGCGCACTGGACCCACACTATGGAACCCATGGCCTCGCATTCCCATTCGGGTGGACTAACGACATAATGATGAAACCACTTCATTGCCATGACACTCTCCCGGCCACTCCGACTCAATCCCCATCAGGCTAGTCCTGGGTGGCCCCGTGTCTACCTCAAGACACATCGAACACCGTCGTGGCCATGATCCAGTCTGGGACCCGGATCCAAAAACTTAACAATGGGCACACAAGGTTATGCCTGCTTACCGGGCCAGGGTACAACATGCCCATAACCTTCCCTAGATGGAGGCACCGACCAGAGGCACGACAATGAACCGAATTAAGGCCGTCCCATACCGGCAAATGTGGTTGCACTGGGAAAGACTCGTTTCAGCGGCACCATGACCCGGTCAACAACATATTCAAGTTGAGTTATTATCAGGTTCGACTTAAAGTGAAAATAACCGGCGTCATAATGCCATGACATGCAAGCATTTAACCAACTGGATGCAATGGAACATGCATAACAACGGTACTCGGGACAGACGACAGTCATGCACCGAAGACCATCACCAACATCAACATGTACTACTAGCAAGCATAAACATATGAAAGGACATAATAGCAGGTAGAACATGATAACAGAGTACAAGACAACATAGCACAAAAGTGAACATGCAAATCTAAACATCACTGGGACAACGATAACCATCTTTTCAACAAGCAAACATTTATTAAATATTCAAGTTGAAAACCATGGCTACTGCATGACTATCATGCAAGTGGGTATTGTGGCTTGCATGGGGATGAAGAAGGCACCGGGGAGAAGTGCGATGAAGCCGCGGAAACATTTGCCAAAAACAGTTCTCTCTCGAAGGGGCTCTTTACGTGCAAGGGAGAAAAGGTCATTTTCAGAATGCAAAAACATAATTAAAGTGACACCAACAGAAAGGGCTTGACGAGACGATGAAGTAGGTTTTGGAATCAAATCATTTGGAGTTACGGTTGCGGAGATATAAGGTGATGAAGATCAGGGACCAATCCGTGAATAATTCTTCAGCAAACAGGTCCCTGAGTGGATCAGGTAGAGGCGTAAAATGAGGAAAACGCTTTCGGGGGATGAAAATGTACTCGCCAAATTACCTCTCCACTTAGCCACGTCAGCGGACCGGGTCAACGCGCGGCCGACTCCTGGCTCACAGACGCGTGGGGTCAAGAGGGGAGGCGGGGGCCGCCTGGCCAGCAGGAGGGGGCACGGGCGCTCGTCCCCTTCCTCCCGCTCCACTGTTCCTAGTGTGAAGCAGAGGCAGAGCAGGGGAGGGCGGCGAGGGGGCCAGCCTGCTTCGGCCACCTCCGGCCAGGGCGCGGCCACCGGAGGGACCATTGGAGCCTAGCGCCTCCGTGCCTAGGCAGCAGGGGCGGCCTGGGGAGACGGCGAGGCGCGACGACAGAGGAGCAATAGAGGAGGACGCCCGAGAAGGGAGCAGGCGGCTCCGGCCGTCTTCGGCCAGACGGGGACCACCGACAGGTGCGGGGCGACGAGGCGCACCCGTTCAGAGGCAGAACAAGCGCCGGGGAAGGGTTGGAGAAGAGGGGAAGCCGCGGCGACGGAAAGCTACAGAGGCGGTGACCGAGCTCGAGGAACACGACCACGGTGCTCTCCGGCGATGGGAAAGTGGTTGGGGTGAGCTACGGGCGTGAGGGGAACGCGGGGGACAAGTTGGAATGGCGAGGGGAGGGCTAGGCACACAGGGGAGGAGCAAACTCCGGCGATGGCCAAGACGAGCACGGCAAAGAACAACGAGATTTGGCGATTCCAGAGGGCAAACGAGGCGGGGGGAGGGATGGATGAGCTGCGGGAGGACTCGGGCTTGCTTTATATAGGCCAGAGGAAGCCTCTGGAGCATCACAAGCGGGCTCCAACATGGCTCTAATGGTGGACAGTGGCGGGGCACGGCACGAGAATGGACCTAACGACGCATTTAAGGTGAACGACGATGAGCCATCAATGCAGGGCGATGCAGGGCATCACGGGGGAGCTCCAGGACATGAATGGAGGTCGAGACGAGGAGGGAGCCGACGAGAACAGGGGCGGGAAGAAGCCAGAGCGTGCAATCTGCATGACGCAAGCGTGATCACCACGCGCACTGGTGCAAATAGCTTGTTTTGGCCGGACCAACCATGTCTAGTGGATTGAACCTAGTGACCTTAGTACAACTGAGGAAATAAATCATTCCAGGGGCAAAGAAGTGATTTGCACTTAGCTCCAAAGTAAACCAGCAGCCAAGTGTTTGTGTTGTGAAGTGGGGACACCAGCTAGGTAACTAAGTAACTAGTTTGTCTGGTGATGATCAAACACTAAAGTGACTACGATCACAAGAAATCAGCTTAGGAGGAGGAGTTTAAAGGGTGGTTGCTGTAGAAAGTGCCATAATGGCCAGAAATGAGAATTTGGATGATGCACTCACATAGTTGCATCAATTGAGCTGAAAATGGTTATGGCCCAATGATTTGAGGATATTAAGACGCCCAAGTAGTTTCATGCCATTTGGATGAACCAAAATAGCACTTGCTTTAGAAAGATTTATTCTGACCAGAAACTTGGAAAAATTCCACAGGGCAAATGGTCGAAGGGATTGAGCCACAACTTGGTTGAGGGAGGTTATATGGATACTAGAAGGTCTAGAAAAATGTGCAGCCATAATGGTGTAAGATAAAATATACTTGCTTCACAAACTGAAATTTTGACCAGAAACTAAGAATTGAAGTTGTGCTCACATGGAGGCATGAAATGAGCTCAACTTTTGTGGAGGGCTATGATATGAAATGAGCTCACATGGAGGCATAATGGCAACTCATTTGGATATGTCTAGCTTGTACCTCCTTCACAAAGCTTTTTTTTGGACAGAAACTTTGGAAAATCATAATTAAATAATTACTAGGCAAATGAGGTTGAATTTTGGCATGTGGCAATGATATGAACGTGCGAAAAGATGTCCAAGGAGTTTGAGGTCAATTGGGCAAAGGAAAATGGCACTTGCTTCACAATGTGCCATTTAGGGCAGAATAGGAAATGATTTATTGGAGGATTATTTTTGAACATGGCAATGAAAAATTTTGCCATATTTGATCAAGATATGACGCAAAAAATTTATGAGAATTATTTGGGAATTTTAGGAGTGAGGGAAATATAGGTTGCTTCACAACCTAGGGCAAGTTGAGTTATTCCTTTAATAGAAAAGGAATATTCTCAATAAAAAGAATATTGGGATTTGGACTAGGATGAAAATGACAGGGTCTCGGGAAGGATTTGGGAATGACAAGCCACTCTGGAAGCAAAGAAGAGGGCATCTTCTTCAGTTTCTAGACCACAAAGCCATGAAAAAATAAAACTCAAGCAAAAACCTTGGAAAAACAAAAGAAAAAGACTGGGCCAAAAATCAGGCTGTCACAAACCTTACCCCCTTAAAGAAATCTCATCCTCAAGATTTGGTTGCTCAGGGAACATGTATGAATATTCTGACTTAAGGAAACCGTTTCCAACTCGGGTATCCTTTTTCCTTTATTGTTGTTCCCACTAAATCTTTATCTGACTGACCCTAGGGTAGTTCTATTTACTGTATCCACATTCTGACAGATCTTACCTGGCTTGCTCATGTTTATACATGCTCCAATTTCTTTTTAGATCTGTTGACTAGCTGACTGTGATTAATTATCACGATTGAAATATATGTCCGTCTCACAAATCCAAAAGTTATTTCCGCCGGGTGTGCCACCCGGCACTGACAACCTTTCATGTAATGATGATCCGATTTTTCTGATGAAAACTTAAGCTCTGACTCATTGCATTGGGGTTTCTCCACTAACCGCAGGTCCTTTGGGTTCCAAACAGTGAGTTAAAACATAACCGTTTCCTGATAGATTCTGACTCATCGCAGAAGTTTCTAAATCATCTTAACTGGTTCAACTGTCATGAGTATCGGATCCGTACCAAATGTTTGATTGTCTCCTGTCGCGGCTAGCATAAAGGGTTTGGCCTGTATGATAATATCTACAGACTTGACTGACGGTGGTTCTGACGGAAAAATTTTGTTCACGACAGGCTATCCATGATAATTCACATAAGTGAGGACTTAGGCTTCCAGACTGTTATTCCTGATGCCGATTACTCATGCTGTAGGCATATCCATGCAGATCAATACTGACTTAGACTGTCCGGGGGATCTGCATCATGGGGGTCGTGTACAATTTTTATACCTGCATCACTGTTCTTGCTCCTTCATTATTGTTTTCTTGGTCTGGATCCTTGCCTGAAAGAGCTGGGCCATATTGCTTCTTCGTATGACCATAGGTACTATTGGTGCAATTTGTCGGCAATTGTAGTTTATCCTCATTTTTCTGACAGGGTAACCCATTAAATGGTAGGTTCAACACCTCTCAAGTTCTGATCGTTGGGAAATGATCATCCGAAACCCTTGCAAGAAATTGGCAAATAAATCAGTAGCCACCAGAACGGTCTTTACAACTCAGATCTGGGACATTACTGAAATAACTCAACCACGGCTCAGGACGGCCGAAAAGCAGCTCAAAGCATGAGACAGGGTCGATAAGAAGAAGGTGGCAGCTCCCTAAAATAGCCAAAAACAACTATAGGGCTACTGTCACAAAAAGAAACTCAATAGCTGTACGAGACGGCCGAAAAGCAGCTCAGACTTGTGACAGTTGTTGAAGAGAGAAACAAAAATCGGCATCCACCCCGAATAGCTAGGAACAATTCAGATCACAGGCGTGGTGTCGTCGTTGGAGAAAAGAAGACAAGGGCTCATCAGGATCATTTTCCAGTTCACAAGTACTTGTATGGAGCTCATTGATGTCGTCAATCCTCATAATCCTTTGTCACACTGCGGTGTATACTGGCTTTCTTCTACTAACCATCGTCACGTGGTTGTCAGATCCTCATCCGAGTGACTTGTAAGATCTTGATGGTATGCTCATTGCATATATATGAAGGCCTGATTCCAAGACAGACATGCATTCTAACTGATTCTTGCTTCTGACCAAAATGTTGCGGATCTGATTCTTGGGATTCACTGCCATATGTTGTCAATTCACAGCGTACAACCTTGTACCAATGTCTTACTAAGGAAGATTGGCTGGCTTGTGCTCGAAACTTTCATCGGATAGCTTGCTGAAGAAGACTAGGTATCGTGCTTCAGAAGCTTACTCCCTTAAAGACTTTGCTTGGGAAAGACTCAGTACCTTATGCCGGAAGTCTTCACGGTTGCTTACTGAAGAAGGCAGAGTACCTTGTACGGAAAATTATCCATGTATTGTACTGAGGAACATAGATGAATCTTGCCTTGGAAGCTTCGCGGGTATCTTGCGAGGGAAAATTGGGTTGCCTACACCAGAAGCTTCTTATTGTGATATGCGGTGTCACATCCCTGGTTCTAGTAATGCCTAGTGTTAGCTCTTGGTGATGCATCATGTTTATTTGTCACAGGAAATTGAAATGGGGATGACAAAAACCCCCAGCACCACCTAACTCAACTAGGGTTACTAAAATACTTCTTCAATAAACCCAAAATGCCCTTCTAAAATGTTCATCATCTTCGCATTAGTCTAGAACCTCTCCCAAAAATGCTGCACATTTTTCTAGGCCATTCTGGATTTTTGAATTAAATCATATGTTATTTGCATTTGGACATTTAAAATTCTATAAAATATTTTAAATGTCTAAATAATCATAAAATGAAATGTTAACTGTTGTATATATTTTCAATAGTGGGCCTGAGTAGTTTCATGATTTTTGAGTTAGCATTAGTATTTTTAATAAAGCCCTAAAGACTACAAAATAATAGAAAAACAAAAAAAATTAGAAGAGAGAGAGAGAGAAGGACTTACCTGGTGCCACCAACCGGCCCAGCTCCTGTGCAGCCCACCTGGCCTGGCGCTGTGCCGGCCGAGCCCACCTCCACCTCCCCTGTCGTCTTCCTCCCTAGGCCAGTAGGCAGAGCGCGTGCTCGCCGCGCGCGCACACACGCTCGAGCCACCTCCTGCCTGGCTGCCTGCATCCCCGACTCCCTGGACGCCTCCAGACGGCGCCACACACCCCCCCGACTCCTCTCTCTCTCCCCCCATCCTCACCCTCTCCCCTGGATGGCTGGATCTCTCTCTCTCACTCACCCGAACGGGGTCGTCGCCGCCGACCATCACCACCGCGGCCACCAGCATCCCCACGCCCAGCCAGCTAGTGCCCGAGCTCCGCCTCCTCGCGCTGAACCTCTCCACTCCGAAGGAAACAAGCCGGAGGGCCCCGCTTCATCTCCATCGTCGCCGCCTTCGCCATCGTCCGCCGGAGATCCCCCTTGCCGCCCCGCTAGCTCCGATGCTTCCCCGGCCCCGCCGTCTGCACCGGCTAACTCGCCGAGAGCTCCTCTTCCTTCTCCCCCTAGCCACGTCGCTCGAGCTGCCCCTAACCCCGTTGGCCATCACGGCCGAGAGCTCGTCTCCGCCGGCCATGTCGCCATCGTGGCCACAGACGCGTAAGCTCGAAACCGAGCGCGTTACTGTGCTCAGCACATCACCAGGAGGCCGTAGCACCCAGCAGTTCGCCCCGCCGTGCCCCACAGCACCATTCCCAACCTCGCCCGAACTCCGGCCGCCGCCTAGCTCCTCGTCGCCGCCTACTCCGGCCACCCCAGCCGCTGTCGCTCGCCTAGTTGGATGCGGTGCACCTTCAGCTACCCGTAGACGCTAGCCACGTGCAAAACCGAGCCCCGTAGCGGTTTTCCGATGAGCTTCCGCCGCGGCTTGAGGTCGCAGCTGGCCAAACTCCAGCGTGCCGACGTGGCTGCATGATTAGTGCTAATCACAGCCAGCTAACCACCCCAAAGCCACTGATAGTGGGCCCCACAAAGAGTCAAAGCACAAGTCAACGCGACATTAGCCCCTCTGTCACTGACCAGTGGGCCCGAAAGATCATTTGACCTGTGCTCACCGTTGACTCGCTGACGTCACCCTGACGTAGTAAGTGATTTTCTGGTTTTAAAATAAATCAAAAAATAATTAGAAATTCCAGAAATTAGTATAAACTTCAAAAATTCATATAAATTCAATCGTAACTCCAATTGAGATAAGTTATATATAAAAAATGATCAGAAAAATCCAATCTATCCATCTATACTGGTTTCATGCATGTTTAAACAACTTAACCTTGCTGTTTAGTGCAAAACATGATAAGGCACTATTTAAATTCATAGTTTCAATTTGAACTTGAACCTTGGGTTCAAACTGACTCAAACCCACCTGATTATAGTTGCATTAGCCCAACACACTCATTTTACCATGTCATGATCATGCATCACATTGTGCATTGCATTGATTGTGTTCCCTTCTATGTTGCCGGTATTTGTCCCCTCTCGATAGACATGATACCGACGATGAGATCGATGACATCGATGAAGAACTATACTATCTTCAAAAGTGCCAGGCAAGCAAAACCCCCTTGTTCATTCCGATACAATCCTACTCTCTCGCTCCTGCTCTCTTTTACCGCATTAGGACAACAACGATTCATTTGTTACTTGCAGCGGTAGCTGAACCCCTTTATCCTTTGCATGACCTGTCATTGCCACAGTAAATAGATGAAACCCACTAGCATGAGTAGGAGTTGTTTGAGCCTGATGTGCCTACTCATTCATGCTTGTTTGTCATGCCTGCTATGCTTAGAGTTGTGTCAGGTCTGATTCATCGGGGATGAATCAGAGGTGTGTAAGCATGTCCTACTGTGTGTGAGCTAAGTGTCTGAACACGATTTGGTAAAGGTAGCGGTGAGAGGCCATGTAGGAGTACATGGTAGGTTGTCTCATTGAAGCCATCCTCAGGAACTGAGTTCTGTGTTTGTGATCCATGAAACAGCTACTACCACGCATTGGGCCCGAAACCAATGGACCCTCTCGGCTTCTTAATCACCCTTGTCCTTTGTCCAGGAGTTGCAAGTAGTTTCGGGTGTTTGTAGTATGCTGGAGGCCGTGCGTAGCGCTGACCGGAGGGGTTGGTTGTTATGCGGTAGGCACGTGGCACGGTGTACCGGGCACCCATTTGGTGTCTCGGGAACCCTGCACACATCGTTCGGGGCCGTATGTGGAAACCTTGGCCGAACTCCCTGCGGATGGAACCTGAATAGGCGATAAACCTGGACTAGAGACTTGAGTGTTTAGGTAGGTCGTGGCCGACACCCTCACTGGGCTTCCGCTTGAAGGTTGCCGAGTACATATCGTGTAAACGGCGGTAAGTGGTGAGAGCGTGTGTGAAGAAGTACACCCCTGCAGGGTTATCATCATCTATTCGAATAGCCGTGTCCGCGGTAAAGGACTTCTGGGTTGCCTGTACAGTTCATAGACAAGTGAAAGTGGATACTCTAAAATGCGCAAGATAAGCGTGAGTGCTATGGATGGCGTTCTCGTAGGGAGACGGGAGCGGATCTATAGTGGTGTATTGTTATGGTGAATATGTGGCCTCGTGTGCGCCACCTCAAAAGAGTTACATGCAGTCGTAGTTCAGGATAGCCACCGAGTCAAAGCTGGCTTACTGCAGTTAAACCCACCATCCCTTTGTTGATAATGATGCATATGTAGATAGTTCTGATGTAAGTCTTGCTGGGTACATTTGTACTCATGTTTGCCTATTTTATGTTTTTGCAGAGAGATTTTAGTCTCACTAGTAGTTCCACGTGGACTTCGACGTTTAGCTTGTTACCTCAGCTACGATCTTGTGCCCTCGGCAGGATCTAGTAGATAGTCAGGCTTCTCAACCTTTTTCATTTGTAGTTGTCTGTACTCAGACATGTTAAGCTTCCGCATGTGCTTTGACTTGTATGCTCTGAATGTTGGGTCGTGAGACCCATGTTTGTAATATCTCGCTCCCCGGAGCCTATTGAATAAAATATTTGAGTTGTTGAGTCATGTTATAATGCTATGTTGTATTTGCACATATCGAGCATATTGTGTGTATGATATTGAAATGCTTGGTATGTGTGCAATCTGACTATCTAGTTGTTTATCCTTGGTAGCTTCTCTTACCGGGAAATGTCTCCTAGTGCTTCCACTGAGCCTTGGTAGCTTGCTACTGCTCCGGAACACTTAGACTGGCCGGCATGTGTCCTTCTTCGTTCCTGTGTCTGTCCCTTTGGGGAAATGTCACGCGGTGTATTCCGGAGTCCAGTTAGCCTGCTACAGCCCGGTTTACCGGAGTCCTGCTAGCCCAGTTGCTACAGCCCGGATTCACTCGCTGGTGACCGACACGTTCGTTGCTGGGTCATGTATGCATGTCCCTGTAAGTTAGTGCCACTTTGGGTTCACGACTAGCCATGTCAGCCCGGGCTCCTTGTCATATGGATGCTAGTGACACTATCATATACGTGTGCCAAAAGGCGCAAACGGTCCCGGGCAAGGTAAGGCGACACCCGTGGGAATACCGTGCGTGAGGCCGCAAAGTGATATGAGGTGTTACATGCTAGATCGGTGTGGCTTTGAGTCGGGGTCCTGACATGCGGACCGATTTCCACATATATAAACATCTAAATATTTTTGCTATTGATTTCTTGCATGAAACAGGGTTTTACAGGACTATCCTCCTTTCTGAGTACATGCCATATTTTTGCTTGCTTCCGGGCATATAATGTTTAAAAATCATTCTTAACGACGAATCAAACCTGTATCCGAGCCAAACCTTTGACTGATAATATTCTGTCAACCTTGCACACAATTTATCTTCTTGCTGATTTGATCATTTCTGCTATGAGGAGTACACGCTGAGGGAGACTTGACACTCAGTAACATGATCAGATATTCCCCAATATGAATGCAGTCGGCTGAGAATTCCATACTGTTGTGAGGAGTGCACGTTAATCCAAACTTTATGCTAACATTCCATCCAAGATTTCTTTTGTATTCAGACAAGCTATTTCCAATTTTCATTGCAGTCTGCTGATAATTGCATTTTGTTTAGCTGAATTTCCAAATATATGCATTTCTTGCTGACTCTTCGGGTCCGGTGTCGGTTGACGAGCAACTTCAATAGGGGAAAAATTTGAAACACCGAAGGCCCAAAGAAAGGAAAAAAAGAAACGACTAAAGCAAAAGCACACAAGCATACTACTAAGATAATTAATCAAGCAAGCATCACATATTACTGCTACTCACACAATAATATGCATGCACACCTAAGCACACAAATCTCGCGGAAACTCCGATATTGCGGTCTAATATGCTATGGCGGCGTGCACGAAAATTATATCCATGTGTGGAAAGGAGTTGGCGTAACCGAAGCTACACCAAGCACTGGCTGAACACTGGCTGGATCTGGATGGATACATAGTTGAGGACGTACTTAGCGATCAAGTAGCAAGACACAAAAGTCACGACTACCTCATCATCAAGCGTACGAAGGGATTCGTACCCGTCCAAAGAATGAAATGACAAGGCAAGATAACAGTGGAAGACTGAGTCTAATGGCATTGCCCTTTTCTGATAACAAAGGTCAGCAAGGGTTGCCAAAAGAACGAGATGGAGGGCATGGATGATGATGTGGTTGCATCACACCAAAGAGCAGGCATGATAAGAAGGAGGGCGTAGGTAGTGGATCGGAACCGATACCACCTACACTCACAAGATTAACCGTTAGCGACTAAATAATAATCTATATGCATGCTATGCGACAAAAAATGCAGCAATCAAGTGCAACAAACCAATTGGGGTCTATACTACCACTTTCTAACGTTCACGCGGTCTAGGGTGTCCTACAGCTAGACCTGCTCTGATACCAAGCTTGTGGCACCCCGGCTCAGAGAAAACCGGAACGCCCCATATTCCAGCCTAGAGATCGAGATGAAGTCTTCTGGAATACGACACTTCTTAGCATAGAACAAACCTGCTCTTTATTACAATCTATTTGGGTACAAGGGTTACATCGGCATGGCGACACTACGCTTGCCACTGTTGCTCTATGCAAGCAGCAGAACAACACGATGCAGCGGAAGAACTCTAATAGCAGAACAACAACGACGGTGGTGAACTCCACTCCTCAGGGACTCTGGCTGGAACGCTTATCATACCTCGCAAAGATGGACTCCACGGCAAACAAGCAATCAAATCCGGAATGACCTGCAAACTGGCATGACACGCCAGGTCAGTACATTGAATGTACTTGCAAGCTCACAATAACTAGAAGCATTCAAGACAAACAACAACATGGCAATTACAGGTTAACCAGAAATTAACATGATATCATCATAGCAACATGGCATCAACATGAACATGATACAGCTAGAACAACATGAACCTGGCATGAACAAATGAATCCGACAATAGTAGCATGCAACAATATATCCAACATGTTGTGACTATGCTCAAGTAGTACTCGTCCACTGGACTGGCTTACCAAACATGATCATTTCCAGATCACAAACATGATGAACATAGAGACAAACTCATGATCCTTACGGCGATCACAACCACGACCAATAAATGGCCTGTGATCCTTACGGCGATCACAACCCAACCAATAAATGGCATGCGATCCTTACGGCGATCACAACTCGACCAATAAATGGCCCGTGATCCTTACGACGATCACAACCCGACCAATAAATGGCCCGTGATCCTGACGGCGATCATAACCCGACCAATAAATGGCCCATGATCCTTATGGCGATCACAACCATGACCACATCTGGTCCAACTCAACATGATGGCCTTTCTGCCATCACCTTAGTGCATACTTAATGTGCAAATTTATTAAGTGTTGACCCATGGTGTACCCTACTTTTGAGCGTGTCCTTAACCGTGGACTCGGCTATCGATAGATTAATACACTCTACAGAGGTAGCACACTGGACCCACACTACGGAACCCATGGCCTCGCATTCCCATTCGGGTGGACCAACGACATTCCGATGAAACCACTTCATTGCCACGACACTCTCCCGGCCACTCCGACTCAATCCCCATCGGGCTAGTCCTGGGTGGCCCCGTGTCTACCTCATGACACCTCGACCACCATCGTGGCCACGATCCACTCTGGGACCCGGATCCAAAAACTTAACAACGGGCACACAATGTTATGCTTGCTTACCGGGCCAGGGTACAGCATGCCCATAACCTTCCCTAGATGGAGGCACCGACCAGAGGCACGACAATGAACCGAATTAAGGCCGTCCCATACCGGCAAATGTGGTTGCACTGGGAAAGACTCGTTTCAGTGGCACCATGACCCGGGCAACAACATATTCAAGGTGAGTTATTATCAGGTTCAACTTAAAGTGAAAAAAATCGGCGTCATAATGCCATGACACGCAAGCATTTAACCAACTGGATGCAATGGAACATGCATAATAGTGGTACTCGGGACAGACGGCAGTCACACACCGAAGACCATCACCAATATCAACATGTACTACTAGCAAGCATAAACATATGAAAGGAAATACTAGCAGGTAGAACATGATAACAGAGTACAAGACAACATACCACAAAAGTGAACATGCAAATCTAAACATCACCGTGACAATGATAACCATCTTTTCAACAAGCAAACATTTATTAAATATTCAAGTTTAAAACCATGGCTACTGCATGAATATCATGCAAGTGGGTATTGTGGCTTGCATGGGGATGAAGAAGGCACCGGGGAGAAGTGCGGTGAAGCCGTGGAAAGATTTGCCGGAAAAAGTTCTCTTTCGGAGGGGCTGTTTACGTGCAAGGTTGAAAATGTCATTTTCAGAATGCCAAAACATAATGAAAGTGACACCAACATAAAGGGCTCGACGAGATGAAGAAGTAGGCTTTGGAATCACCTCATTTGGAGTTACGGTTGCGGAGATATAAGGTGATGAAGATCAGGGACCAATCCGTGAATATTTCTTCAGCAAACAGGTCCTTGAGTGGATAAGGTAGAGGAGTAAAATGAGAAATACGCTTTCGAGGGATGAAAATGTACTCACGTAATTACGTCTCCACTTAGCCATGTCAGCGGACCGGGTCAACGCGGGGCCGGCTCCAGGCTCACTGACACGTGGGGTCAAGAGGGGGGCGGGGCCCGCCTGGCCAGCTGGAGGGGCCACGGGCGCTCGTCCCCTTCCTCCCGCTCGCCCTGTTCCTCGCGTGAAGCAGAGGCAGAGCAGGAGAGGGGCGGCGAGGGGGCCGGCCTGCTCCGGCCACCTCCGGCCAGGGCGCGGCCACCGGAGGGACCAGCGGAGCCTGGCGCTTCCGTCCCTAGGCAGCAGGGGCGCCGGGGCGGCCTGGGGAGACGGCGAGGCGCGGCGACAGAGGAGCAACAGAGGAGGACGTCGGAGAAGGGAGCGGGCGGCTCCGGCCATCTCTGGCCGGACGGAGACCACCTGCAGGTGCGGGGAAAGGAGTTGCATCCGTTCAGAGGCAGAACGAGCGCCGGGGAAAGGTTGGAGAATAGGGGAAGCCGCAGCGACAGAAAGCTACAGAGACGGCAGCCGAGCTCGAGGAACATGACCACAGTGCTCTCCGGCGATGGGCAAGTGGTTGGTGTGAGCTGCGGCGTGAGGGGAACGCGGGGAACAAGTTGGAATGGCGAGGGGACGGCTAGGCACACCGGGGAGGAGCGAACTCCGGTGATGGCCGAGACGAGCACGGCAAAGAACAGCGAGATTTGGCAATTCCAGAGGGCAAACGAGGCGGGGGAGGGATGGATGAGCTGCGGGAGGACTCGGGCTTGCTTTATATAGGCCAGGGGAAGCCTCTAGAGCATCACAAGCGTGCAGCAACATGGCTCTAATGGTGGACAGTGGCGGGGCACGGCACGGGCATGGACCTAGCGACGCATTTAAGGCGAACTACGATGAGCCATCGATGCAGGGCGATGCAGGGCATCACGGGGGAGCTCCAGGACATGAATGGAGGTCGAGACGAGGAGGGAGCCGATGAGAACACGGGCGGGAAGAAGCCAAAGCGCGAAATCTGCATGACGCAAGCGTGATCACCACGCGCACTGGTGCAAATAGCTCGTTTTGGCTGGACCAACCATGTCTAGTGGATTGACCCTAGTGACCTTACTATAATTTAGGAAATAAATCATTCCAGAGGCAAAGAAGTGATTTGCACTTAGTTCCAAAGTAAACCAGGAGCCAAGCGTTTGTGTTGTGCAGTGGGGACACCAGCTAGGTAAATCAGTAACTAGTTTGTCTGGTGATGATAAAACACTAAGGTGACTACGATCACAAGAAATCAGCTTAAGAGGAGGAGTTTAAAGGGTGGTTGGTGTAGAAAGTGCCATAATGGCCAGAAATGAGAATTTGGATATGCACTCACATAGTTGCATTAGTTGAGCTGAAAATGGTTATGGCCCAATTATTTGAAGATATTAAGATGCCAAGGAGTTTCATGCCATTTGGATGAACCAAAAGAGCACTTGCTTCTGAGAGATTTATTCTGACCAAAAACTTGGAAAAAAATTCCACAGGGCAAATGGTCAAAGGGATTGAGACACAACTTGGTGGAGGGAGGTTATATGAATACTAGAAGGTCTAGAAAAATTTACAGCCATAATGGAGCAAGATAAAATATACTTGATTCACAAACTGAAATTTTGACGAGAAACTAAGAATTGAAGCTGTGCTCACATGGAGGCATGACATGAGCTGAACTTTGGTGGAGGGCTATGATATGATGATATGGAGGGCCATGAAAAATGGCAACTCATTTGGATATGCTTAGCTTGTACCTCCTTCACAAAGCTTCTTTCTGGACAGAAACTTTGGAAAATCATAATTAAATAATTACTAGGCAAATGAGGTTGAATTTTGGCACGTGGCAATGTATAGGGCATGAAAAGATGTCCAAGGAGTTTGAGGTCAATTGGGAAAGGAAAATGACACTTGCTTCACAACGTGCCATTTAGGGCAGAATAGGAAATGATTTATTGGAGGATTATTTTTGAACATGGCAATGAAAAGTTTTGCCATATTTGATCAAGATATGACCCAAACAATTTATGAGAATTATTTGGGAATTTTAGGAGTGAGGGAAATATAGATTGCTCCACAACCTAGAGCAATTTGAGTTATTCCTTTAATAGAAAAGGAATATTCCCAATAAAAAGAATATTGGGATTTGGGCTAGGATGAAAATGGCAGTGTCTAGGGAAGGATTTGGGAATGACAAGCCACTCTGGAAGCAAAGAAGAGGGCATCTTCTTCAGTTTCCAGATCACAAAGCCATGGACAAAGAAAACTCAGGCAAAAACCTCGGAAGAACAAAAGAAAAAGACTGGGCCAAAAAGCAGGCTGTCACATACTGCTTACCAGCATGTCATTCTTCGGCGGTATTGTTGGATGAAGCGGCCTAGACCGTCATTACATGACCGTGTTCATGCGACTGGTTCTACCGACGTGCTTCACACACTGGTGGCTAGTGCGTGTCTATTTCTCTAGCTTTAGTTGAATCGAGTGTGACTACACCCAGTCCTTGTTGAAGGTTAAAACAGGACACTTGACGAAAAATCATTGTGGTTTTGATGCGTAGGTAAGAACGGTTCTTGCTAAGCCTGTAGCAGCCACGTAAAACTTGCAACAACAAAGTAGAGGACGTCTAAGTTGTTTTTGCAGGGCATGTTGTGATGTGAAATGGTCAAGACATGATCATATAAATTGTTGTATGAGATGATCATGTTTTGTAACAGAGTTATTGGCAACTGGCACGAGCCTTATGGTTGTCGCTTTATTGTATGCGATGCAATCGCCATGTAATTGTTTTTACTTTATCACTAAGCGGTAGCGATAGTCGTAGAAGCAATAGTTGGCAAGACGACAATGATGCTATGATGGAGATCAAGGTGTCATGCCGGTGACGATGGTGATCATGACGGTGCTTTGAAGATGGAGATCAAAGGCACAAGATGATGATGGCCATATCATATCACTTATATTGATTGCATGTGATGTTTATCCTTTATGCATCTTATTTTGCTTAGTACGACGGTAGCATTATAGGATGACCTCTCACTAAATTTCAAGGTATAAGTGCTCTCCCTGAGTATGCACCGTTGCTACAGTTCGTCATGCCGAGACACCATGTGATGATCGGGTGTGATAAGCTCTACGCTCACATACAACGGGTGCAAGCTAGTTTTGCACACATAGAATACTCGGGTTAAACTTGACGAGCCTAGCATATGCAGATATGGCCTCGGAATACTAAGACTGAAAGGTCGAGCGTGAATCATATAGTAGATATGATCAACATAGTGATGTTCACCATAGAAAACTACTCCATCTCACGTGATGATCGGACATGGTTTAGTTGATATGGATCACATGATCACTTAGATGATTAGAGGGATGTCTATCTAAGTGGGAGTTCTTAAGTAATATGATTAATTGAACTTTAATTTATCATGAACTTAGTACCTGATAGTATTTTGCATGTCTATGTTGTTCTAGATAAATGGCCCGTGCTACTGTTCCGTTGAATTTTAATGCGTTCCTAGAGAAAGCTAAGTTGAAACTTGAAAGATGATGGTAGCAACTACACAGACTGGATCCGTAACTTGAGGATTATCCTCATTGCTGCACAAAAGAATTACGTCCTGGAAGCAACTAGTGGTGCTAGGCCTGCTGCAGATGCTACTGATGACGTTAAAAACTTATGGCAGAGCAAAGATGATGACTACCCGATAATTCAATGTGCCATGCTTTACGGCTTAGAACCGGGACTTCAACGACGTTTTGAACGTCATGGAGCATATGAGATATTCCAGGAGTTGAAGTTAATATTTCAAGCAAATGCCCGGATTGAGAGATATGAAGTCTCCAATATGTTCTATAGCTACAAGATGGAGGAGAATAGTTATGTTAGTGAACATATACTCAGAATGTCTAGGTACCACAACCACTTGATTCAACTGGGAGTTATTTTTCCTGATCATAGTGTCATTGACAGAGTTCTTCAATCACTGCCACCAAGCTACAAAAGCTTTGTGATGAACTATAATATGCAAGGGATGGATAAGACAATTCCCGAGCTCTTTGCGATGCTAAAAGCTGCGGAGGTAGAAATCAAGAAGGAGCATCAAGTGTTGATGGTTAATAAGACCACTAGTTTCAAGAAAAAGGGTAAAAGGAAGAAGGGGAACTTCAAAAAGAACGGCAAGCAAGTTATTGGTCAAGTGAAGAAGCCCAAGTCTGGACCTAAGCCTGAGACTGAGTGCTTCTATTGCAAAGGGACTGGTCACTAGAAGCGGAACTGCCCCAAGCATTTGGCGGATAAGAAGGATGGAAAAGTGAAAGGTATATTTGATATACATGTTATCGATGTGTACTTAACTAATGCTCACAATAGCGCCTGGGTATTTGATGATGGTTCTGTTACTCATATTTGCAACTCGAAACAGGGGCTACGGATTAAGCGAAGATTGGCTAAGGATGAGGTGATGATGCGCGTGGGAAATGGTTCCAAAGTCGATGTGATCACGGTCGGCATGCTACCTCTACATCTACCTTCGGGATTAGTTTTAGACCTGAATAATTGTTATTTGGTGCCAGCGTTAAGCATGAACATTATATCTGGATCTTGTTTGATGCGAGACAGTTATTCATTTAAATCAGAGAATAATGGTTGTTCTATTTATATGAGTAATGTCTTTTATGGTCATGCACCCTTGATGAGTGGTCTATTTTTATTGAATCTCGATAGTAGTGATACACATATTCATAGTATTGAAGCCAAAAGATATAAGTTTAATAAGGATAGTGCAACTTATTGGTGGCACTGCCATTTGGGTCATATTGGTGTAAAGTGCATGAAGAAACTCCATGCTAATGGGCTTCTGGAATCACTTGATTATGAATCACTTGATGCTTGTGAACCATGCCTCATGGGCAAGATGACTAAAAATCCGTTCTCCGGAACAATGGAACGAGCAACAGACTTGTTGGAAATAATACATACTGATGTATGCGATCTGATGAGTGTTGAGGCTCGTGTCGGGTATCGTTATTTTCTGACCTTCACAGATGATTTGAGTAGATATGGGGGTATCTACTTGATGAAACATAAGTCTAAAACATTTGAAAAGTTCAAAGAATTTCAGAGTGAAGTGGAAAATCATCGTAACAAGAAAATAAAGTTTCTACGATCTGATCGTGGAGGAGAATATTTGAGTTACGAGTTTGGTCTTGATTTGAAACAATGCGGAATAGTTTCGCAACTCACGCCACCCGGAACACCACAGCGTAACGGTGTGTCCGGACATCGTAACCGCACTTTATTAGATATGGTGCGATCTATGATGTCTCTTACTGATTTACCACTATCATTTTGGGGTTATGCTTTAGAGACAGCTGCATTCACGTTAAATAGGGCACCATCTAAATCCGTTGAGATGACACCATATGAACTATGGTTTGGCAAGAAACCAAAGTTGTCGTTTCTTAAAGTTTGGGGTTGCGATGCTTATGTGAAGGTCAACCTGGTAAGCTCGAACCCAAATCGGAGAAATGTGCCTTCATAGGATACCCAAAGGAGACTGTTGGGTACACCTTCTATCACAGATCCGAAGGCAAGATATTCGTTGCTAAGAATGGATCCTTTCTAGAGAAGGAGTTTCTCTCAAAAGAAGTGAGTGGGAGGAAAGTAGAACTTGATGAGGTAACTGTACCTGCTCCCTTGTTGGAAAGTAGTTCATCACAGAAATCAGTTCCAGTGATTCCCGCACCAATTAGTGAGTAAGCTAATGATGATGATCATGAAACTTCAGATCAAGTTGCTACTGAACCTCGTAGGTGAACCAGAGTAAGATCTGCACCAGAGTAGTATGGCAATCCTGTTCTGGACGTCATGTTACTAGACCATAACGAACCTACACTATGTGGAAGCGATGATGAGCCCAAATTCCGCAAAATGGCTTGAGGCCATGAAATCTAAGATGGGATCCATGTATGAGAACAAAGTGTGGACTTTGGTTGACTTGCCCGATGATCGGCAAGCCATAGAGAATAAATGGATCTTCAAGAAGAAGACTGACGCTGATGGTAATGTTACTGTCTACAAAGGTCGACTTGTTGTGAAAGGTTTTCGACAAGTTCAAGGAGTTAACTACGGTGATACTTTCTCCCCCGTAGCGATGCTTAAGTCTGTCTGAATCATGTTAGCAATTGCCGCATTTTATGATTATGAAGTTTGGCAAATGGATGTCAAGACTGCATTCCTGAATGGATTTCCTGAAGAAGAGTTGTATATGATGCAACCGGAAGGTTTTATCAATCCAAAGGATGCTAACAAAGTGTGCAAACTCCAGCGATCCATTTTATGGACTGGTGCAAGCCTCTCAGAGTTGGAATAAATGTTTTGATAGTGTGATCAAAGCATATGGTTTTATACAGACTTTTGGAGAAGCATGTATTTACAAGAAAGTGAGTGGGAGCTCTGTAGCATTTATAATATTATATGTGGATGACATATTCTTGATTGGAAATGATATAGAATTTCTGGATAGCATAAAAGGATACTTGAATAAGAGTTTTTCAATGAAAGACCTCGGTGAAGCTGCTTATATATTAGGCATCAAGATCTACTGAGATAGATCAAGATGCTTAATTGGACTTTCACAAAGCACATACCTTGATTAGATTTTGAAGAAGTTCAAAATGGACCAGTCAAAGAATGGGTTCTTGCATGTGTTACAAGGTGTGAAGTTGAGTGAGACTCAATGCCCGACCACTGCAGAAGATAGAGAGAAAATTAAAGTCATTCGCTATGCTTCAGCCATAGGTTCTATCATGTATGCAATGCTGTGTACCAGACCTTATGTGTGCCTTGCTATAAGTATAGTAGGGAGGTACCAAAGTAATCCAGTAGTGGATCACTGGACAGCGGTCGAGAACATCCTGAAATACTTGAAAAGGACTAAGGATATGTTTCTCGTTTATGGAGGTGACAAAGAGCTCGTCGTAAATGATTACGTCGATGCAAGCTTTGACACTGATCCGGATGACTCTAAGTCACAAACCAGATACGTGTTTATATTGAACAGTGGAGCTGTCAGTTGGTGCAGTTCTAAGCAGAGCGTTGTGGCGGGATCTACGTGTGAAGCAGATTACATAGCTGCTTCAGAAGCAGCAAATGAAGGAGTTTGGATGAAGGAGTTCATATCCGATCTAGGTGTCATACCTAGTGCATCGAGTCCAATGAAAATCTTTTGTGACAATACTGGAGCAATTGCCTTGGCGAAGGAATCCAGATTTCACAAGAGAACCAAGCACATCAAAAGACGCTTAAATTCCATCCGTCATCAAGTGTCGGAAGGGGACATAGAGATTTGCAAGATACATATGGATCTGAATGTTGCAGACCCGTTGACTAAGCTTCTCTCACGAGCAAAACATGATCAGCACCAAGACTCCATGGGTGTTAGAATCATTACAATGTAATCTAGATTATTGACTCTAGTGCAAGTGGGAGATTGAAGGAAATATGCCCTAGAGGTAATAATAAAGTTGTTATTTATATTTCCTTATATCATGATAAATTTTTATTATTCATGCTAGAATTGTATTAACCGGAAACTTAGTACATGTGTGAATACATAGACAAACAGAGTGTCACTAGTATGCCTCTACTTGACTAGATCGTTAATCAAAGATGGTTAAGTTTCCTAACCATAGACATGAGTTGTCATTTGATGAATGGGATCACATCATTAGTGAATGATGTGATTGACTCGGCCCATCCGTTAGCTTAGCACTATGATCGTTTAGTTTAATGCTATTGCTTTCTTCATAACTTATACATGTTCCTATGACTATGAGATTATGCAACTCCCGAATACCGGAGGAACACTTAGTGTGCTATCAAACGTCACAACATAACTAGGTGATTATAAAGATGCTCTACAGGTGTCTACGATGGTGTTTGTTGGGTTGGCAAAGATCGAGATTAGGATTTGTTACTCCGTGTTTTAGAGAGGTATCTCTGGGCCCTCTCGGTAATGCACATCACTATAAGCCTTGCAAGCAATGTGACTAATGATTTAGTCATGGGATGATGTATTACAGAACGAGTAAAGAGACTTGCCGGTAACGAGATTGAACTAGGCATGATCATACCGATGATCGAATCTCGGGCAAGTAACATACCGATGACAAAAGGAACAACATATGTTGTTATGCGGTTTGACCGATAAAGATCTTCGTAGAATATGTGGGAGACAATATGAGGATCCAGGTTCCGCTATTGGGTATTTACCGAAGATGAGTCTCGGTCATTGTTAGTGTCAAAACCGGCGGATCTCGGGTAGGGGGTCCCGAACTGTGCGTCTAGGCGGATGGTAACAGGAGACAATGGACACGATGTTTTTACCCAGGTTCGGGCCCTCTCGATGGAGGTAAAACCCTACTCCTGCTTGATTAATATTGATGGTATGGGTATTACAAGAGTTGATCTACCGCGAGATCAGAGAGGCTAAACCCTAGAAGCTAGCCTATGGTATGATTGTTGTTCGTCCTATGGACTAAAACTCTCCGGTTTATATAGACACCGGAGAGGGCTAGGGTTACACAGAGTCGGTTACAATGGGAGGAGATCTTCATATCGTATCGCCAAGCTTGCCTTCCACGCGAAGGAAAGTCCCTATCCGGACACGAGACGAAGTCTTCAATCTTGTATCTTCATAGTCCGGGAGTCCGGCCAAAGGTCATAGTCTGGCCATCCGGACACCCCCCAATCGAGGACTCCTTCAGTAGCCCCTGAACCAGGCTTCAATGACGACGAGTCCGGCGTGCAAATTGTCTTCGGCATTGGAAGGCGGGTTCCTCCTCCGAATACTTCATAGAAGATGTCTGAACACAAGGACAGTGTCCGGCTCTGCAAAATAAGTTTCACATGCCACCGTAGAGAGAACAATATTTACACAAATCTAATCTGCTGACGTATTCCGCAGCATGACATCATGCCACGGCCTAGCCTTTATTCATTTTACCGTTGCACCTCAGCGCGTTTAGCGAGGCGGTTTCCTTGGCACGTCTTGTCGAAGCAGAGATCATGTCCCCTTATTCCGGGATTCTCATCAATACGGGCGTGGGTAAACTAGCCGCGCCATTAACCGCGGCGCTTAGGAGATAAGCGAGTTTTATTAGGCCGGTGGGGGCTTGTAGTTTTGGCCGCCCATATAAGGGGATAAGCCTCTGCCCTTTCCATCCACGCCTTCTTCCTCCTTTGCTTATTCGTCCTTGCGCACTCGAGCTCCAACGCCCAAGCCCGCACATCTTGCCTCGACCTACTCCAACCATGTCCGGAGCGGGAGGCAAGTGGATGGCCTCCTCCGTCACGGAGGGGCACATCAAAAGGTTGCGGAAAGCCGGATACCTGCACAATGCGCACCGGCTCCCAGATGAGGGGCAGCTCATCCCCACCCCTAGGACCCATGAGAGGGTCGTGTTTCTTCCCCATTTCCTCCGTGGACTGGGCTTTCCTCTTCACCCGTTCGTCCGAGGGCTCATGTTCTATTACGGCCTGGACTTCCACGATCTGGCCCCGAACTTCATCCTCAACATCTCGGCGTTTATCGTCGTGTGCGAGGCCTTCCTCCGCATCGAGCCCCACTTCGGCCTATGGCTGAAGATCTTCAGCGTCAAGCCGAAGGTCGTGGGCGGACGCCAAGCGGAGTGCGGAGGCACCATGGTGGGCAAGATGCCCAATGTCACATGGCTCGAGGGCGCCTTCGTAGAGACCATCAAAGGGTGGCAATCGGGGTGGTTCTACATCACCGAGCCGCGTGACCCTGAATGGGCAGCGGCCCCCGAATTCCAATCTGGCATTCCCACATGGCTCACGTCTTGGAAAGAGACAGGCCTGTTGTGGGGTAGTCCGGCAGAAGTGACTACACTTCAAACCTGCATCAAAGACCTGATTAGCAGGAAGGTTAAATTTGTCACCGTAGTCCAGGTCATACTCTTCCGCCGGATTCTCCCATGTCAACGACGGGCTTTCAACTTGTGGGAGTTCGACCCGGCCCAGCACCAGACTCTGTCCCGGCTCTTCGACACAAAGCACGAGGATGCCTGGAAGGTGCTATTCAAGAGCTCCGAGGTCCCGCCTCCCGTCACCGAGGATCGCGGATTCTGCGCCAAGCGCCAAGCCAGCGCGGTGAGCTAATTTTCCCATTACGGGGTATCTATTTTTCATAGATTTGATTTTATGCAGGATCTAAACCCCCATCCCTTTGCCAGGACTAGCAGACGAGGGCCGGACTGATCAGCTGTCCGACTCCTTTGCCCGAAGGCCCAGTGGACGCTCGTTTAATGAAGCTGCTGGTTCCGGCACCTCACGTAGTGCCGGAGAAGAAGGCCAAGAAGAAGGCCACGGGGACTCGAAAGAGCTCCCGGCACCTGGTGGTGTCAGATTCATCACCCGACGACCCCGATGCACCCTCTGTCTCAGAAGACGAGGAGGAGGAAGAAGAAGAAGAGGCCTCTCCCCCTCCATCGGGGGGAGGAAAGAAAAGGAAGGCTGCCCCAACAGGGGAGGCCGAGGGGGCCAAGAAGGGGAAGACCCTTCTGCCGAACTATGCCTCCGATGCCGAAGACGGCAGGGAGGAATGGCCATACAGGGTCAAGCCCCTGGCAAAATCGTAAGTGTCCGGCTACCCGAATGACTCATGGCACCCCTCTAGTATTTGATAGCTTCTGATGCCGAATTTTAATTATGCAGTCCACCCAGAGTCCAGCTCGGCGATTCGTCGAGCGGCTCTCTGAATTCGTCGGACGTGAATAGCGCTTCGCTTCCGACGGCTTCCTCCCCACTCCCTGCGGACGACGCCGAGGCGGAGTCCCAAAAGGGACCGAACCAGGAGGAGGTGGTCCTGGAGGCGCCCCAAGGCGACCTCCCGGACTCCAGGCCCACAGGGGGCAAAGCCCCGGAGGGATCTAAGTCCGGCCCAGGGCCGTACACTGCTCCAGAACCACCAACTGTTCCAGAGTCCGATAGGCGGCGCCTTCATAAGAAGGGCGAGCCTACGCTGCCGGCGACCTCCGTCCATCCGGAGGCGCCGGACAATTTGCTGGAGGCGCTCAACGGCGCCTCCATCGACGAGGAACACCGCACTTTTATGAATGCGGTGATTCAGAAGGTTCAGTCTGCTAAGAGCGGGCTGACAGAAGCCTGCACAAGTCTGTTAACAGGCTTCGAGGTATGTGTTTAAAACATATAAAAATGTTACCGCATAGACAGTAGCCCCTGATGCTCGGTTCGGCGTTCGGAAAAGAAAAACCGAGCCGAGGATCTAAAAAGATGTACGCAGGAGTCTAATAAAAATATGTCGATATGGGAATGCAGGTTGCGCTGCTGACCTCTGCCGCACTGACCGCGGAGGTCAATGTATTGAAGGGAAGCCTCGAGCGGTCCGAGAGCGAGCTCGGCCGTGCTAAGAAGCAGCTCGAGGACAAGGAGGGTATGTAATACCGTATGTAAATGTATATAAAAATACTTGGTTGCAAATAATGACAGGACCAACTTAAATGTTGCAGGGGCCACGGCCGAGGTGGCGGCCCTGAAGTAGGCGGTCTCCAAGGCCGAAAATAGTGCGGCCCTGGAGCGCGTCGAGCGAGAGAAGCAGGAGGCGCGGGTGGCGGAGATGCGGCAAGAGCTCCAGGCTCTCGTGGAAAAACACAAGAGTTTGGAGCGCGACTCAAAGACTTGATAGTCCGAGCTCGCCGAAAACCGCTAAGGCCGAAGCCCAGAAGGCCCTCCAGGAGATCGAGGCGATGAAGAAGATAGCGGCGGGTAAGGCATACTTTATGCAAAGCAAGAATATAAAAGTAAATTATGTGTTACTTACCCGGATCCGGAGTTCTCCAGGAGCGTTCACCGATCTGCTCCGTAGTGTGTCTGATGCCGCCGCGTACTACCGAGCCGAAGAGGGGAGCTCGACGGAAAAGGTGTTCTGGTCTCAGTATGCTGAGGCCGAACATCTGGTGCCCCTAAGCGACCAGCTGAAGCAGCTGGTCGAGCTCCACAAGGTGGCCGAACAGGCCATGAATGGCCTTATAGCTCGGCTGTGGCCTGGAGAAGCCATGCCTGGGAGCTACTTCGGTCTGGTGCGGCGGCTGGTGGACGCGTGTCCGTGGATTGAAGTTGTCAAGCGCTCCGTCTGTATCGAAGGTGCCCGTTGGGCTCTTGCCCGTGCTAAAGTGCACTGGGGCAAGCTGGACGCTGAGAAGGTTGTGACGGACGCGCCACCGCCGGGCAAGGAGTATCGCATGCCCGAGATGTATTATAAGGGCGTCCTGAAGGGTGCTCGCCGTATAGCGGTCGAGTGCACTAAAGATGTAATTTTTTAGTAGTCTCGCATTTGTTATCCTGTACGTTGAAAACTTTGTTCATATGCGTTAAGCAACGCTTATTTATTTAAAATATTACCTTCTTTGCGGCCGTTTATCAAATCTGAGAGATGCAAGTCGTCGGCTTCGATCCCCATGCCACGAGTGCTGGGGTGTTCGGGATAAACCTGAGCGCTCTTGTTCCCATTCTTGGGTCCATCTAGGGAGGCGCTCAGCACAATGAACCAGGCCGCCGAACTTACAATGCTTTATCACTCTCACTTACCATAGAATTCTATAGTTTTAAATTTCGGCGAAGCCCCTAGTATTCGGAAGACCGAGTTCGGGGCGCTATCCACGCCTGGGCCAGATAAGTCCGGTTCCTCGCTCTAAGCGGCATAAGTCTTTAAGGACTCAAAAAAACCTCGCGAACAGCGACCGGTCTCTCGCACTATCATGACGGTCAGTTTTAGCTTTCTATACTGAGGTGTTAACCCAGCTCAACTAGGGCACAATCATAGTAGTTCTCCCAGCGCTACCTTAGCCAACATTGCGGAACGTAAGGTACCAAAACATGGGAGCCGGGCAAACCCAACTATTGACCAAAGACATGATTCGGAGCCGATGCATATAGTGCTATAAGTTCGGGGTGCCGCACTCGTGAGATTGTTCGGTCTTCTCACACCATGTTATGGGGTGCTTAAGCCCCTGGTGTATTGGCCGTACCAAAGTGTACAGTTGCATAATGTCGTGGCTGAACATATTTGTATAAAAATAGATGAATGCAATAATAGATAAGAGCTATATATTGTTTATTAAAAAGAGCTGCTTTGAAAGCAGAACGATACAAATAGTGCGATAAGAAAGGGATGGGAATATTTGACATGTCCCCCTCCAAGGGCAAGCTGTGTAAATTTAAGCGAAACAGGTATTTAGCTCGTTATAGAGACCACCTGGACATATGACGCAGCTTGTTTGCACCCTGGCTATTGCATCGTGTGTTCGGCGAGTTTATTGCTGGACATGCCTTCCGAATAGTTGGGTCCTGAAAGTGTACACACAAAAAAACGGCGGAATAGGGAGCCCCTATGTGCGGTTGAGCCGCATTCTGGGCGTGCTGTAGTTGTGCCCCTCCCCTTATGCCCATGGTATTTTCAAAGCGTAATTATGTATGCGTGGTACCGATATCACCGTCTGGCGGGGGCTGGGGTTGGGACCGCACTGCTATGCTCGCTCGGAACGTGCCAGCCGGCTTTGTTGGAGGTTGCTTCGGGCGCGCTTGACGGATGCTAGTGCCACTGTCCGGTCGTTTAACATCCGGATTGGGGAGATGCCTTGAGAGGCTGCTCTGTACTTCCGCCGCCAGGGCCGCTGTGTGCTCCTCCGTTCGGAGAGAGCGTTCAGTGTTTCCATTTACCATAATTACTCCGCAAGGACCTGGCATCTTGAGCTTGAGATATGCGTAGTGTGGCACCGCATTGAATTTCGCAAATGCGGTTCGTCCGAGCAGGGCGTGATAGCCACTGCGGAATGGGACTATGTCGAAGATTAACTCTTCCCTTCGGAAATTATCCGGGGATCCGAAGACCATTTCGAGTGTAACCGAGCCTGTACAGCTGGCTTCTACACCTGGTATGACGCCTTTAAAGGTTGTCTTTGTGGGTTTAATCCGTGAGGGATCTATACCCATTTTTCGCACTGTATCCTGATAAAGCAGGTTCAGGCTGTTGCTGCCATCCATGAGGACTCTAGTGAGGTGAAATCCGTCAATGATTGGGTCTAGGACCAATGCGGCGAATCCACCGTGACGGATGCTAGTGGGGTGGTCCCGTCGATCGAAGGTGATCGGGCAGGAGGACCATGGGTTGAATTTTGGGGCGACTGGCTCCAACGCATAGACGTCCTTGAGGGCACGCTTCCGCTCCCTTTTGGGGATGTGGGTTGCATATATCATGTTCACCGTCCGCACTTGCGGGGGGAAGCCCTTCTGTCCTCTGTTTTTTGGCGGTCGGGGCTCCTCCTCGTCATCTCTACACAACCCCTTGTCTCTGGTTTCGGCACTTAACTTGCCTGCCTACTTGAACACCCAACAGTCCCTGTTGGTGTGGTTGGCTGGTTGTTCGGGGGTGCCGTGTATCTGGCACAAGCGATCAAGTATCCGGTCTAAGTTGGATGGGCCTGGAGGGTTTCTTTTGAATGGCTTCTTCCGCTGACCGGGTTTAGAGCCTCTGAATCCGGCATTGACTGCTATATCCTCAGTAGTGTCGCCGTTAATGCGGCGCTTGTGCTTGTTGCGACGTGACCTGCCATTGTTGTCCTTGGTATCTTAATTACCAGGGCTTTTGGTTATGTTATTGCTACGAGCTAGCCAGTTGTCTTCGCCCGCGCAGAAGCGGGTCATGAGTGTTGTGAGGGCTGCCATAGATTTCGGCTTTTCCTGTCCTAGGTGCCGGGCTAGCCATTCGTCTCGGATGTTGTGTCTGAAGGCAGCAAGGGCCTTGGCGTCCGGACAGTCGACTATTTGATTTTTCTTGGTTAGGAACCGTGTCCAGAATTGTCTAGCCGATTCCTCTGGCTGCTGGATTATGTGGCTTAGGTCATCGGCGTCTGGTGGTCGCATGTAAGTGCCCTGGAAGTTGTCGAGGAATGCGGATTCCAGGTCCTCCCAGCAACTAATTGACTCTGCTGGCAGGCTGTTAAGCCAATGTCGAGCTGGTCCTTTAAGCTTGAGCGGGAGGTATTTGATGGCGTGTAGATCATCACCACGTGCCATGTGGATATGAAGGAGGTAATCCTCGATCCATACCGCGGGATCAGTTGTGCTGTCGTATGATTCAATGTTTACGGGCTTGAAAACGTCGGGGATTTGATGATCCATTACTTCGTCTGTGAAGCATAGTGGTTGTGCGGCGCCCCTGTATTGGGCTATATCACGGCGCAGCTCGGATGAGCTTGGTATGTTGTATTCGGCCTGGCCGTATTTATCATATGCGGTGTGACGGTTATCATCACGTGATGTGGGGCGCCCACACGATCCATAGATCGATCTTGATTGTCTTGCCTTGTCCTCTAGTATATCTCGCAGGTCTGTTGCGTCTCCCCATACTCTGTTATGTTTTGAGCGGTGCCGGTATGTGGCTTGGGTCGAGGGCCTGAAGGTCTCACTGTCGCGGCCATGGGGTGGCCGATCGGGCGCATCGTACGCTGGTAATGTAGGTCTAGTTGCTTCCTCCTCAAGTTGGGGTAGCAACCTGCGCTTTGGGTAGCTCTTGGAGGGGCGCTCGAATTTATACTCTTTGGCCGCCAGGACTTCGGTCCATCTGTCGGCTAGCAAGTCTTGGTCAGCTCTAAGCTGCTGCTGTTTTTTCTTGAGGCTGCGGGCCGTGGCCATAAGCCTGCGTTTGAAATGCTCTTGTTCGATGGGATCCTCTGGCACGACGAATTCGTCGTCGTCGAGGCTTGCCTCGTCTTCGGAGGGAGGCATATATTTGTTGTCCTCAACCTCTCTGTCGGCCGCTCTCTCATGAGGGCTGGCTCCTTCGTCCTCCTGCACTGAATCTTGCTGGAGGGGGTTATCTTCAGCACTGTCCGGCGTGTTGTTATCTCCGGTGCCAGATTCGGCATTTTTGCTTTTGCGGGATTTAGAGCGGCGCCGCTAACATCGACGCTTGGGTTGCTTCTTGGAGGGGTCATCCTCCGTTTGTTCCTCGCCATCCCCTGTTTTGGGGGTGTCCACCATGTATATGTCATATGACGAGGTGGCTTTCTAGTTCCCTATAGGTGCTGGTTCTTGGTCGTCTCCTTCATCGGCGTCCATACCGTCGATGTCTTCGGAGTCAAAGTCGAGCATGTCTGTTAAATCGTCGATAGTGGCTACCAAGTGGGTGGTGGGTGGGTTTCGAATTTGTTCGTCGTCCGTATCCCAACCCTGCTGACCATAGTCCGGCTAGGGCTCTCCTGATAAAGAGAGAGACTTTAGGGAGTTTAGGATATCGCCGAAGGGCGAATGCTGAAAGACGTCCGCGGCAGTGAACTCCATGATCGGAGCCCAATCGGGTTCGATCGAAAGGGTGTGGAAGATTCGGACTCCGGAACAGAGTCCGGCACCTCGGAGTCACGGGCCTTGCAAAGGACTAGGCTGGTATTCGGCTCTATCGCCGTAGAGATTGCGGCTCCTGGGGCGGGGTCCAACCGTCTGTCCCTGGTTAGCGCAGTCGGCTCCGAACTAATGGTCGGAGCGGACTCCTGAGCAGCACTCCGGGCGCTGTCCGGCGGCAGAGCTAGATCATGCCCATCAAGACAGTGCGACGCGCTCGGCCGTGGCTTGAATCCGTCGAAGATCAAGTCCCCGCGAATGTCGGCCGTGTAGTTTAAGCTTCCAAATCTGACCTGATGGCCAGGGGCGTAGCTTTCGATCTGCTCCAGATGGCCAAGCGAGTTGGCCCGCAATGCAAAGCCGCCAAACACGAAGATCTGTCCGGGGAGAAAAGTCTCGCCCTAGACCGCGTCGTGGTTGATGATCAAAGAAGCCATCGGGCCTAAAGGCGACGACACAGAGGAACTCCCAATTAAAGCACCAATGTTAGTGTCAAAACCGGCGGATCTCGGGTAGGGGGTCCCGAACTATGCGTCTAGGCGGATGGTAACATGAGACAAGGGACACGATGTTTTTACCCAGGTTCGGGCCCTCTCGGTGGAGGTAAAACCCTACTCCTGCTTGATTAATATTGATGGTATGGGTATTACAAGAGTTGATCTACCGCGAGATCAGAGAGGCTAAACCCTAGAAGCTAGCCTATGGTATGATTGTTGTTCGTCCTATGGACTAAAACTCCCCGGTTTATATAGACACCGGAGAGGGCTAGGGTTACACAGAGTTGGTTACAATGGGAGGAGATCTTCATATTGTATCGCCAAGCTTGCCTTCCACGCCAAGGAAAGTCCCTATCCGGACACGGGACGGAGTCTTCAATCTTGTATCTTCATAGTCCGGGAGTCCGGCCAAAGGTCATAGTCCGGCCATCCGGACACCCCCCAATCCAGGACTCCCTCAGTCATGTCTACATAGTTCTCGAACCCGTAGGGTCCGCACGCTTAAGGTTCGATGACGATCGGTATTATGAGTTTATGTGTTCTGATGTACCGAAGGTTGTTCAGAGTCCCAGAGGTGATCACGGACAAGACGAGGAGTCTCGAAATGGCCGGGACATAAAGATCGATATATTGGAAGGCTATGTTTGAACACCGGAAAGGTTTCAGATGAGTTCGGACATTTTCCGGAGTACCGTGGGGTTACCGGAACCCCCCGGGGAGTTAATGGGCCTTAATGGGCCATGGTGGAAGAGAAGAGGAGGCGGCCAAGTGGGAGGTGCGCGCCCCCCAAGACATAAAATTGATATATTGGAAGGCTATGTTTGGACACCGGAAAGGTTTCGGATGAGTTCAGACATTTTCCGGAGTACC